>NW_027206290.1:66699702-67239702 GCF_024711535.1 Dipodomys merriami
CACCCCAATTATTTACCAAGGCACTCTCTCTACAATGACAAGGTGTTAAGACTTTGTGACTAAGTTCTGACTAGTAGTATATAACAAGGTGTTGCATGTAATCTAAGGAAATTTAAAGTGGGGAACACAAGCTACATTTTCCCTTCTGCCATTGTGATATATATATATATATATATATATATATATATATATATATATATACATGATATATCATATACATGTATATATATATGCACAAGGTCCTGAGTTCAAGCCTCAGTACTGGCACACACAAACACACACACACACACACACACACACACACACACACACACACACACTCTCTCTCTCTCTCTCTAATTGGAGGCCAGTGTGGGCTATAAGGTGAAACCCTGTCTTAACCCCTCCTGCTCTTAAAAAAAATGTGGGGGCTGGGAAGGTGGCTCAGTGGTAGAGCGCTTGCCTTGCATGCATGAGGCCCTGGGTTCAATTCTCCAGCACCACATAAGCAAAAAAGAAAAAAGCCGGAAGAGGCGCTGTGGCTCAAGTGGTAGAGCGCTAGCCTTGAGCTGAAGAGCTGAGGGACAGCACCCAGGCCCAGAGTTCAGGCCCCACGACCGGACTCCCCCCCAAAAAAAAAGTGGGTGCCCACACCAATTTTAGAAAAAAGAGACACATTTCTATTTAGTGATACCACTGTCCTTTGAGGTTGGATATTTGTAGAAAATTGTTTTGCTTGTTTATTTAGTGCCAATACCAGGGCTTAACTCAGGGCCTCATGCCCTTGCTTAACTTTTTCTGCTCAAGGCTTGTAATCGTAGTTACTCAAGAGGCTCAGATATAAGGATCAAGGTTCAAAGCCAGCCAAAAAGCAAAAGAAAAGCCAGCAGAAAAGTCTGTGAAATGCTTACCTCCAATTAACTAGTCAAAATCTGGAAGTGGAGCTGTATCTCAAATCATAGAGCTCCAGCCTTAAGCAAACTCTCTCTCTCTCTCTCTCTCTCTCTCTCTCTCTCTCTCTTTCTCTCTCTCTCAGATAGTGTCAGGCCCTGAGTTCAAGGCCCAGTACTAACATAAAAACACAACAAAAAAGATCTTGTTCATGCCATGTCCCCTCATATCCATTGGCCACGACCAAAATCAATGTATTTCTCCCCTGTAGGATGGATAAATGGAGTCTATAGAGGATCAAGAATTAGAACCAGCTGGGTGTTGGTAGCTTGTGCCTATAATACTAGTTACTTGGATGGGTGCCGGTGGCTCATGCCTGTAATCTTACCTACTCAGGAGGCTGAGATCTGAGGATCATATTCAAAGCCAAATCCAGGCAGGAAACTCTATGAGATTCTTATCTCCAATTAACCACCAGGAAACCGGAAGTGGCGCTGTGGCTCAAGTGGTAGAGCACTGGCCTTGAGCTAAAGAGCTCAGGAACAGTTCCCAGGCCCAGAGTTCAAGCCCCACGACCAAAAATAAAAAATGAAAAACACTAGCTACTCAGGAGACTAACATCTGGAGGTTTGTAGTTGAAGATAAGGCCAGGCCTTAGCCTCCCAAGTGCTGGGATTACAGTCATGAATCGCCATGCTTGGCTGCTGCAAGCTGGGGGAGGCGGGGGGGGGGGGGGGGGGGGGGGGGGAAGAGGGCTGAGGGTGGAGGACAGGAAGGAAGCAAGAGGAATCAACTAGAGGGATGTCAGCATATTGGGGCCCCTGTATCCCCCACAAAGGGCCTGGTTCTTGGGAGATTCTTAGTTTCCACTCATCAGTGTGGCATAGGGTAGTCTGTAAAGGGCTTGGAGAAGAAATGCTATGTTCTGGGCACTCTGTCTCCTAGTCATCTCTCTCTCTCTCTCTCTCTCTCTCTCTCTCTCTCTCTCTCTCTCTCTCTCTCTCTCTCTCGTTGGCTGTGAGGCTTGAAATCTGGGCCTGGACACTGTCCCTCAACTCTTCAGCTCAAGGTTAGCACTTTACCAGTTGAGCCACAGCACCATTTTCGGCCTTTTCTGTTTATGTGGTGCTGAGGAATTGAACCCAGGGCCTCATGCATGCTAGGCAAGCACTCTACCCCTGAGCCACCTTCCCAGCCTCCAGTCATCTCTCTTGAAGCACTGACTCCCTCAGTGTCCCAGGCTTCCCTCCAGAGGCTAAGCTGCCCAGAGAGAGTGATTGAGGCTGGTAAAGGGGGTACTTTCACTCCACTTTCCCCTTTGCTTAGGAGGAAGCTTTGGTGAGGTCCACATCCCACTTCTGCTTGCTGGAGTTCCTATGTCTTTCGCCTAGGGACTAAGTCCAGCCCCCTTCCCTCCCTGCTTGGGCTGTTCCTGTCCTGGTGTTGTGCAAGGCTCCCAGCTGCCTCTTGGATCACACTCTGCACTGGGGCAGAAGGGCCAAGGCTGTGGGAAAGAGGAAGCAGCCCCCGAGACTGGATCCTCCTCTCTCAGCGCAGCAGAACCAGAACTAGGAGCCAGCTGCGTGGAGAGCTGAGACCTTCCTTCCTGTTCACCTCTGCCTGGTCTTCCTGCCCTACGATCACTTCCTTCTGTGGAACAGGTACTCCCATCCCAGGCTGGGAGGGGATACCAGAGGGGGTTGGGAGCGCTGGGGTAGGGCTGGGGCTGGTGGGTGTCAAGTTGTGAGTGCCAGACCTTCAGCCAACCCAAGCCCAAGCCACAAATCAGAGCTGTATGTGCAACCCATGCTACTTCATCAACCTAGCTTCTCCTGAACCGGCAACCGGGCCCCAGGCTCAGCCATCAAAACATTATCCCAACCCACGGGTTACAGCCCAGCCCCTCTCCCACCTTTATCAGATTGCCACTGTAGTGGCTCCCCACCATTCCCTAATTATCTTCCTCATCCAATCCCAGCCAATCCCTCCGCTGGCTGTGATAGTGCACTTCTGCAATCCCAGCATCTTGAGAGAACCGCAGGAATGGAGACCAGCCTCAACAAAGTCAGGGAGTCTGAGTCTCAGTAACAAAAAGAAAAGGGCTGGGGGCTTGGCTCAAGGGTAGAGCACTTAGTATGCTGGAGACCCTTGGTTCAATCAAAAACAAACACAAACCAGACAAGCCAGGTACTGGCAGTTCACACCTATAATCCTAGCTACTCAGGAGACTGATCTGAGGATCACTGTCCAAAGCCAGTTTGGAGATTTTTTTTGGAGGGGGTCCGGTCATGGGGCCTGAACTCTGGGCTTGGGCACTGTCCCTCAGCTCTTCAGCTCAAGGCTAGCGTTCTACCACTTGAGGCACAGCACCACTTCCAGCTTTTTTCTTTTTACGTATGTGGTGCTGAGGAATCGAATTCAAGTGCTCTACCACTGAGCCAATGTGAGGATCATGGTTCAAAGCCAGTTGTGAGATTCTTAGATCCAAAAAGTTGGAAGTGGAGCTGTGGCTTGAGTAGTAGAGTGCTAGCCTTGAATGAAAAAGCTCAGAGACAGTGCCCAGGCCCTGAGTTCACATCCCAGGACTGGCACATATACCCTCCATCCCCACCCCTCACCCCCACAAAACAGATAAATGGATGCTTCATTCATCCTGACCCCAACCCTGTCCCCCTCATCCAAACCTACCTTATCCTAACCATCACCTGCATCTAGGCCCATCCGTTACCCAAGCCCAGCCACCCTCCATTCAAGGCAGCCCTGATCCCAGCCTGAGTTCTATTCCAAATGCAACCTACCATCTCTAGTGGGCCTGGGATAGCCCTAATCTTTCCCTACTCTAATCCAATCCACTGGGCTTCGTTCCTCATTACTTCAGCTGAAAGCATTTAGATACAGGTAAGGAGTAAAATGTTAAGATGTCTACTGCTCTGGTAGAAGCTGGGGTCTTTACGGATAGATCCCATAGCCTGCCAAATGAGAACAAAGCAGTTTGGGGGTTTCCCTCTGTTTGGAAGACTATGGGAACTGCCTATCTGTACCCTGACTTCCTATCTTTGGGCCAGAGCCCTCCAGCTGGCCTCATCACCCTTGTCCTTCATTCTACAGCCTGATAGGGAAGTTGGGAGAAGCCCTGGTATCAGGAAACAGAAACTAAATCCTGAGCCCCCGCCCCCCCCCCAGGAAGCTGACTGGTCCTCCCTCCCCCTGAGACGTGGCCTCTGGGATCAAAGATCAGGGCCATGGGGGCCCAACATGCTCTTGTGTATGTGTTGGGACACTTGTTCTCACATACAGAGCAGACCTAACCCGGCCTGACTCAGCACATGCCAGTTCCAGGAGTGGGGACTGAAAGCTCTGTCTCCAGAACCCTTAGGATTTGGAGACACAAGGATGAGAGAAATGTTCAGAACTCCCAGATGGGAGGCGATGTGGTCCAAAAGAGTCATTGTTCAAGGAAGGCACTGTTTTAGGTTCTCAGTGGTACGTGTCCTTCAGAATACACAAGACCTCCCTTTTCCCCAGGGCTGGATGCAATCCTCTACCACCAGGGGGCGCTGGACACTAGGCCCACCAAGCCCACTCCAAGCCCACAGGCCCCCTGCCCTCTGCACCAGGCGTTCACACAGGACAAGATAGCCTTTCTTGAGGTTGTCCCTGCGCCTTCTTTTTTTCCAGTTCCATGGGCTGACCTTGGTCTTTGAGGGAGAACAGGATGAGCCAATATGCTGGGCTCCAGTGGGACCCACCCTTGTAGTGTTAAGACTCGGTTTGGCAGAGGTGACATCTAGAGGTGACATCATAGGGCTTCTAGAAAGCTGCTCTCACATGCTCACTCGGGCGGGGGAGGGCTCCAATGTCCAAATCCTTTACATCCTCCCATGAGATTCAGCATTGCTCTTTCCTGCACCCCCCAAATAAGATGTCTCTGGAGGCAGAGAAGCTAGCCCTGACACTGCCTATCTGGGTGTCTGAAGGTCTGCCTTTCCTCACAGTGACCAGCCTGAGCCAGTCTTAAGCAGCCAAAGGCTTGGTGTGGAGGCTGTGGGTGCTGGAGCAGTCCTCTGAGAGGTCGGGGTCCTCTGGGGGCATAGTGCTTCCTGTCCTGAATAGACACTAGGCTGGGACCCCTTCAAGGATGTCCCCTCTGCCTTCTGTGCTGGGTCAGACGCAGTCGGGCATCCTGAGGACATCTCAGGCCCCGTCCAGGCCCAGGTCTCAGCTCAGTCTTCCCAGGTGTGCCCGCTGGTAGCCAGCAGTCAGCCACATCCAAGCCATGGGGCGGATGGGCTGAGGGGTGAGGGGATGTCATGAGTTTCCTGTCCCAGCTTCCAGCCTCCCCCCCCCCCCTCCTGCCACTCTGCCAAGTCAGCAGACCCAGGGGAGGATTGCAAAGCTAGCAACCTGTGTGTGTGTGTGTGTGTGTGTGTGTGTGTGTGTGTGTGTGTGTGTGTGTGTGTAATATGAAGTTTGCTGTTTTAATTGAACAATTCAGTGGCATTCAGTATATTCACAATGTTGTATAGCCATCACTAACTGTCTTTTTTTACAGAATGTTTTTTATTTGTGTGGTGCTTGGGCTAAAAACCCAGGACCTCATACATGCTAGGCAAGTATATCTCTTGAGCCAATGCCCCTAATCCTTCTAGAATACTTTCACCAGCCATAATAGAGATTCTGTACCCATTCAGTATTAACTTTCCCTTCCTCCTCCCCACATCTCTGGTAATCTCTATTCCTTGTCTGTCTCTAGGAATTTGTGTATTCTAGATATTTTGTGTAAGTGAAACTACACTGTATTTGCTCTTTTGTGTCTGACTGATTTCATACAACATAATGTTTTCCATGCCTTCCTGTAGTAGAAGAAATACCAGAATTTCATTATTTTTTTCCCCACATGTGAATCTATTCTGCACTCTATCCATAGACCACATTGTGTTTAACCATTCTTCCATCAATGCTCACTTAAACTGTTTTCCATCTTTTGGCTGTTTTCATAACTGCTGTGGACAGTGTTTGTCTGAGTCCCTGTCTTCAATACTCTTGTATCTATCTATCTATCTATCTATCTATCTATCTATCTATCTATCTATCTATCTGTCTGTCTGTCTGTCTGTCTGTCTGTCTGTCTGTCTGTCTGTCTGTCTGTCTATCCATCCCTAGGAGTATATATATATAATATATATATATATAATATATATTATATATATTATATATATATATAATATATATATAATATAAATCCTGATTCTGTGTTGACTTTTTGAGGTACTTCAAACTGTTTTCCACAGTAGTGGCCCTATTTTACATTTATAATTTGGACCCATTTCTGTTATCCTGTTGAGTGTTCTCCCCAGCAGAAGCACTCTATGGCACAGGGCATACCTTCTTCTCTTTTTTTTCCCCCATCAGTCGTGGGGCTTGAACTCTGGACCTTGAGCACTGTCCCTGAGCTCTTTAGCTCAAGGCAAGCGTTCTACCACTTGAGCCACAGCACCACTTCCAGCTTTTTCTGTTTATGTGGCGCTGAGGAATAGAAACCAGTGAATGCGAGGCAAGCACTCTACCCCTGAGCCACCTTCCCAGCCCCAGGGCCTACCTTCTTATGTACAGTAGACAGTAGGCACTTAATTTATGCCTCTAATATCTCGAGCACCCCTTAGGGGAAGGGAGCAGGGGAGGGGAAAGGAGAGGAGAGGTCCATCATAGAAATAGGATGCCCATCATAGAAACTTAAAAAGGAGTGCTATTCTTATCTACCCACCCAGCTAGGTGATGTGGGTTTACCATTAGCTGGGTCTGGTGACTGAAGCCACATGTCTGAGGGCCCACTGCCCTTTGCACTGATCCTTACCTCCCATGACCTCTACTATACTCACACATGCTGTGGAGAGAATATGCTAAGCCTCCTAAAGCAGGCTTGTTTATGAATCTGGTTTTGCAGTTATCTGTTTTGTTTTTAGGAAAAGCCCCTGAGATGTTCAGAAGTTCTCTATGGGGAGGGAACTTCTTCAATCCCTTGTTGAAACTTGATCTTACTCAAGTTACCTTCAATTTGGGTTTAATATTTAATTTCCATGCTGACCGTCAGAGAAAAGTGGATACCTACAATTGTGGGTTTCTTCCCTCTAGATTGCTGACTTGACTTGGGAAGGATTTAAATGGGCCAACCTTTTGGAATAAGCTTTTGAGTGAGCCCGTGTTTTACCCATATGGACCAAGATGCTTCCTGCTCCTTTGTGTTTGTGGGATGTGCGTTGGGCCACTTCCCTGCTCCCACTCTAACCCCTGCGGGACCACACCCCACTCGCACCCATTGAATGTCTGGGGGACTCAGCGCTATGGTGGGCCACATCTCCTGGATCCTTAGTCCTCTGAAGTGGCTGTTCACTATGCTAGGGAGAAAGCAGACACAGAGAGACCACAGGGACTCCTATGGGAGACTTGCAGCCCAGAGTCCATGCAAGCTGCTCCTTGAAGGCTAAACAAGGCTTCAGTCAGCAAAGTTTGTTGTGGAGACAGAGCTGGCAACTGGGATAAGCAGGACTGCCCCGGGGTGGCGGCTCAGGAAGGAGCAAGAGGCAAGAAATGGGGGCTTTTCATGCTCCTTTCTTTTGGTAAATTTTTATTGTTATTATAAAGGTGATGCACAGAGGGGTTACAGTTACATTCACCAGGTACAGAGTGTATATATTTTTGGACATCCCTTCCCTCACTTTCTCCCAGTTTTTCCGTTCCATCTCACCCACAAGTTGTATAGCTCATTTTCAACATAGTGACTAGTGAGTACCATGGCTGCATTTGTTCACCCCTTGTCCCTCCATTTCTGTGCCTCCCTTTACGCTCCCAAAGACATATAAATGAACAAACAACAAAAAGAAAAGGAAATAGAAACAACCAAAGAGAAAAAAAAAACCTTCAGTTTCCATTTCCTGGAGTTCATCTCGATAAATGAGATGTTGTATGGTCAGATGCACATAGACATTGTGTCTTTCTCTTCCTCACTTAAGGCCTTTCGCATTTCATAAGCAATAGGGAATGGGTGGGGAGGACTCTTTAAGATAACATTTTGTTAAGTTCAGTTCAATCCTGTTATGGCTGGGAAGGCTGGTGACAGGAAGATAAAGGTCAAACAAGAAGTTACCATGTTTACTGGGCACCCTGGACTAAGTCATTGAGCCTTTCTGGGCTCAGCACTGTTGGTTTAGGTGGTAGGAAGGGGGCCAGGGTAGAGGGAGGAAGAGAGACACAGCTGTTCCCTGTCCCTGGTGGGAAAGCAGAACTTGGGGGTGGGGCCAAGGCATACTGTAGCCACCACACCAAGTGAGAACATTTCTGGGCACAGCCTGAGCCAGGACTGTGGGTTCCTGATCCTCGCTGGTGGCTGGCTAGAAGTCTTTGGGAGCCCTGTCCTCTCACTGGGTCAGCCAGCATAGCGGTTGGGAGACCCAGAGCTGAGCTTTGAGAGACTGTGGGGCTGGAGCGCCCTGAGGTGTTCCAAGGAGCTTTCTAGGTGCTCAGCAGCTCTGTGTGCCACCTTTTTAGGCATCAGAACCAGCCAAGAGCCTGCTATGCGCTTCCTGATCTGCCTGTTCCTCCTGGCCACCGTCTTCCCTCCAGGTGAGCTGGAGGCCTAGTGTCCCCCCTACCGGGCCTCAGAGGCCCAGCCCTGCAGGCTGGACTATATATCTAGGTCAGCTTTGGCTGCTGAAGTCAAGGGAGGGCACAGGGGAGCCTTGGCAGGGAGCTGAGCAGGGGCCAAGCTCTCAGTGTCATTCTGCCAAGCCTCTGAGCAATTCCCAGGCAAGGGCCCCACCCCACCTTCCCTCCCCCCCCCCCCCGGTTCTGAGAAGGAGGCTGTGCTAGTCTCACTGTGAAGACAAGTACAGGGTTTGGGGGTTCACATGGGGTACCTTTCCTAGGGTTCTGTGTTGTTGTGTCATCTTCTTTCTGCCCTTGTCCCACCCTTCCCAGGCCAGACCTCCTGGGGTATCGCCAGTCCCAAACAAGTGCAAGGTGTGAAGGGCTCTTGCCTGCTCATCCCCTGTGTCTTCACCTTCCCGTCTGACCTGGAGGTGCCTCATGGCATCAAGGCCATCTGGTACTTTGACTACACGGCAAAGAAGCAGGTGGTGAGCCACTCGGCGAACCCAGGACTGGTGGAGGCCCGCTTCCGTGGCCGTGCTCGGCTGCTGGGGAACCCCAGTCACAAAATGTGCAACCTGTTGCTGACTGACCTGCAGCCAGAGGACTCAGGCACCTACAATTTCCGCTTTGAGATCACCGAGACCAACAGCTGGTCAGATACCGTAGGCACCATAGTCACAGTGACTGGTGAGGAGTGGGGTCCCCACACCCCCTGATGCTCATCCCTGGCTCCTAGCTCTAGCCTCTGGCCTTGTACCAGCCCTGTTTTACCTTCCCCATCACCCAAGTGGGGCTGGTGGTAAAACACAGCAAGACCCTGGGTACAACTCAAGAGATGTCGGGTGTGAAATGCTCTCCTGATTCGTTCCTGTCTTTGTCCTCAGATGAGCCCAGTGTGCCCACCATTGCATCCCCAGTAGAACTGCAGGAGGGCATGCAGGTGACCTTCAACTGCTCCACGCCCTTCGTGTGCCCTCACGAGCAAAGCAGCCTGCTATGGCAAGGCCAGGACCCCACTCGCTCTGCCACCTCCAGCCACGAGGAGCTCGAGCCCACTGGTGTTAGCCAGATGCAGACCCTCTACATGACCCTGTCTTGGCAGGACCATGGCCGGAGGCTGAGCTGCCAACTCTCTCTTGCCGAGAGCACGAGTCAGAGCGAGGTTTACCTTCGTGTGCAGTGTGAGTGTCGGGGGACTCACACCGCATTTCTGAGGAGCTGTTCCAGGATCTGAAGGGGCCTCTTAGAGACCAGGTTGGACAGAAGAGAAGGGGATACAAAGGGCCTCAAATAGAAACTACCAAGTAGCTTTGGGGGTCAGGAGTTATAAGCTGGCTAACTCTTCCGAGGGGTAACTGGACACTTCCTCTAGCCTATTCTGTGGCTGTTCCCTTACCAACAGCTAAGATAGGCCACTAAAGCAAGCAGTGTGGCGCCTGTGTTCTTACCTGTGCAACTCACCTCTGAGTAGAACAGACGTAACAGACAGGGTCATGAAGTAGAAAGTCATAGAAGGCGGTGTAAACTGGACACTAGGCCAAGCATCGCCTTGGCAAAGCAGTGGAGAAGGAAGCGGGCAGAAGTGCATTGTGGGAGGGGAGGATGCTGGGAATTGGTGCTTTCTCTAAGTGGCCTTCCTTAGAGCAGAGTTTTGAAAGAGAGGTATGCCACCCCTACCCTTCTTGGCACCTTACTTGGCACCCTTTGATGCCTTGCAGATGCCCCCAAGGGTGTGGAGATCCTCCTCAGCCCCTTGGGGCAGAACATCCTTCCAGGTGATCTGGTCACACTCACCTGCCAAGTCAACAGCAGCTACCCTGCTGTCAGTTCCGTGCAGTGGTTCAAGGACGGGGAGCTGCTCAAAGCCGATGGTCGTGTGCTACAGTTGTCCCAGGCAGCCTGGAGCGATTCTGGGGTCTACACCTGCCAAGCAGGGAACAGTGTGGGCTCTTTGATCTCACCGCCGGTCAGCCTCCACGTTTTCAGTGAGTCCAGGGTGAAGCTGGATCTAGACAGAGTTGTGAGGTGGGGTCCAGGTCTCTGGGGAGATCTGAGGGAGATCAGAGGCTGGTGTGGTCCAGTAATCTCTGGGATGTGCAACCGATGACAGTTTATCCTGTAGGGGGAGCTATCAGGGAGCTATCAGTAAGTGGGACAGGGAGACTCTGCTGTCTTAGGGGCTGTGTGTGGAGGGGGGTGCAGTGGGGTCTGCAGAGATTGGTTGGTGGCCACCTGGGACTCTGAGGAGTTGGGGCTGGAGGTCAGCTGGGAGCCCAGTGTACTCTGTGCCTTGCAGCGGCCGAGGTCACGGTGAGCCCTGCAGGTCCCATCCTGGAGAACCAGACAGTGACGCTGGCCTGTAACACACCCAAAGAGGCACCCAGTGAGCTTCGCTACAACTGGTACAAGAACAATATCCTGCTGGTGGGCATCCACAGCCCCACCTTGCAGCTGCACAAGGCCACCAGGACTGACAGCGGCTTCTACGTCTGTGAGGTGCAGAATGCCCAGGGCAGCGAGCGCTCCGGCCCTGTCAGTGTGGTAGTCAGATGTAAGTGGCCAGTCTCCAGTGCACCTGTCACTTGTCAGTCAGAGATCCCATGGGAAGGCCAGGGTCCCTGGCATACAAACTTCAAGGCCACTCAACCCAGATGAGGATTTTATAGCTAGGTGGCCTGAACTCACATCCCAGGTTTGCCCACTTGAGCAAGGCTTTGACCTCCATGAAAGTGAGGAAAGTTAGTTTCCTCCTACTTTAAAAAATAGTTTAGCTGGCCGCCAGTGGCTCACACCTGTAATCCTAACTACTCAGGAGACTGAGATCTGAGGATCACGGTTCAAAGCCAGCCCGAGAAGGAAAGTCTGTAAGACTCTTATCTCTAATAAACCACTAGAAAACTGGAAATGGCACTGTGGCTCAAGCAGTAGAGTGCTCACCTTGAGCTGAAGAGCTCAGGGACAGTGCCCAAGCCCAGAGTTCAAGCTCCAAAACTGACAAAAAAAAAAAGTTTATGTCAGGTGTCTGTAGATCATACCTTGTAATCCCAGCTATTCAGGAGGTTGAGATTTGAGAATCACAGTTTAAAGTCAACCCAGGCGAAAATGTCCTTGAGACTCTTCTCTCTAATTAGCCAGCAAAAAGCCAGAAGTGGAGCTGTGGCTCAGTGGTAGAGTGCCAATCTTTAGCAAAAAAGCTAAGGGACAGCACCAAGTCCCTGAGTTCATGCCTCCATACTGGCACAAAAAATAGTTTATTTGAAAATAGCTTCAAACTTATGAAAAGCTGCAAGTATAGAACAAACATTACATACTTTTTTGTGATACAGAGTTTGAACTCAGGGTCTTGTGCTTCATCAGCTGTTGCTCTTACTTGAGCCATGTGACCAGTCCAGCTCTTTGCTGCTTATTCTAGAAATTAAGTCTCTCAGAGTTTTCTGCCCTCTTTCTCTCTGTGCCTGTGCTGGATAGAGATTAAAGTCAGGACCTTATGCTCTTGGTCAGCTTTTCCACTCAAGAATGGCGTTCTCCCACTTGAGCCACACCTTACTTCCTGCTTTTTGCTGGTTTTGAACCTTGATCCTTAGATCTCAGCCTCTTTTTTTGTGGGGGGGGGGGAAGGGAGAGACGGCTTGAAGTCTGGGCCTGGGTGCTGCCCCTCAGCACTTCAGCTCAAGGCTAGGGCTCTACCACTTGAGCCACAGAGACACTTCTGGTTTTCTGGTGGTTTATTGGAGATAAAAGTCTCACAGAGCTGGGCGCCAGTGGCTCTTGCCTGTAATCCTAGCTACTCAGGAGGCTGAGATCTGAGGATCACAGTTCAAAGCCAGCCCGGGCAGGAAAGTCCATGAGAGTCTTATCTCCATTAAATCACTAGAAAACTGGAAATGACGTGGCTCAAGCAGTAGAGCACTCATCGTGAGCTGAAGAGCACAGGGACAGCACCCAAGCCCAGAGTTCAAGCCCCACAACCAAGGGGGGAAAAAAGAGTCTCATGGACTTTTCCTGCCCAGGCTGGCTTTGAACTGTGATCCTCAGATCTCAGCCTCTGAGTAGCTAGGATTATAAACATGAGCCACCACTACCCAGCTGTCCTGTCTCTTCCTTTTCTTATCATGTCTCTATAGAATAGTTCCTTTCCTTATCTTTCATGATGTTGAGACTTGGAGTCAGGCCTCCATTTGCATTTTCTGAGACTCTGCACTTAGACTGGCAGGGTGTATAGCACTGTATTTGCCTCAGTTCTCTCAGGGAATATGGGGAGATATACAGGGTCAATTTGTCTTATGGTCCCTCTGATCCTCACTTATGGTGCTGTCTGCAGCCCAATCCCAACCATAGCTCTAATCTTAAAATGGGCCCTGACCCTCACAGGCAGGCTGATCATGAGGACTGGCAGAGCCAGCAAAGTGACGTGTCCAGCCTAGGGGCTAGAGTGTATTTGGCTAGTATTCAGGGACTGCTGGGATTGTTCACTGTCCCAGGACATTGTGGTTCAAAAGGATACAGGATCATAGACTAATGCGGGTGCAAGAAGGTTCTACTGGAGAGTCACAGGTCCACTTCTGGTCCCCACAGACCCACCCCACACCCCAGATTTGACTGCCTTTCTGGAGACAAAGGCTGGGCTTGTGGGGATTCTGCATTGCTCAGTGGCCAGTGAGCCTGTGGCTAACCTAGAGCTGTCACACGGGGACCTCATCCTGGCCTCCAGCTCTGGGAAGAATGATTACAGCCCACGCTTCAGCATCATCTTGGCTCCCAACTCCCTGCACCTGGAGATCCAAGACTTGCAGCCAGCGGACAGTGGGCAGTATAAGTGCTCAGCCAACAACTCCCTTGGAAATGCCACCTCCTCCCTGGATTTCTTCGCCAATGGTAACATGGGCACAGGCTGCAGGGAATGAGTGGAGGGAGGCCCAGGAAAAGCGTTCCATATAGGAGTCTAGAGGACTCAGCTAAGAGGTTTAACTAGTTGCTAGGTCACATCAAAGTTCCTCAGAAGTTCCTAGAAACCAAAGCAAAAATGGAAATATTATTCTTTTTTTGCACATACTCTGACACTGAACTTAAAAGGCCCTTCGTAAACAGTGTTTATTTCACATTTATTAAGCTTTTGGTGCAGGCTCTGTGCCTGGAGTTAGATGTGGGAAGCAAACTAGAGAAGCAGAGTCTAGAATCTCTGCTGTCAGTACAAACTTTACACTTAGCTAGCTAGTAAATCAAACCAGGCTGGGGATACAGGGCTGGGCTGTGGCCCAGTGTCCTTCTGGGCTGTGTTATAGTACATCTGAGCTGGCATTCTGGGCCATGCCCCCCTGATCTAGCACAATGCCCATATCTCAATAGTCAGGTGGGGAGAAGAGACTCCTAGAGGGCTTCTTGTAACAGGCAGCATGAAGAATGGGTAACAGCCTCACCCGCACCTCCTCCTTTCTCCCTGTCCCCCAGAGGCCCGCCTCCTCATCAGCCCAGCAACCCAGGTGGAAGAAGGGCAAGCAGTAACTCTAACCTGCAAGAGCGGCCTGACCCCGACACCCAATACTCGCTTCTCCTGGTACCTGAATGGAGCCTTGCTTTTCGAGGGAAGCAGCAACAGCCTTCTGCTCCCTGAGACCTCCAGCATCGATGCTGGCTCCTACCACTGCAGGACCCAAGATGGCCACAGCACCAGCGACCCATCCCGGCCTGTGGTCCTCACTGTGCTTTGTGAGCAGCCTAGCCACTGTCTGCCGTGGGGAGGGTCAGCCCACTGGGGCCACCAGCCACCCCACCTCCACCCTACTCCTGCCCTGGGCTCCATTTCAGGGAGGTAGTCATAGGCCTGGCCATTATAGACTTCAAGTTGGGGGATGATACCGAGGCCTCTTCTACATCTTCATGTCTTGCCTTCAATTGCAGCCCCGTTGCCCCTGGTGTTAAACCCAGAACAAGAATGATTTTCTAGCAGGGACAAAGGCCTTCTCATACTCCCACATCCAAGATGTCTTTCTGGGTGGTCCAGGATGCTATAGGACAGCAAGTATGCCTATGCTCCTTGGCTGAGCCCTCCTGGGCTCCCACACTCCAAGGCAGAAGCCCCAGCATGGAGACAGTCAGTCCCTTGGCATCCTGCCAAGAGTGGGTGCTTCCTGTTAGTGCTCAGGGCACGTTGAAACCCAGATCTCCCCTGGCAGGGGTGAGCAGGGCAGTGTCCCTGAGTTTCCAGGTGTCAGAGTGAGATTATGCAGGGCTTTGGTTGCTGGCTTATCTCAGGAAAGCTCTGAAAAGAGACTGTTGTAGGAATCATGTAGCTCCGCAGGAGCAGGGTGGCTCAGGAGTAGGTGAGACTTAGCCAAGGTGGCCATGAGCCACCATAGAGCCTTTGTCCCAGCTAGAAAAGAATTCTTGATCTGGGAAGACTCAGTTTAACACCAGGATGCAGCTTAGTGAGCTGCATGAGCTACCCTCATGGTCTGGTTGGTCTTGTGCAATGCTCAACCTGCACAGCTCTTTGTGGCTACTCTGGGGACATACCTGTGTCCAGTGTGCTCTGGAGTAGACCCAGGAGGGCCCTGTCAGAGGCCCCCGGATAAATATTCATGCTCTTCACAGATGCCCCACGGCAGCCCATCTTCACTGCTCAACTGGATCTTGATGCCTCTGGAATGGATGCTGGTCGGCCAGGCCTCCTCTTGTGCCGTGTGAAAAGCGATCCCCCAGCCCAGCTACAGCTACTGCACAAGGGCCATGTTGTGGCTACTTCTCTGCCATTGAACAGCAGCTGCAGCCCACTTGGAGGCTGCTCCCAGCGCATAAAGGTCACCAAAGCCCCCAACTTGCTGCGCATGGAGATTCACAACCCAGTGCTGGAGGATGAGGGAGAGTACCTGTGCGAGGCCAGCAACACTCTGGGCAAAGCCTCCGTCTCAGCCACATTTGATGCTCAGGGTAAGGGCGAGGGGCAGAGGGGGGTGGATGGAGGCAGTGGTCAGAGCTCCAGACTAGGCGGAACCCCTCACTCCAAGAGAGGTTGATCAGGCCAAAACCATCTGGGAGTCTTATTATCCCTCACCCCCCATTGAGGAGTCTCAAAGCTACGATCGAGGGTGAGAGGATTGGCTCAAGTGGTAGAACACCAAATCTCCAATCATTCCAGATTCAGTTCTCCATCTGGGACAGGCCTAAGATAGCAAGGCTGAGCTCTGATGACAGCACAGTAGGTCATCTTTCTACCTTGTTCTTTTTCCTGGGGTTTGAACTCAGCCTGGGCACTGTCCCTGAGCTTCTTTTGCTCAAGGCTAGCACTCTACCACTTGAGCCACAGCACCACTTCTGGCTTTTTCTGTTTATGTGGTACTGAGGAATGGAACCCAGGGCTTCATGCATGCTAGGCAAGCACTCTACCACTGAGCCACCCTCCCAGCCCTTTCTCCCTTTTTTGTGACCTTCAACCTCCAGCTCCTCATCCCCCAGTGTTAATCTTTTATAGGCTGTGAGCTTGGTTGTTTCTCTCTCACCCCAAAAGCACCCCAGGAGATGTTATTCCCAACCTCCTGGCTGGGAGGCTGGGGGCTCTGACTCCAGGGTAGGGCATGGTGGTCAAATGCAGGCTTGTGTCTATGCGGTAAATGTGTGCTGCCTGCTCTCCAGCTACTCGCCTGCTCATCACACCGTCAGCCACGCTTCAGGAGGGTGTAGAGGCCAATCTGACCTGCAGCGTGAACCGGGAAACCCCTGTCAGCTCTGCCAACTTCTCCTGGTTCCGGAATGGGGCGCTGTGGGCCCAGGGTCCCCTGGAGACCATGAGGCTGAGACCCGTGGCCAGGACTGATGCTGCCATCTACACCTGTTGCCTCCTGGAGGATGGTGCCCAGCTCTCTGCTGCAGTGGTGCTGAGTGTGCACTGTGGGTGCTGGGCAAGGGCAGGCTTGGGGGCCTGGGAGCCAGCAGGGCTGAGGTTGGAGGCAAGTGCTTGGCCTGGGCATGCCAGGGTAGGCTCATGACGTGTGAGTAGCAGGGAGGTGGAATGGGGAAGACTGTGTGGCAGCCTGAATGCAGTGAATTTGTTTGGAATTGTCTGAGCCTCCTTTCCCCACTCTGTTCCTACAGATCCCCCAGATCCTCCAAAGCTCTCTGCCCTCCTGGATGTGGGCCAGGGCCACATGGCAGTGTTTGTCTGCACTGTGGACAGTAGTCCTGTGGCTCACTTGTCCCTGTTCCATGAGGAGCACCTCCTGGCCACCAGCCTGAGACACCAGCACCCATCCCACAGCAGGCTCCAGCCCAAGGTCACTGCCAACTCCCTGCAGCTAGAGGTCCGACAGCTGGGCCTGGAGGACTCAGGAAGCTACCGCTGCGAAGCCAAAAATGTTTTCGGATCAGCCAATGCCTCGCTTTTCTTTAAGGTCCGAGGTGAGTGTCAATCCTCCAATGATGGGGTACACCCCATGCATGTGTGTGTGTGTGGGGTCCTTGGCTAGACTATAGACTGTAGATTTTGTGTAGAAATGCAAGTCTCTTGTAGGTAGAATTAGGGGACAGTTTGTGTCCAGCCAGCAACGGCCTCCTTTTGCCCCTACTGGATACTTTTCACTCAAAATAGGTAAAGCAGCGTGAGGAGGCAGTGGCAGCTATGTAAGGTAATTTGCTTCATTGAAGCACTTTCTGGCCCAACTCTGTGTGTGTGTGTGTGTGTGTGTGTGTGTGCGCGCGCGCGCCCGCGCCAGTTCTGGGACTTAAACTCAGGGCTTCTCAATCTCACTTGGCTTTTTCATTTGAGGCTGGTACTCTACCACTTGAACCACAGCTCTACTCTGGCATTTTGCTGATTAATTGGAGATAAGAGTCTCAGAGACTTTTCTGCCAGGGTTGGCTTCAAACCATAACCCTCAGATCTCAGCCTCCTAAGTAGCTAGGATTATAGGCATGAGCCACCAGCCCCTAACCACAATTTATTATTTTTTCCACTATTTATTTTGTACTGTAATTTTGTTACATAGTATAAAGTCAAGCTATGGCTGGGTACTGGTGGCTCACACCTGTAATCCTAGCTACTTAGGAGGCTGAGATCTGCGGATCACAGTTCAAAAGTCTGTGAAACTCTTATTACAGGAAAGTCTGTGAAACTCTTATCTTAATTAACTACCAAAAAGCTGAAAGTGGAGCTGTGGCTCAAGTGTTAGAACACTAGCCTTGAGCAGAAAAGCTCAGGGACAGCACCTACGCACTGAGTTCAAGCCTCAGGATCAGTTCACACAAAAAGATCAACATATGTGTGTTATGCACATATATTCCTCTCCTTTATTTTTTTTTTTGTCAGTCATGGGGCTTGTTATCAGAGTCTGAGCTTTTTTGCTCAAGGCTGGCACCCTACCACTTTTAACCACAGCTCCACTTCTGGTTTTCCAGTGGTTAATTGGATATAAGAGTCTCATAGCCTTTCCTGCCTGAGCTTGCTTTGAACCTCGATCCTCAGATCTCAGCCTCCTGAGTATTTAGGGCTATAGGCATAAGCAACCAGCACCCAGGTGGCACATATATACTTACATATGTCATATTATATTCATTATAGACTAATATTTATTTTATACACATGTACTATATATACTATATATACACACATGCATACATATTCTCTATAAAATTCTCTTTAAGAAAACCAGACATGATGAACATGCCTGCTATCCCAGCACACTCCAGGCTGAGTCAAGGCCAGGTACTGTGGCTCATGCCTGTAATTTCATCTACTCAGAGGCATAATTAGGAGGATCACAATCTTCCTATGTTGCCAGAGCAGCAGAATGAGTATAAGGCCAGCGTTGAATCTATAACAAGACCTTGTTTCACACAGACAGAAATATATATCCTTCTTCCATAATGAAAAGCAGCAGTAATTTTTAAACATTGACTTTAGGCCTTGATTGGATATATGCTTTCTTATTTATTGTACTTATTTTCCAGGCAGAAAAACTGAGAGTCAGAGACTTAGAAGCTTGCTTGTGAGCACTGGACTAACATGCTTCTGATGCCAGGCTGGCCTGGACTCTGAGTCACTATCCAGGCTGTCCCTCCTCTTCTCTCCCTGCCCTGCCCTCCTCCCTTTACCTGTGCCTCAGTACCTGGACTCCTGTAACCTAGAGCCTGGGTACAGGGTTGCTGAGAGGGCTGGACAGAACTTAAGGCTCCACAGCTACCATCTTCCCTAAGCTATCAGCCACATGCTGAGTGCAGTTCACAGCCATCAGGACAGTGGCCCCCAGCATGACCTACACCCTCCATTTCAGTGGAACCAACACTTGTCAGGATCTCAGCACATGGGTGAGGGGCCTGGCGCTGATTGGGCTTGCAGAGCCCATAAGCCTGGTGCCCAGGAGGCTTACCCTCCCGCAAGGCAGTGATTGACAGTGCCACATGGAAACTCCAGGTGGTGAGTGATCAGGGCCATGTGAGCAAGTGGAGCAGGTGAAGCAGAGACACGTGGGGCTTCAGGATGCCCTGGTAGTGCATAGAGAGGGGAAGCTGTGGCTCCTAGACCCAGTCTTCTGTGGCACACACTGCCTCAGGTGCTCATCTGCCCCCACTTCCTCCCTGCAGAAGCCTGGGTCCAGGTCTCACCATCACTGGAGCTCCAGGAGGGCCAGGATGTGGTCCTACGCTGCCAGGTGCCCATGGAGGTCCCTGATGGGACCTCATACCAGTGGTATCAGAATGGCTACCTCCTCCAGGAACATACTTCAGCCACGCTCCGAATTGCAGCCATAGCTCCCAAGCAAACTGGGGCCTACCATTGTCAAGTTCAAGTCCCAGGTGCAGCCACCCCCAGCTTGGCCGCTCCTGTCAGCCTCCATGTGTCCTGTAAGGGAGTGTTTCTCAGCCTCGTGTTGGGGAAGGGAGGCATTCCCTGGTCCTGGGCTCTGCCTGTGTGACTGGCCAAGCCCTGATCACTCCCTTCCCCATGCAGACTCTCCACGCCATGCCACGCTCACAACCCTGCTGGCTACAGGTCCAGGACGGCGGAGCATCCTTCTGTGCACTGTGGCCAGTGATCCCCCATCCCAGCTTCGGCTGCTCCACGGTGACCGCCTGGTAGCCTCCACCCTCCAGGGTGTTGTGGAACTTGCAAACACCTCTTCCCAGCTGCAAGCAATGGTGTCCCACAACCAGTTGCGTCTGGATATGGAGTTCACAGGGCTGGAGGATGAGGGCATCTACACCTGCGAAGCCACCAACAGCCTGGGCCAGACCTCAGCTTCAGTTAACTTTGATGTCCAGGGTGAGTGAGTGAGTGGGTATGTGAGAGAGAGAGAGAGAGTGTGTGTGTGTGTGTGTGTGTGTGTGTGTGTGTGTGTGTGTGTGTGTGTGTCCTGGAGAGGAGAACAGGTGGGAGAAGGCTCTAGAAGCCTTTTAGGGAACATAAAGACAATCTCCAGTCTCACACTGCCCCAACGACCATATTCTCTGACTTGAATTGTAGAAGGGTTCCTTTTCTTTTTTCTTTTGTCAGTCATGGGGCTTGAACTTGGAGCCTGGATGCTGTTCCTGAGCTCTTTTGCTCAAGTCTAGCACCCTACCACTTTGAGCCAAAGCACCACTTCTGGTTTTCTGGTAGTTAATTGGAGATGAGTCTCATAGTCTTTCCTGCCTGGGCTGGCTTTGAACCTCGATCCTCAGATCTCAGTCTTCTGAGTAGCTAGGATTGCAGGTGTGAGCCACCAGTGCCTGGCCTCTCTTCTTTTTTTCACTCCTCTCTTCTCCTCTCCTCTCCTCTCCTTTTTCTCCTCTCCTTTTACTCCTCTCTTCTCTTCTCTTCTCTCTTCTCCTCTCTCTCTTCCCCTCTCTTCCCCTCCCTTTTCTCCCATCTCTCATGCTGATACCAGGGCTTGAAGTTAGGGCCTTGAACTTTCAGTTTGCTTTTCCATTCATTCACAGCTAGTGTGCTACCACTTGAGCCATATCTCTAATCTGGCAATTTTGTTGGTTAATTGGAGATAAGTCTGAGAGACTTTTTTTTTTGGAGGCGGGTGAGGGCCGGGCTGGCTTTAAATCACTATTCTCACAATAGGATTACAGGCCTGAGCCACCAGCACCTGGTTGGAAGAGGCTTTTTCCAACACAGAGCTTTCCAGGAATGCTCAGTAGATAAAGTGAATCAGAAAGAACACCTTAAGGAGAAGGCTTTGTTTGCCTTCCCCCAGGGTTATGGAGGAGATCCGTGCTGTCTAGGTCTCCCTGGGACTGCCATTTCCCTGTGATCTCTGAGCTCCTTGTTTGTGCATGTATGTTGGTCCTGAGCTTGAACTCAGGGCCTGGGCACTGTCCCTGAGCTTTTATGCTCAAGGCTAATGCTCTGCCAGTGAGCGTGGCCTCAGGCTCTTCATGCAGTGGCTGCTCATTCGAGAACCACGTAGCCACAGCTCCACTTTGGCTTTTTTTTTTTTTTTGTAGTTAAATGGAAATAAGTCTTACAGACTTTCCTGCCCAGTCTGGCTTCAAACCACGATCCTCAGCTCTCCGCTTCTTAAGTAGCTAGGATTATAGGCTTGAGCCATCAGTGCCCAGCTTTCTGAGTTCCTTTTATAGAGGTCTCCTGAAGCTCACAGATCTCCAGGGACTCAGCAGCAGGGGTGACTGTCCCGCATTAAGACAGGGGATGATTTACACTGCCTCAGCATCCTCGCTGACATCCCTGCGCCTTCCTTCTTCCCTAGCCGTGAGTGTGCAGGTGTGGCCCAATGCCACTGTGCAGGAGGGGAAGGAGGTGGCTTTGGTCTGCCATGTCTGGACGAATGAGGAGGCCCGTCTCACCTACACATGGTACCGCGATGGGCAGGAATGCCACGGTGCTCACTCCTCCCAGCTCAACGTCACGGTCAAGAATGCCACCTCTTATTACTGTGGTGCAAGTCTCCCTGGCCAGGCACCCCGCCTCTCCAGACCTGTCACCCTGAATGTCCTCTGTGAGTCTGGCTGTGTGCAGGGGTGGGGGTGGAAGGGATGATGGCAGCTCACAGGGATCAGCATATGGCGCAGCACTCACTACCTGTCCAGCCGATGGAACCATGGACAAGGGATATTCGAACTGGAGGAAGAGGGGAATAAGTCCATTCCTGGCAGAGTAGCAACATCTCAGATTGGACTATGTGGGGTCTGTGGGTTGGGGAACCAGGACCCTTGTCTGTCCCGTGTCACCTGAAAACTAGCCTCCTGGAGGCTGCCATCTGAGCTCTTCTGGTGTCTCCTGGGCCTCTACAGATGCACCCCGTAGACTGCGCCTGACCTACCTCCTGGACAGCCAGGGACAGCAGCTGGTCCTGATACTGTGCACTGTGGATAGCCGCCCACCTGCGCAGCTGACCCTCAGTCATGCAGGCCAGCTCGTGGCCTCCTCATCCGCAACCTCTGTCCCCAACACCCTGCGCTTGGAACTTCGGGAGCCAAGTCCCAGTGACGAAGGGCTCTACAGCTGCTCCGCCCGCAGCCTTCTGGGCCAGGCCAATACGTCTCTGGAGCTGCGGCTAGAGGGTGACCTGGGGCTAATACCACAGGGGAGGGAGTCATCTGTATGTGTGACTGGGCCCAGCTGACTCTGACCCCCTCGGTACAGGTGTGCAGGTGAAGCTAGCTCCATCTGCTACAGTGCCTGAGGGGACCCCTGTCACAGTGACCTGTGAAGACCCCACTGCCCGTGCACCCACCCTCTACGCTTGGTACCACAATGGCCGCTGGCTGCAGGAAGGGCCAGCCACCTCACTCCAGTTCCCTGTGGCCACACGGGCTCAGGCTGGCTCCTACTCTTGCCAGGTTCAGGATGCTCAGGGTACCCGCAGCTCTCGGCCAGTTGCCCTGCAAGTCCTATGTGAGCAGGGGATCCTTGACTGGGGGTGCAGGTTGAGGGTGGAGGAAGTGCTACCAGGCTCTGGGTGAGGGGGGGGGTAAGGGTATGCAGTGGGCTCAGAAATGGGTCCTTGGGGGAAGACGGACTCACTAACATCCGCTGGGTGAACAATGGGTCATACAGGATACTTTGGAAGGACTCATCTCTGTCATTCTGCCCTGCCCAGATGCCCCTCGGGACACTGTCCTGTCCTCCTTCTGGGACTCAAGGGCCAGACTCATGGCTGTGGTACAGTGCACCGTGGACAGTGAGCCACCTGCTGAGTTGACTCTGTCCCACAATGGCAAGGTGTTAGCCACCAGCAGTGAGCTACACGGCTCAACATCGGGGATGGGCCTTGTCCAGGTGGCCCGCAATGCCCTGCGTCTGCAGCTACAAGATGTACCGGCTGGTGATGATGACACCTATGTGTGTACAGCCCAGAATTCACTGGGCTCCGTCAGCACCACTCAGCAGCTACGAGCAGAAGGTGAGTGAGGGAAGAAGAAGGGATCTAGAGTTTAGAGTTGGGGTGCTGTGAGGGCAAAGTCCCTGTATTGGGCTGGGGCTCCCAATACAGGGAGCTATCTAGCCCTGCCTGACTAGTGTAATCTGATGGAAGGGGCCACACAGTCTGAGGGGTGGGAGACATGGCTTGACTCTTAGAGACCTTCTTTTGAGGGAGAGGGAAGTGTCGTAATATCTAAGGCACAAATATTCTGGAGGGAGACATACCCTGCTTTCACAGAGCCCAATCAGTGCAGAGACAGACCTGCCCTGAGAGACAATTCTACTCTGGGAGGCCAGACTGAGGGCAAGATGAAGCCTCACCCATCAGATTGCCTGCTATGTCAAGAGAGGCACATCCTGTCCAGAGAGCTCCCCGACCTTCACCCCGTGCATGAAAGAAATCCATGCTGTCTCCTCAGCAGTCAAAGGGGACACACAGTCCCATCTTGGAGAATCCAGACTGCAAGATAAATTGAGATCTCCACCACACACAGAGGCAGGACCACCCAGCCCTAACCACCTGCCTGTCCTTTTGTCTACAGGTGTGCATGTGGTGGCCGAGCCAGGCCTGCACGTGCCGGAGGGTGCAGCTCTGAATCTAAGCTGCTGCCTCCTTGGTGGCCCCAGGTTAGTTGGCAACTCCACCTTCACATGGTTCTGGAATGGCCAGCCACTGCATGTAGAGCCTGTGGCCACGCTCACCTTCACCCATGTGGCCCGTGCCCAGGCTGGGCTGTACCACTGCAGGGTTGAACTCTCTGCCAGAATGGTTGCCACCTCTGTTCCAGTCATGCTCCGAGTGCTGTGTGAGTATGCCCCCCGCCCCCGCTGCCACTCTGCAGCAGATTCCCCCTATCTCTATCTCTACCTCAGCCCTTCCTTCTCTTCTGCCTTCATGGAGCAGGGGTTTCACAGGTGTGGATTGTTGGGTTGGAATCCTGCTATACCACCAACTGGTTCTATATGCTCTTATGTATCTGTGTCTTCATTTCCCCACGTTTAGAATGGGTGATAAGTCAGCTCCCTCCTTCTGGAGTTGTATAGGATGTACAGTTGTATAGCACGCTGAGTGGCACACTGTAGGTTTTCACCATCTTGGGTCTCCCAAGTACCTATTTATCCCCAAACTCTCAGTTCTGTGGATCAGAAATTTGAGATGGACTTTAGATGGGCAGTTCTTCTACTAGTGTCACCTCCTGTGGCTGCAGTTGTCCAGTGGCTTCATTGGGCATGGCCGGTATGAGATTACTTCTACCCTTGTAGCTGTGGTTGGGTCACAAGTGCTTACCAGGCTTGCCTGGGTGTCCCAGAAGGTAGAATCTCCAGGGAGCAGAAGAGCAGTTGCAAGGCTTCTGGAGGCTTAGCTCATAAGTCCCACAAAGTCGCTTCAACCTTCAAAATGAGTCAAACTCAAAGAGGGAGGAAATGGGCTCCATCTCTTCACCAGAGGCCCAGCTAAGTCACCTGTGCTGGGTGTCACCAGGAGGGAAGGATTTGTGATCATTTTCTGCATTCTCTTCCCCCCACAGACCCTCCCAAGATGCCTACAATGACTGTGTTTGTGGAGCCTGAGGGTGGCCTCCAGGGCATCTTGGATTGCAGTGTGGACAGTGAGCCCCCTGCCAGCCTGACCCTCCACCTGGGCAATCGACTAGTAGCCTCCAGCCAGCCCCAGGGTGCTCTTGCTGAGCCACACATCCACGTGTTAGCCTCCCCTAATGTCCTTAGGGTGAACATTGAGGAGCTGAGCCCCAGTGACCAGGGAGACTATGTGTGCTCTGCCTCCAACACCCTGGGCTCCACCTCTGCCTCTGCCTACTTTGGCACCAGAGGTGAGAAAGAGCTTCATCTCCCCAGCCATGCTGCACAAAGATCCAATGTCTGCCTTCCCTGTGCTAGTCTAAACTGATTGCACAGGGAAGAGACAGGGGTTTGGGGAAATGAAGGGAAAGAATAGATGTCATCTTGGGTGGCTTACCGTGTGGAGGAGCATCAGGGGTTTGAGTCTCGGCTGCCCCCCTGAGCATCTTTTGCACATTCCAGCTGCTCGCCAGCTGCATCTGTTCCAGCAGCTGGTCTGGGTCCTGGGATTCCTGGTGAGCTTCCTGAGCCTGCTGCTGGGCCTGGGGGCCTGCTACACCTGGAGGAGGTAGGTCCAGAGAGTCTATTTCCTCTAACATTTTCCCCTCCCGTAAAGAACCTTTCTCCTAGGAAATTCACAACCCATTCCCTAAAAATTTCAAAAATCTTTCCAGACTGGGCCCTACACCCAGCTTTCTGTATCTTTCCTCTCTCCTTCACAGGGCTCCTCCTTATCTGTGTAATGGGCAGTCTGGGGCCAGCACATGGGAAGGGAAGGGGAGTGGTGGAGTGGGTGGTCAGGAATGGGGGCCTGAATCCACTCTTGCCTATACAGAGGAAGGCGTTCTCATAAGAGTGACATGAAAGAAAACTCATTGGAGATGCCTTCTCAGAAAGAAACCATGCAGGTATCTGGCATACACCCGCTCTTGTCCATACTATACCCAACTAATCTGTAGTCCCTGGCTGCTGTTGCTATCTAGGGACTGAATGGAGCCTGGGATAAGGGGAGGTAGTGGTGTAATACTAGGATCCAGGACCTCTTCAAGAGATGGGGGCAACTAAACTCAAGAATAGTCACATGTTTACCGGTCTACCTGATGACTCATATAGACTTTCTAGTCCTAGCAGAATCAAATCACTCCCACTTTCAAGTCACATTTTCTGATTTCTCTACCTTCCTCTATCTATCTATCTATCTATCTATCTATCTATCTATCTATCTATCTATCTATCTATCTATTTATCTATCTATCTATCTGTAGTAGAGTTTGAACTCAGAGCCTCATGCTTGCTAGATAGGTCCTCTCCCATTGAGCCATGCCTCTAGCCCCTTTTTTGCTTTAGTTGTTAGGGTCTTGCATTTTGTTTGTTTGTTTAGGGCTGGCCTAGGATCATGATCCCCCTACCCATGACTTTCACTGAGCTGGAATCACAAGTGTGCCCCCAGGCCCAGCTTATTTGTGTGAGATGGAGCCTCCCTCTTTGTCTAGAACTGACTTCAAACCATGATTGTCTAAATCTCTGTCTCCCAAGTAGCTAAGGTTAGAGACATGAGTCACCGTGCCCAGCCTCACAACCTTTTGAGATTTTCCTTCCACACTCCTGTCCAGCCATCACCTGGGCAGGGGTAAAAATCTGGTTCTGGTTCCTCTCCCCTGAGATGCTCCTCTTCTGCAGATGAGTGACCTGGTGGGTTAGGGTCTGAGCCACAGTGTCAGCCAGGTGCATTCCCATCAATCTCTTGGAATCCATACCCAGGGAGACAGGGGTTTATGGAGGGCATCTACCTTTGCACCCCAAGTCCTCCAGTAACCAGAGTTTTCTTTGTGGGAAGCTCCTTGATCCTGACACAGCTTTGTCCTGTACGCTGCCCTGAGCTCACCAGTGGCCTTACCTGCCTTCAGGAGGAGGAAGTTGTTGATGCCTGTGACCAATCAGACACTGTGAAGAAGGCAGCACTGGGTCCTGCCAACCTCTGCAGAAACAGAGTTGTGACATCTAATTTTCTATGACCTGCCTCTGAGCCTCTTTACCCACAGAAAAATGGGAGGAGGGTTTGACTCCTCGGGACCCTGAAAAGAACTGAGTTGATCATGTGGCCCACTCCTCTCTCTTTCCTCTGGAGCTCCTCTCTACCTCCAGTTCTCTTCCAAAGGAGGCCCTGTCCCTTCAGAGCTTTCTCTTAGAACTTTATATGAATGGTATGATACTGTATGCATAGCAACTGTGGGAAATGGTTTGGCAAGATCCATCAAGGCTAAAATATTCTTCCCAGGGCCCCAAAAGGACTCCCCTAGGTATTTACTGAGGAAAAATAAAGTCTCATGCCACTGTGAAACTTACACTAGAATGTTCACAGCATTGCTCTGCATCATCATGGCCTGAAACTGGAAACAATAAGCACACACGATCACAATGGAATAGCTGTGCTCATGGGACAGAACTGAACAGCAACAATGAGCTCCACTGCAGATGAGGACCTGAGGTTCAGTGACAGAAGCCAGCTGCAAAGTGCACAGACTGCATGATCTCATCCCTGTGAAATTCAAGGATAGGCAAAGCTAAGCAGTGGGACAGAAGTCAAAGTAACAGTGATGCGTAAGGAAAATGATTGGAAGGGGCCACAAGGACTTTTACAGGCAAGGATGGCACTGATTAGGCCATCTGGGCATGTTCACTTGGAGAAAATTCATTGAGAGGCTCACTTTCTTGGATATATATTATTATATTTCAGTTAGAAAGTTTAAAACAAACAAAATCTGCCGAGTACTGGTAGCTCACACTTGATCCTAGCTACCCTGGAGGCTAAGATCTGAGGATCACAGTTCAAAGCCAGCCCGGGAAAGGAATGGCTGTGAGACTCTTATCTCCAGCTAACTACCAGAAAACCAGAAGCAGTACTGTGGCTCAAATAGTAGAGTGCTAACCTTGAGCAGAAGGGATCAGGGACAGCATACAGGCCCTGAGTTCAAGTTCTATGAATGACAAAAAAGACAGAAAGAAAAAGTCCTACCTTAATTGTGTGTGATGACATATGCCTGTAGTCCCAGCTAGTCTGAGGGCTGAGGCAAAAAGGATCCTTTGAGCCAGGAGTTTGAGATGAGCCTGGGCATCATAGCAAGACCTTGTGATGACATACATACCTATAATCCCAGCAATGTGGGAGGCAGAAACAGGAAGTTCCAGTCTCAAGTAGGCCCCGGCAAAAACAAACCAGCAAAAAGAGCTGGAGATGTGGCAGAGCACTTGCCCAGCAAGACTAAGCCTTTGAATACAAACCCCAGCACCATCCAAAACACATACCTAATACATTTTATGATGGCTACCCACAACAGTCTATCAAAATTCCAGCTGATTATTATTTTCGAAGCAATCCCTTCACTTTGCCTAGTAGTAACAGGTTCCCCTTTGGATGTACCAAGCTGTCAGGGATGGAGCCTTCACTGTGACTTTAAGGTGCTCCATTCAAAACCTCACTCTTTCTGGAGCATCTAAACACTGGCCTGGCATCTCCAGGTGCGGCCCTGGGTATGTCCATGGCTAGAGTTTACAGTGGTCTCCTTGCCCTGGGCCATACTTCTTTAGCAAAGTCTTTCACATGGTAGGGTGATGCTTATTCCTAGAACCAGGTTTGCCTTTTTCCAGAACACAATGGCTCTCTGAAAGCAAGTATTTCTCAATCATCTATCAAGTACCCAGGTGTGAACATGGGGCTGATGACAGGTGTTGTAGGAACCATGTCCTCCAAATGGCCCCATCTCCTCCTCTGAAACCTCACAATGTAAACTAACAGTTGCTCAGGGATGGGCAGCAGACCCAGGCACCAGGTAATAGCTTCTCTGGGTTCAGTCCCCTCAGCTCTGCAAGGACTGATCTCCACATGGTTCTTAGGTTACAGACACCTTGTTTTATTGTCCTCTGTGACAGGCTCTGCTGAGTGCTGAAACATACTCATATTCCAGGCATCATAGAGCTTGGAGTATGGTGGGGGGGGGGAAGACAAGGAAATAACACACACACACACACACACACACACACACACACACACACTCACACACACACACAATCTACTGATTCTATTTCTCAGGAGAACCCTGAGTGACACAGAAAGGGATTCAAAACCGTGTATTTGTCCAAAAGGGGAGTAGATCATTGAAGCATAAAAATGAGGATACACATACACAAGATGCTAAAATTAAAAAGATTGGCAACTTGTCCCCCAGGCTGGAGGTATAGCTCCAGTGGTAGAAAGCCTGACTAGTAAGTACAAGCCCTGAGTTGAATCTCCCATACTGCCAAAAAGAAATAAATGGATAGATAGATAGATAGATAGATAGATAGATAGGCAATCTCCACTGTTGCTGTGGATGTGGAGAGACTGGAGCCTTTATATATATATAAACAAACACATAAACACACACACACACACACACACACATACATAGAGGGAGAAAGAGAGAGAGCATCAGTCACCAATGGCTTACACCTCCAAGCTACTCAGGAGACTGAGATCTGAGGATCTCGGTTGGAGCCAGCCAGCCTACATAGTCAAATTTGAAAGATTCTTGTGTGTGTGTGTGTGTGTGTGTGTGTGTGTGTGTGTGTGTGTGTGCGCACACGCCCTCATGAGTACATGAGCATCAATCTTGGGACTTGAACTCAGGATATGGTTCTGTCCTTGACCTTTTTGTTCACTTCCAGCTTTTTGGTAGTTAACTGGAGATAAGAATCTCCTGGACTTTCCTGCCCAGGTTGGCTTTGAACCACAAATCCTCAGATCTCAGCCTCCTGAGTTGCTATGATTATAGTCATGAACCACTAGCACCTAGCTGCAGAGATTCTTATTGTGCCACATAGCAATGTTCTGGTAATGAGGGACCATGTACATGAAGGAAAAATGTGCCTGAAAGAGGATCACTTAGGATTTTTCTGATCCTTTCTAGTGATTAAATACAGTTAAAACCATAGAGGCTTTTCATTATATTACAGTTGCCTACAGGGTTCCTCACAGGTATTTGCTGGATAGGTTTGTAGCCTGAGGAAAGTAGGTCAAGTCCACATAGAATCAGAGCAATGATAAAATGAGCATGCATGTTTCTGCAAACTTGCAGCCATTGCTAAACCAGGTGTGACTATGCTGCTACACTAACTAGTGTAAATGAATCTCCTAAACAGAAAGAGGGGGTAAATCTAAACAAAAAAGGGATATGCTGCAGGATTTCATTTATATAAGTTCTAGAACAAGCAAAACTAATCTGCAAAGGGAAAACAAATTAGTGATTCTGGATTTGGGAAGGAGAGAGATTGGCAAGGTATAGGAAAACTTTGGGAAGATTAAAGGCGTGGCTTAGGTGGTTGAACACCAGTGGTAGAACACCAGCCAGTGAGCAAGTGTCAGATATTGAGTTCAAGTCCTAGTCTCTGACAAAAAAAAAAAAAAAAGAAAAAAAAGACAACTTTGGGGAAATGTAGCTCTGGTATACACAACTAGCAAAACTCATCCATGTATACAGTTCAATCATTGCATTGATTTTTTTTCCTTTTTGTTCATGGGGCTTGAACTCTGGGCCTGGGCACTGTCCCTCAACTCTTCAGCTCAAGGTGAGTCCTCTACCACTTGAGCCACAGCACCTCTTCTGGTTTCTTGGTGGTCAATTGTAGGTAAGAGTCTCATGGATTTTACTGCCGGGGCTGGCTTTGAACGGCGACCCTCAGATCTCAGCCTCCTGAGTAGCTAGGATTACAGGCGTGAGCCACCGGTACCGGGCTCAAACCTTTAAGATATGGAACGGATGATGTTGAGACCAAGCTGGAAAGGACTCCTCACTCCCGGGAGTCTGGCTTTGCACAACTCTGATTGCGCCCTTCTGCACCTGACGGCCTCCCATGGTGGGGGGGGGGCATCTAGCCTGAACAGGGGAGCCATCTGGATGCTCCCCGAGGCGCCCCCACCGCAGGGACAGAGAGGCCTGACCCCGGAGACTTGTGGGTGGGGGGTCCTCGGAGGACGCGGTCTGACCTGAGCCGCCTCGGCCTCCCGCCACCATCTCGCTACCGTCCTCAGCGAGCTTTTCCCGCGGTCCCCGCGGCATCCTCAACCTCGGTGGCCTTCGCGGGGACGCGGGCTGGATTCCTGCCTCCGCCCAGCGCAGCCAGCTCGGCCCCCTCGACGGCGGCGGCGACCGGAGGGTCTTCCCGGCTCCCCGGCCGGGTTCGGGCGGGATCACCGGGGGAGGCGGCGCGCCGGAGAGGCCAGAGGGTAGGAGGCGGCGGGCTGGCGTGGGTCGGCCCTGGTCCAGACGGGGCGGAGCGAGCAGCTTGCAGCCTGTGCTTAGTTAGCTGTGCTTAGTTAGCTCCCCGCTATGGGCCGGGAGTCCTGGAGATCTCGGGGGTTGCTAGCGGCGGTGGTGATGCTGCTGCTGCTGCCGCCGCTTCCCCCGCGGCTATGGCCGGGCGCCCGGGCACTTCCAGGTGAGGACGCGCGCCGAGGCGCGCCTGTAGGGGCGGGTGAGAGAGGGTGTTGAGCTGCAGGCTTCAAAACCCTGGGGCTGCCACGGCTAGGAAGGGAGGACAGGGCTTGGGGAGGGTTGAGGTGGCATCGGGCCCACTTGCCCACATCCTGGGCAAAGCAGAAGGGCAAGATCCTTCCTCCTTCCGCAGCTGCCAAGTACCCAGCCCTCTCCTCCAGGAAGGCCCCCAACTCTAGTCCACTCCTGCCTCCAACCCCCACCTCATGCTCTGCCTTCAGGACTCCCTGTCCTCTCCTCCCCTGCCCTGAGCAGGGTGTATATTGTTTATAGAGTTGCCTTGTTTGGTGAGACTCACAAGGACCTCTCCAAACAGAAGGTGCCTGTCTGACAGTGCTTCGGGAAGCCCGTGTCTGTCTCTTCCCCTATGTCAGGGCTCTTAACCTCTCTAAGAGGGCCAGAGGACTCTCCAGCTCCTGTACAGCAAGTACAGAAAGAAGGCAATGGGTAGGAAGGACTGGGCTGGGGGAAAGGGTCCTCACTCACAGCTTGGTGCTGGGAGACCCCCCCCCCCCCACCTCCATGAGCTTCTGCCCTATTCCATCCAGCAAGGGGAGAGAGACAGCGGTCTTGCTTTTGGGGACCAATCTCTAGGCATTCCACTGCTAGGACTCTGAAAGCTCCAGACTTGAGGCAAGGGATTGTGAGTGATGGGATCCCCAAAGGGAGAAGGGCTCCATAGTCTGCAGCTCAGACTGGTTCCCTCTATTCACTCCCGTACAACTTACATGTTGCTCTTCTTCACAGCCCAGTGGCCAGCAAGGGAGCAGAGAGTGTGCACATCTGTCCACACACCGCGCCTCAGGCCCTGGGGCAGTGAAGCCTCTAGGGCTGAGGGATCCTCCCTGATTGTCCCCCTCTCCAGGTCCCTCAGCTTCTATTCCAAAGTGGCAGCTCCTCACCCCCCAATCTAACTGATAGCAATTGGTTCATCAATGAAGGAGGGCATGGGCCTTGAGGAAGGGGGTTCCAGGAGCAGCTGCCATTCCTGGTCTTTGAAGCCTGAGGTCTGAGGAGGAGATGGAGGAGGAGGAGCAAGGGGGAGGAGTTGGGATGTTGCCACCAGAGGAGAGATCAGCCAGAACACAGGGCTGGGAAAGGGGGGGGGGGGAGGGAGGGAGCCATGTGTTTTAGGAGCTGACCCTCCCCCCACCAGCCCAGGCTGAGTGGCAGAGGGTGGGAGGGCTAGCTTTGGGCTCTGGGTACCTGGCTCCCTGGGGCCTGTTGGGGGTGGGGAGGCAGGAACATTCCAGGGGAGCATTCCAGGCTCCCTCTGAGCAATGCTTGGCTTCAGGCTTCCTCCTTAGAGCCCCTTTTGGTACCAACTCCCTCCCCCATTCTCGGCACAGAGGCTCTGTCCCCTAGCTTCCCCTCATTTTGAAGACAAAAGGAGGGCGCCAGGGTTCCCAGGGACCCTGCCACCACCATCAAGTCCCTAAGGAGAGTGCTGAGCAAGGTGGACCTCTGGAGACATCTGGCTGTTGCTTTTCTCAGATGGTGGGGGAGACACAGGCAGCCTCGAGCCACAGATCTCTCACACTAAAGGCATTTGCTGCCCAGCCTAAAAATACCCAGGCCTGCCTCCTCCTTCCCTTCCCCTCTACACGGTGGGCCTTGGTCTCTTCCTCATGACCTCTGACCCTAAGCCTATCCCTCACCCCTCAAAGATCAAGCAGATCCTAAATCCCCAGCCAAGTTGTTCCTTCCCAGGCTCCTCTGTCTCCTGCCACCTCTGTGGTGGCTCTTCCATTCCAAGGATGCCCCATGGCTGTCTGTCCTGCAGACGGAGCCCATGAAGATGGATGTGCCCTTTTGGGCTTCCCCTTCTCCCAGTTCCTTGGGTGTCCCTCACTCTGTGCTCTGCCTTCACTCAAGGAAATGCCCCTGGAGAGCCCGTCACCCCCTACTGGGTCCTGGATGGTCCATCCTGGCATGCAGTCACCCTGGAAGAGCCGGTTAGTATCTCTACCCTGTCCCCGGCAGGGCCCCCATGGTTTCCAAACCCTCTGCACTTTGCACTTATAGAATAGCAGTTTTTCTGGGGTTCCCAGAACCAAGTCACTACTCTTGCAGGCCCCACCCCACCAGGCAGGCGGGGCCCGAAACAGCTAGATAGGAGAGCCTACACACATGGAAGTCATTTTCAGCTTCTTCCTCTTCTTCTTGGATTACTCCAAGCCTCCACCCCCACTCGTAGAGACGAGTCCAGAGTTAGAGGCTTGAAGCTCTAAGAAGACACCAAAATATCTTCCTTTGACTTGTCTGGAACGCATGGCCCTGTGGGCACACTGCTGTCCCTCCCAGGCCCAGCCGTTCAAATGCCTGCAAATACAAAGCTTATGGTCTTGTGACAATAGTCACTCTTGTGGCGTCCCTAGCGGCAAGCCCACACCATTTTGTACCTCCCTCCAGCCTCCTGCCAACTCTGCCTATCACATTCTTCTAGAATAACCACATCCCAGATGTTGGTGTCACCACATCTGTGTTGCAAACCAAGAAGCCAATAGCTTCTTGGTGCTCATTTTACAAAGGGGCAAACTGAAGCTCAAAGACATTGGATCATGGTCACACAGCTCTTTGAGTCGAGAAGCTTGAGACCTGCTAAGGTCTGAAAAACTTTCTATCACTGGCCACCCCTCACTCAAGACTGGGGAGTATTCAGTTCTGAGTTTCTAGGCCAGAGTGGACAGTCCCTCTGCCCATGCTCAGGGGGGAGGAAGTCAGGCCAGTGCAATTGCAAAGATGGGGGGCGGGTTTCCCCAGAGCTCCCTTCACTGCCTTCACTGCCCCCCTCCCCCCTCCCCTTACTTCCCCTCCTTCCTCCTCCCTCCCCACCCCCAGCAGCTTCTCCCCTCAACTGGTCAGACACACAGTGCTGGCCCACACTTTGAGACCTTTTTTGACACCTCCAATAAAAGGGAGGGCGGAGCAAATACTGGGGTCACCAGGCCTGTGCCTGCGCTGACCCCACCCCTGCTTTGCCTACTTCTGGTCTCCGCTCTAGGAAGCCTGTGAGGACAGGACAGGGCAGGAGGCTGTGCTCTGGTAGACAGATATCCTCTCCTAAAGCCAAGGGTGCACTTACACTGCAGGGTGGGGGTAGGGCACATCGTGGGGGCGGGTAGGGATACCAAGAAGCCCAGAAGTGAAGGCAGCAGGGGCTACAGACAGGGACCTTGAGTGTGGCTTTCTATCTGGACCACTGCCTTTGTCTTATACAAACTCTTTCTCCAATGAAGCCAGTGGCATTCCAGCCATATGAGCTCATGTTAGGGCCTTGTGGGGTCCATGGCTAGGGAAGTGAGAGCTGTCTGCTCCCCACCTGCAGAGGATGCCCCCTCCCTTCCCCAGGCCTTTGAGCCCCTTGGCCAGGGTCCCAGCACAGTGCATTTTGAGAGAAAAGGGGAGAGTCAGCCAGCAGGGTGGGGAAAACATTCCAAAGATACAGCAGCCCCCCAGGAATCTCCTGGGCTTGCTCCAATTCTGGGCCCCCAGCCAGGCTGTGTGAACAAGGGGGAAGATGGGATATCCTGTGGGGTGAAAGGGGCCAAAGGGGTGAGGAGGGGAGGAGAGGAGAAGCTGCCCAGCCCTCCTGATAGCTACCAAGAAAGCCAGCGCTCTCCCCTAGCTTGGGATGGGTGCCTGTTTACTTTGTGAGCCCAGAAGTGGGTGACTGCTGGAGGCTGTGGAGGATTTCAGATGGCACAGTTTGCCCAAATTAGAGGTAGAGAGTAAAGTCTGGATTCCACAGGGAATGAGAGGCAGCAAGCTACAGAAACAAGGAAATGTGGGTGCAGCTCATTGGTAAAGCACTTGGCTAACATGTCCAAGGCCCTGGGTTCAATCACCAGCACACAAACAAAAAGGCGCGCGCACACACACACACTCACACACACACACACACACAGCCTGATGCCAGGTGGCGTGTACCTGTAATCCTAGCAACTTAAGAGGCTGAGATCTGAGGATCGAAGTATGAAGCTGAAAAGTTTATGAGACTGTTTTTTTTTTTTTTTTTGGGAGGAGGGGTCCGGTTGTGGGGCCTGAACTCTGGGCCTGGGCGCTCGCTGTCCTTCAGCTCTTCAGCTCAAGGCTAGCGCTCTACCACTTGAGCCACAGCACCACTTCCGGCTTTTTTCTTTTTGCTTATGTGGTGCTGAGGAATCGAACCCAGGGCCTCATGCATGCAAGGCAAGCGCTCTACCACTGAGCCACCTTCCCAGCCCCAAGTTTATGAGACTCTTATCTCCAAAAACCACAAAAAAAGCTGGAAGTGGATCTGTGGCTCAAGTAGTAGTGCACTAGCCTTGAGTAAAAATGCTCAGGACAGCACCCAGGCCCTGAGGTCAAGCCCCAGGACCAGAATACACACACACACACACACACACACACACACACACACACACACACACACCCCTCCAGATAATACAGAACCCATGAGAGGGTCCTTACCCCCAAATACCCAGATACCCGTGGCTCCCACAATGTCCATATGACCCTTGTGTCCTCTGCATTTCATGCTCCAGAAAACAAGGAAGACCAAGAGCCCAGTAACTGTGAGCACATAAGGTACCTTTCTGGAGTTCATCTCTAGGGACGATGTGTGTGCTCCTGACAGGCTATGCACCTCCAATTGGCCGTTGTCATGACAATGAACATACTGAGTATGGGAATATCTTTCTTTGCTTTTACCTCACATCCATCCATGCCCTCCATGAACTTTCTCACTAGCCAGCTGCACATCCTACCAGCTCACGGGCAGGCAGGTGGACTGTAGGCCATTATCACAGCCTGTACTCCTTCTCAACCAGATCTTGACACTAGATGTGGGCATGTTGGTCTTGGAGGCTGAAGGCCAGGAGCTCCTGCTTGAACTGAAGAAGAATCAGTAAGTATCAGGTTGAGGAACCACCACTGGACGGAGAATGGACCATTTCTCGGGGGGGGGGGAAGTGGGGTAGGAGAATCAGTGCAGACCCCAGCAGGAGACTAATGGGGAGACTTAGAAGAAGTGCAGGTGACATGGAGAGTCATACCTGTCACATCTACTCCCAGCTGGCCCTCTTCAGGCTGAAGTGGACTGTAGAGGCTGCGTACACCCTTCTGTGGCCACATCTCTCCTCCCAACCCCAGGAGCAGCTTGGCAGCTGTGTATTCACCACCTAGTGGATATTCTTAAAATACATGCAGTCAAAAGGGAAACCTAGGAAATCTAGCCCCAGCACAGGCAAAGAGGGAAGAGAGGAAAAGAGAGAGGGAAGAGGTAAAAGGAGAGAGGGGAGAGAAGAGAAAGGCAGAGACTTATACAGGATTCCCACAGATAGGATGGCACTCCAGGAAGGGGCAAACTCACAGTGGGCACAAAGGTCAAAGCATCCATCCAGCAGTGGCAATTTGTCAACCCTACCTGGAATGTCTACACCTTCAGGTGAAGAGCATAGACAGAGAGATGAATTTGAGGAGTCCTAGTACATTAGGGAGTCCTAGGCATTGAGTTCTGAAGATCCTGAACATTCAGAGCCCAAGATATTGAGCAGGATAGTGCCTCGGACTGAGTGGGGTGGTTGTCAAGATGGAGTTATGGGGTCTTAGAACAGGTAGACTATAAAGGTGAGCAGGAGTAGGCGTGGGTAGGTGGGATTTTATTTTTCCTGGAAGCAGGGAGTGAGCATCACTAAAAACCAATGAGATGAAGCCTCTAAACTTGAGGGGGTCTAAAGGCCTCAGGAGATTTCAAGGAACTGGAATGGGAAGGGGTGGGGTGAGAGGGCTGACCAGATGGTCAAGAAGTTAGGCAGCAAGTAGGGGTTCTCAGGCTTTAGTCTCCTCCTTGGCTCCAAGTCTCACCTTCCCAGCATCTGCTGAGTCTGCCCCCCATCTTCCAGAATGCCTGCTGCAGACCTCAGGAACCACAAGACCTCCTCCTCTTCTCCCTTCCCCTCCTCCCTGGTACTTCCCATATGCCCATCTTCCACATCTAAGCCATCACAAAGGGTCCTTCCTCGCTTTTACCCTTCATCCTCTAGGTTTTCCTGAGCTGAACAATGCACAGCCTCTCCTGTATCCTTTCCTTAAGACATTTACAGGGTGCCTCACTCATACAGCTGCTCAATTAGCATTCAGGCAGGGAGGCAGGAAGGCCACCAGGAGCAGGAGGCAGGGCTAAACCAGTTGATTGGTAAAACACCTCTCCCAGCAGGCTGCTGGCCCCAGGATACACAGAAACCCACTACAGCCCCGATGGGCAGCCCGTGGTGCTGGTCCCTAACTACACGGTGAGATATTTCCTTGGGCTCTTGAGGACAGGGTGAGGGGTGTTGGGGATGCACCCTCTGTGGTGCATCACTGAAGTGCGCCCATTGTTCGCACCCTGTTCCCTAACTCCAATCTCTGAGAGGCTGGCCTTCTGCCCTCCAGAGTCAGCCCTGGCTGAGATTTGGGGCTGGGCTGCTTCCTCTACAGGATCATTGCCACTACTATGGGAGAGTGAAGGGCTACCAGGACTCCTGGGTAGTCCTCAGTGGCTGCTCTGGGATAAGGTGAGGTGTTTGGCGGAGGGGATGGGGCCTGAGGTAAGCGCCTTTCCCATCCATTCTGCATTCCTCTGTACCCTAGTGGCCTGATCATGCTCAGCAGCAATACCAGCTATTACCTGCTTCCCTGGCCACCTGGGGACTCCAAGGACTCCTCAACCCACATGATCTTCCGGACAGAGAGGCTGTTCATCTGGAAAGGGGCCTGTGGCTTCCGTGACAATCAGGGCAGGACCAGCCTTCCTCCAGCTCCCCATAACAGGGTCAGGGGCACAAATAGGGGTGGAGGTGGAAATGCACAGTCCCATATCCATAGTATTCCCAATCAGAAGAGACAGAAACACAGGCCCCACAGCAGGGCCACTTGTCCTGATCCTTTAACTCAGAAAAGGAGAAATAAGTTCTAGCAACAAGTCTCAAACTGTTGTCTCTGAGAACTGGGGTTGATGGCAGAACTCTACCCTAGCAGTCTGCCTCTCAGAGTTCCCATCTGTAACTTGCAGGAGAGGCGAGAGGCCCACCGTAAGAGCCCAATGTACCTGGAGCTGTACCTAGTGGCTGACCACACCCTGGTGAGGGAAGGCCGAAGGGACTGGTCGCGGCTGGGGGGAGTTTGCCTTGTCCCTCGCGCCTAGAATTCCTGCCTTCCTAGTTCATGATCCAACATCAGAACTTGAACCACACCAAACAGCGTCTCCTAGAGGTCGCCAATTACGTGGATCAGGTTGGGGATGGGGCAGAGAGGGGGATGGGGGTAGGGGAACGGGACAATGGCGCACAGGCGTACAGTAGGAAGGTGGGTTCCTGGCCCCAGCCCCGCTCCTCCCTGCCCTCAGATTCTCAGGACACTGGACATTCAGGTGGTGCTGACCGGCCTGGAAGTGTGGACAGAGCAGGACTACAGCCAAATCACACCGGACGCCAATGCCACGCTCTGGGCTTTCCTGCAGTGGCGCCGGGGGTTGTGGGCACGGAGGCCACATGATTCGGCACAGCTGCTCACGTGGGTGCCTCTGCCCTACGCGGGGGTGGGGTGGGCAGGGCGGCCCCGAACCCTGACCCCACCCCATCACCAGCGTTCTTCCTCAGGGGTCGCACTTTCCAGGGCACCACCGTGGGCCTGGCTCCGGTCGAGGGCATGTGCCAAGCCGAGAGCTCCGGAGGTGTGAGCATGGTAAATCTCTGTGGGGACTTGGGGCGGGAGTGGGGGAGGGAAGGGGCCGGGGCTCGCCGCCCCGCCGTGACACCCCCACCCTCCCAGGACCACTCGGAGCTCCCGATCGGCGCAGCTGCCACCGTGGCCCACGAGATCGGCCACAGCCTTGGCCTCAGCCACGACCCCGACGGCTGCTGCGTGGAGGCCACAGTGGCACAGGGCGGTTGCGTCATGGCGGCGGCCACCGGGTGCGCACAGAGAAGGGGCTTGGTTCCTTACCTGAGTTTCCTTGCTTAACCCTCAGTTCTCTTTTCTGTGAAAGGAGGATTCATAGGTACCTGTCCTTAGGGTCTTTTATGCGCCCGTCAGGGGAAAGATGTAGGTAAAATGGATTCTCAAGAGTGTGAAGGTGGAATCTAGATTGTAATGCCAGCTACTGGTAGGTAGAGATCGGGAGGAATCTGGTTCGAGGCCGGCCTAGTAGAAAGTGAGAGGCCGTCTCAAAACAAACAAACAGATGTGGAATGAGGTTCGAGGCCAGCCTTTGCAAAAAAATACAAGATCCTACCTAAATAAATAAGCCGGGCACCAGTGGCTCAGGCCTGTAATCCTAGCTACTCAGGAGGCTGAGATCTGAGGATCACGGTTCAAAGCCAGCCTGAGCAGGAAAGTCTGTGAGACTCTTATCTCCAATAAACCACCAGAAAACCGAAATGGCACTGTGGCTCAGGCGGTAGAGTGCTCGCCTTGAGCTGAAGAGTGCAGGGACAGTGCCCAGGTCCCGAGTTCAAGTCCCACGACCGACACCCCCCCCCCACGAAAACTTAGAAAGAAAAAGGTGATCCACGCAGGCCGACGCCCCCCCCCCGCAGGCCGACGCCCGCTCCCCTCCCCGCAGGCCGACCCCCCCCACCCCCGCAGGCCGACGCCCGCTCCCCTCCCCGCAGGCACCCTTTCCCGCGAGTGTTCAGCGCCTGCAGCCGCCGCCAGCTGCGCAGCTTCCTCCGCAAGGGGGGCGGCGCGTGCCTCTCGAACGCTCCGGGCCCCGGGGTTCCCGCGCCTCCGGCCCGCTGCGGGAACGGCTTCGTGGAGGCGGGTGAAGAGTGCGACTGCGGCCCGGACCAGGTTAGGTGGGCTCGCCCGCCCCTGGGGACGGAGAATGGACAACTCCCCACACACACACACGCTCGCTCCCTCCCCGGAAGTCTGGGGCGCTGCGCCCTCACCTGATCCTCACTCACCCTTCCGATGACAGAGGTGCCCGGACTCCTGCTGCTTCGCCCACAACTGCTCGCTGCGCGCGGGGGCGCGGTGCGCGCACGGGCTCTGCTGCGCGCGCTGCCTGGTGAGGACTGCCGGGCGACCCGGAACCGGCCGGCCGGCCGGTCTCGACTGGTGGGCGCCCTCTGGTTGCCCTCCTGGGTGCTGTCTCAATCTAAACGTGGGTCCTCCTGGCGCTCCCGCCGCCTCCTGCGTCCCCCTAAGCCCGGATCTCTCACTGTGCTTTGTCTGTCTGCTCTCCTCTAACCCGCGCAGCTGAAGCCGCCCGGAACGCTGTGCCGCCGGGCTGTGGGTGACTGTGACCTCCCCGAATTCTGCACGGGAGCCTCCCCTCATTGTCCTCCGGACATTTACCTACTGGACGGCTCGCCCTGCGCCGGGGGCCGCGGCTACTGTCGGGATGGCACGTGTCCCACTCTGGATCAGCAGTGTCAGCGGCTCTGGGGCCCTGGTGAGATGGCGCAGGGCTTTAGGGCTTGGGGGGGGAGGGAAGGGAGACGGAGTAGGGGATGGGGGAGCTGGGGTCACCGAGTCTGGTTCAGGCCTGCTTGGCCCTAGCCCCTCTTCTTCTCCCTCAGCCTCGCGCCCAGCACCACAGGCCTGTTTCCAAGTGGTAAACTCCGTGGGAGACACGCGTGGGAACTGTGGTCAGGACAGTGCGGGTGGCTTCTTGCCTTGTGCACCAAGGTGAGGGGGTGGAGTTGGGGGCAACCAACGCTGCAGAGTAGGTCAGGGTAAGGGGTACAGGCTTCAGGCTGACCACCCTCTATCTTCCTCCCCAGGGATGCCCAGTGTGGGAAACTGCAGTGCCAGGGTGGGGAGCAGAGCCCACTCGTGCCACACATGGTGCCCCTGGACTCTACGGTTCACCTAGAGGGCACGGAGATGGCTTGCCGTGGAGCCCTTGCACTCTCTGATGCGCAGCTGGACCTGTTTGATTTAGGCCTGGTAGAACCGGGCACCCAATGTGGACCTAGCATGGTGAGCCCTGCCCACCCAGTCCCTCCTGGTCCTTTGAGTCCCTCCAGGCCAAAGTGTCCCCTCTCACTGCCCTGTGAACACTCTACCCATAGATGTGCCAGGACAGGCGCTGCCAGAATGCAACTTTCCAGGAGCTGGAACACTGCCTGAGTACTTGCCACAACCATGGAGTGAGTACAGAAAGTCTGGAAGTGACCTTGGGGGGGATCCTTGAGCCCATGTGACCTTTCTTTCCTTCTCTTCTCTGCAGGTTTGCAATAGCAACCATAACTGCCACTGTGCTCAGGGCTGGGCGCCTCCCTTTTGTGACCAGCCAGGCTTTGGTGGCAGCGTGGACAGTGGCCCTATGCAGCCTGAAAGTGCGCCCATGAGGGACAGGCGGGCAGGATCTGGGGTGGTGATTGGTTCACCACTTAAAGCCCTGTTCTCCACAGAGCGCGACGCCTTCCTGCTGGCCTTGCTCCTCAGCTTCTTGCTGCCTCTGCTCCCTGGGGTTGGTCTGGCCTGGTGCTGCTACAGGCTCTCAGGACTTCCATTCCAGCCATGTTTCTGGGGCTGCAGGAGGAAGCCCATGGGCAGCCGGTAGGCTGAATATGCAGTCTGTGAGGGTGCTGGTCTCTCTTCCTGAGTTCACTCCTGTGATTCTTGCTTCTCGGAGCTGCACAGGCTTGCAGGGAACTGGATGGTGTCTTCAGCTTTGAACCTAGGTGCAGAGAGACCTGAGGCAGGGCAAAAACGGGACTGGGATGGCCTCCTAGGCAAGCCTAGATTGTAGCTCCTGTCCCCACCAACACTCAGAGCTTGGCCTTTCCCTCCCCCACTCCATCACTCCTCTCGTCCACTTCAACTTCTCCACAGGTGGTGCCTCATCCTTGACTTTGCTGGGTTTGGGTGGGTTCCCCAACCAGCTCCCAAGACAGTGGCGGCCTCTGTAGCCTGCTTCAGGAGTTTTGGGCCCTCTTTCACTTCCTATGCCCTAGTCACGGTCACCTCTTTCAAGTTTCCCTGGGACTGAGCGTGCATGTCTGTACTCCATACCACTGGTCAGCTGTGGTGCTGACAGTTCTTATGCCAAAGGATCACTCCCAACCCAACTTTCCCTGACCTGAGGGGAGTGTACATAGTGCTAAGGGTGTTTCCCCTAGAGCTACCTCTTCACTGTGACTCTGGGCGAGGGTGACAGCCTGGACTTGAGAGAGCTCCTGGTCAGCTGAGCTAGAAATGGGAGCAGAGGGCATCCAGGCAGGGGCAGGGAGCTGGCCAGGCCCCAGCTGCCAGCTGAGAGGGCCTTGGCACAGCTGAGGAATGATAAGGGGCTGAGGGCAGAGGAGAAAGGTGGGAGGAACTTGGGGTGTCACCATGGGAAGGGGAGGCTGCAGAGTGGTGGCAGCCGCATCCCATCTTTAACATGGGCTTTCAGGGCAGTGGAGACTGTGGCAATGTCAAAGGAAGTGGGGAGGTCTTGAGAGATGGGGGGGAGGGGGAAATGGCTTGGAGTGAAGCAGCAGGTAGCTAATGGCAAGGAATGTGGGCAGGCACAGCTCCTGCTGGGGCGGGGGGCACATCTAGGCATTCCAGCCTTAGGTAGGACCTGAGCAAGGCTCCATCAGGAAGGTTGGGAGCTTGGTGCCAAAGCTTGGGAGAAATGTCAGGGTTAGAGAGGGGAGGGGCAGGGTGTCCTGGAGGGCGCAGGTCTCAAGGAAAGCATGGACTCCAAAGACTCCTCCAGGAGGGGGCAGGAAGTGCAAGCCAAAGCAGAAGAGTAGAAGCTCAGCCAACACAGAACTTGGTTGGGTATCATGGTATGAAGAAGCAGACTCCTGGTACCCTGCTCAGAGTCACTCTTCCAAGCTCCTCATGGTTTAATCCCACTGCTTAGGTCCAACAATGGCCCACAAAGGGAGCACCTCCCAGGTGGAGTTCACACCATGGAGTTGGGCCCTACTGCAGCTGGAGAGCCCCAGCGCCTGGGTGAGTGAGGGACCAGGGGACATGAGGAGGGAAGTGAAGATGGAGTGTGTTTATTTGTGTCTGTCTGTCTGTGTGTGTGTGCGCACGTGCGCGCATGCACACATGCACACGCTAGCACTGGGGCTTTAAATCAGGGCCTAAGGGCTGTGCTTTAGCTTCATTTTGCCCAAAGCTGGTGCTTACCACTACAACCACAGCACCCCATGCAGCATTTTGGTGGTGAACTGGAGATAAGCATCTCAAACTTTTCTGCCTGAGGTGGCCTTGAACTTCCATTCCCAGGTGTAGCCTTCTGAGTAGCTAGCATTAGCTGGCACCCAACAAGGATGGTATCTTTCCCCCTGCCTCTTTTCTGCTGCACCCCTCTTCCCCCACTGTGTGCCCAGCTGTCTTGAGTTTCCTGTGTGATGCCCAAGCCCCAGGGCTCCTGCCAACTGTGTTCACAACACTCATCCTCCTTCATTGCCTCCAGAACTCAAGAATACGGCCAGATCCCAGCAGCCACCCTGAGAAGCCTGTAGCCATGTAGCCCTGCCTTCCTGTCCCCCAGGTAGGTGTGGCCCCTGAGCTCTTCCCTCTCATTGTGAAGCACCCCCTATTCAAGTCCCTGGGCTTGGGTTAGTCAATAAGCAAAAGAGAAAGTGTAGTCATGGATACAGATGCGGAAAGCCCTTGGGGCAGGGGAGGGAGGACTGTGGCTCTTCCCTGGTGACTGGTCCTCAGCTACTTGACTTGTAGCCCAGGACACCAGCCTTCAATGAGTGACCCCCTCCACCACCACCACCACTTCATTTTCAGCAGGTCAAGCCCAGAGGCCCGAATTCTGTCTGTGGGGAGAAGTATTTATAAAAGACAAGTGACCACCGAGAGCCACTCCAGGAACTTGGACTCTAAGGACAATGACCTGCAGCTTGGAAGAGTTATACCCCCAGTGGAGCTCTGTCACTCCTATTCCAGGACCCTAGAGTCATCAGAAGCTTACCCAGTGTGGTCTTTGGCTTTGAGGGCTGGGGCATTCTGGGTATACCCTCCAGCCTCAGAATGCATCCACAAAGGAGCAAAGGTCCCATGGCTCCCAACCCCCCATCAGGGGAGGGTGGGTCCCTGTGGGTACCTGAAGAGGCTGGGTCTCCTCTATGGGCGTCTTCCAGATGTAGTTGTGTAGAGGGCAGAGTCCTAAGGGTCCTAGGATTCAGGCTAAGTCTCTGCCCCGGATCTTGGTCCCTGCAAACAAATAAGGAAACAAGCAAAATCTTTGGGACCTTCTTTCTTGAGTCTCTTCTGGTTCTTTCCTATACCCTTGGACACTTCCTCAGCCCCCACCCCCTTCTCCAGCTCTCACCTGAGGTTGTGGGGGTATGGGTATGCTGCTGCAGCCTCCTTTGCTTGGGCATTACTCAACCTCCCTCCCTTCCATGGGAGGAGACAGTTGGTGACAGTTCAGAAAAGGCCACAGAGACGTTGGAAGAAAGTCATGCTGCTTGGGGTGGGGGTGTATCACTGTGATTCTTTTGTGGTGGTTGTTATAAATTAAAACTTTGGGGGCATCCTGAGGGTCACAACTGGTGGGTAGAGCTGCAAAAGCAGTCAAGACTTCACACAGGGGCTGGGAAGGTGGCTAAGTGGTAGAGCACTTGCCTTGCATGCCTGAGGCCCTGGGTTCGATTCCTTAGCACCACATAAAAAGAAAAAAGCCGAAAGTGGTGCTGTGGTTCAAGTGGTAAAGCGCTAGCCAGGACAGTGCCCAGGTCCAGAGTTCAGGCCCCACGACCGGACCCCCAAAAAAACAAAAACAAAAAAGACTTCACACAACTGTCTGACTAAGAGGGTGCCCTTCACCTTCTTCTCTTGTTCCTGTGGACATTCTTATTCTCTCATGACTTCTTGCAAGAGTCAAGTAGTTGTTGCAGTATAACAAACGACTCCAGATCTGAGGTGCTTAAAACAATATGCAGCAAAATCATATTCTAGTAGGTGGATAGAATTAGGGGAAGCTTTGCAGCCTACCACTCCTTCCATTGACAGCCAGAGAAGCCAGAGTCCCTACTCATCTATTTAAAACATCCAAATTAAAAGAAATCCCCAGGGCTGGGAATGTGGCTCAGTGGTAGAGTGCTTGCCTAGCATGCATGAAGCCCTGGGTTTGATTCCTCAAGACCATAGACACAGAAAAATCTAGAAGTGGTGCTGTGGCTCAAATGCTAGCCTTGAGCAAAAGAAAGGACAGTACCAAGACCCTGAATTCAAGTCCCAGGACTGGCAAAAAAAAAGTCCCCCAAATAGAGGTTTTTTGATTTTTTGTTTGTCAGTAATGGGGCTTCAACTCTAGGCTATCCCTGAGCGCTTTTGCTCAAGGCTAATGCTCTACCACTTTGAGCTACAGTGCCACTTACAGTTTTCTTGTAGTTAATTGGAGATAAGACTCTCACAGACTTTCCTGACTGGGCTGGCTTCAAACTGTGATCCTCAGATCTCAACCTCCTAAGTAGTCCAGATGACAGGTGTGCGCTACCAGTGCCTGGGAGGTTTTGTTTTTGTTTTTGAAGAGCTTGAGAAACTGCTCCCAATTGCCTCTATAATAGAAAAGAAAAACAAGAAGAAGAGTCAAAACAGTTAAAATAAATTAAGAGAAGGGTTGGGAAGGTGGCTCAGTGGTAGAGTGCTTGTCCTGCATGCATGAGGCCCTAGGTTCGATTCCTCAGCACCACATAAACAGAAAAAGTCAGAAGTGGTGCTATGGCTCAAGTGGTAGAGCGCTAGCCTTGAGCTGAAGATCTGAGGGACAGCGCCCAGGCCCAGAGTTCAGGCCCCACAACTGACCAAAAAAAAAAAAAAAAAAAAAAAAAATTAAGGGAAGAAGCAAAAAGAAAAAGAACATGTTTTGTTTTATTTTTTCTTGTACTACATCTTTTGATTCTTAGGTTTATTACAAAATAGTATAATTCTTGCCTCAGTGAAGTTTTAAAATTACAATGATATTGATAATATTAAAATAATAATGAATTATAAAACTAGATTGATTTTCCACTCTGTAGTCTCAGGTGAAGTAGTAATGAATAGCACATCATCACCTGCAAAATGGCAGTAAAAACATGTATTTACCTCTGGTATCAAGAGTTATTTACTAGCTGAGTGCTGGTGGCTCACACCTGTAATCCTAGCTACTTAGGAGACAGAGACCTGGAGGATTGTGTGGTTAGAAGTTAATATGGGCAGAGAAGTCTGTGAGACTCTTATTTTTTTTTTTTTTTTTTTTGTCGGTCATGGGGCTTGAACTCTGGGCCTGAACGCTGTCCCTCAGCTCTTCAGCTCAAGGCGAGTGCTCTACCACTTGAGCTACAGCACCACTTCTGGTTTTCTGGTGGTTTATTGGAGATAGGAGTCTCACGGTCTCTCCTGCCTGGGCTGGCTTTGAACCGCGATCCTCAGATCTCAGCCTCCTGAGTAGCTAGGATTACAGGCGTGAGCCACCAGCGCCCGGCTCTGTGAGACTCTTTTTTTTTTTTTTGTCGGTCGTGGGGCTTGAACTCTGGGCCTGGGCACTGTCCCTCAGCTCTTCAGCTCAAGGCGAGCGCTCTACCACTTAAGCTACAGCGCCACTTCCGGTTTTCTGGTGGTTTATTGGAGATAGGAGTCTCACGGTCTCTCCTGCCCGGGCTGGCTTTGAACCGCGATCCTCAGATCTCAGCCTCCTGAGTAGCTAGGATTACAGGCGTGAGCCACCAGCGCCCGGCTTCTGTGAGACTCTTATATCCAATTAACCAGAAAAAGTCAGGCTGGAGATTTATATAAAGGGCAGAGCACCAGCCTAGTGAGCAAGCAAGCTGAGAAAGCTCAAACCCCTGAGTTCAAATCCAAGTAGTAGCGATAAAAATATCACTATAAAGTATATAGTAAGGCAGAGAGTGAGGAGGGGAGGTCTGTGTTACTTCATTACTTGCTTTCAATCTGCAAGCCAATACCTTTTTAATGCCCACTTTGGTGTCACCATTTCCTGTGGGATTTGTATGTCTGTATGTGTGCTGGTACTGAGACTTGAACTCAGGGCCTGGCACTCTTACTACAGTTCTTCACTCTTGGCTCACTGTAGATGAAGTTTATTTGTTACCATGGATGTCAAAAAACTAAGGAAACAATGATCAAATCAGGTCGTAGAGCAGTGATATAAAAAGCTGAGAATGAGACCTTGGTTCCTCCCATTGTGTCTCATGTATGTTTTGAAACATGTCTTATGTTCCTTCTCTGATCACAAGAAAGCCTCAGATACATATAAGAGAAAATAACTGGCTAGGATTCTCTAAAAGCATGATAAATAAGGATAAAGAGGCTGAGGAGTTGCTTCAGTTAGGAGGAAACAAAGACATGACAACAAAATGCAATATGGGATTCTGGATTGGATCTTGGAAAAGAAAAAGGACCTCAATGACGAGGCAAGGAAAATAAAAAATGGTCTATGGTTTTGTTGACAGTATTGTACCAATGTTGATTTCCTAACACCTGTGCTGTGATTCTCTAGATGCTAACAATTGGGAGAGTTGAAAGGCTTCAGGGGAACACTTTTTGTAACTTTTATACAAGTATAAAACTAGTTTATGAAAGATTAACAAAGTATAAAGGAAGCTGGGCACTGCTGGCTCACACCTATAATCCTAGCTACTTAGGAAGCTGAGATCTGAGGCTCGTGGTTCAAAGCCAGCCTGGGCTAGAAACCTCATAGGACTCTTATCTCCAATAAACTACTAAAAATAAAGCTGGAAGTGGCCCTATGGCTCAAGTAGTAAGCACACACCTTGAACAAAAGAACCTCAAGGACAGCACCCAGATCCAGAGTTCAAGCCCCAGCATGAGAGAAAAAAAATACTATAAAGGAAAAATGAAAGAGAAACAAGGTGTCTGGAAAGGTGGCTCAGTGGATTGCCTTGCATGGATGAGGCCCTGGGTTCGATTCCTCAGTACCACATAAGCAGAAAAAGCTGGAAGTGGTGCTGTGGCTCAAGTGGTAGAGCTCTAGCCTTGAGCTGAAGAGCTGAGGGACAGCACCCAGGCCCAGAGTTCAGGCCCCAGGACTGACAAAAAGAAAGAAGGAAAGAAAGAAAGAAAAAAAAGAAAGAAAGAAAGGAAGGAAGGAAGGAAGGAAGGAAGGAAGGAAGGAAGGAAGGAAGGAAAAAAAGAAAAAGAAAAAAGAAACAAGATTTCCTTGGTTGTTCTGTGGCTGTTGCTGGGTGCGTGATATGTGGAGTGCTAGTGTGTTGGGTCGGTCCGTTTAAGCACAGGCAGGTGTTCTGGTGGCTCTTTAAGGGTATAGCCTGGGCGGGGACAAAGTAGAGAGGGCAGGTGTCATGCCCACAGCCCAGCCTCCTCCCAGTGGTAGATTGTGAACCATCACAGTCTGGTGTCTGGGTGTCTGCTGAGCTCCTTCTCAGGAGTTATACTCCCCAGGTCATCAGGGGACTAGGGCTCTGTCTCCTGCCATCCTTCCATCTTCAGTGTCCAGCATGGCCTGCTGTTTGGGGTCTGCACTGCTATTGCTGCTGCTGTTGGGTAAGCATCTGTCTCCCACTTTTCCCCCACCTCTCTCTTTCTTGTTCCTCCCAAAAGGTAGGAGGGCAAGAGGGTGATCCAGGGAAAAGCTGTAATGCAGGAATGACCACTGCAAGAGGCCTGTATCCTGTGACCATGGACCTGACAGTCTACCCCCACAGCATTCACCTTGCACCCTATTTCCAGGCCCAACAGGGACCAGTGGAGTCATCTCCCTCCCAGTTCTCACCTTGATAGCTCTTTTCCCCAGGAACTTTTCCTCTCCTGTCTCCTCTCCTAACTTTTCCTTCCCTTTACTTTTCCTTCTCTTAGCTCCAGAGCTCCACTTCTAGTCTTCTGGGCATTGCTATGTCTAATTCACTGCTGGACATTTTCAGTGTCTGGCATCTGCTGTTCCACTTTCAGCACTGTCTTTTCTTTACTGTGGTCATCACAGGGAAGGGTCCATTTATGGGGTGAGGGTGAAGAATGGAATATGGTGAAAATTTAGGCAGAGATCTTGGAGCTCAGACACACTGCCTTGAGAGTGGAGAGGAGCTAAAAGTGCTTCTGTCAAGAGAGACCGGTAACCAAAGAGCAGGTGGGCCCGAGTACTTAGGTGACACTAGGTGCAGTTGTGTGGGATTGAGGTCTGGCAGTATTCCCAGCATGGCTGTGAGAGAAGAGCCTTCTAGAAGGAAAGGAAGGGAAGGGAGGGGAGAGAAGGGATGACTCTCCCATCTCCTGTCCCCTCCACTCATGCACTCCACTCGTCACAAGCCCCAAGCATAGGTCTACCCTTCCTACCATGCTTAGGGTACTGAAGCCACAGCCAATATCACTATGATCCAGGACCTAGAAAAAAGAGGAGTCCTGTTCTCAGTCCAGAAGCAGGAGACCTCCCATGCACAGACCCCCACACACCAAAATGGAGGAAGGGGCAGGATGGGCACTTATTCTCAGGCTGGGGTGCTGGTAAGTCTTACAGTCTCAGCAGGAGGCTGTGGGGAGGAAGAGGTAGGTTAGACTGGTTTGGGTGACCCAGGTCCTAGGAAGTCCTGATTCCAGATACCCTGGCTTGGCTGAATGTAGATGTAGCACGTGTAGATGTAGCATCTTGCCTTAGGTCTAGGATGTGTAATTCTACCTGGCCAGACATCCTCTTTGAGTGGTCACCGGCCACCCTTCATTAAACTAGTCACATACCTCCCTGGCCAGTGTCAGCCTCAGTCTTGGAAGGATGGAGAAACATATAAGCCCACCCAAAAGGATCTCCATGTAGGACAAGGAATAGGCCACACTCAGTCCCCCCCCCCCCCCACACACTTGGGTTTTGGACCACCCCCAACTTCCGAGGGCAGGGGTAGGGTGGATCGTGCCTGTGGGGTGCACTGAGATCTAACTGCACCTGCCTGCCCCTCCACCAGGGTCCGCGAGCTCCGCGGGACAGAACCACTGCTTGGACGCGGCCGAGGCGTGCACAGCAGACGCGCGGTGCCAGTGGCTGCGCACCGAGTACGTAACCCAATGCCTGGCTCGGTCTGCCTCCGGTGACTGTGACCTTGCCCGCTGCCACCGCGCCCTGCGCCGCTTCTTCTCCCGCGGGCCGCCCGCGCTCACCCACGCGCTGCTCTTCTGCCAGTGCACTGGCATCGAGTGCGCCGAGCGCCGGCGTCAGACCTTCGTGCCAGCCTGTGCCTTCGTCGGGTCCAACCCATCGCCGCCCTCCTGCCTGGAGATCTTGGAGGCCTGCGAACTCAGCCCAGTCTGCAGGTGCGCGGGGGCGGGGCCTGTGAGGGCGGAGCCTGGGGCGGGGCTCCTGGGGCTAGTCGGTGCGGCTATAGGGACGGAAGACGGGGGCGGGGCTGCCGGGGGCGGGGCTGCCGGGGGCGGGGCTCCCGGCGGGGCGGGGCTCCCGGCGGGGCGGGGCTCCCGGCGGGGCGGGGCTCCCGGCGGGGCGGGGCTCCCGGCGGGGCGGGGCTCCCGGCGGGGCGGGGTCACTGCTCACCCTCTCGGGTCCCTGGTGCAGACCTCGCCTCCTGGCCTTCCAAGCCTCCTGCGCCCCAGCTCCAGATGTCTGCCTGCGAGGTCAGGGTCCCCGCTGTCTGCGCGCCTACGCAGGCCTCATGGGTACGCACCGCTGAGATCTGAGGGCGGACGGGGGCGGGGAGGGGAGGGTCTCCAGGAGCTGCTTCTGCCAGCTTGGGCTGATCACCCCGCCACCGGGGTCCCTTCCTGCAGGCACCGCCGTCACCCCAAACTACGTGGACAACGCGAGCGCGCGCGTGGCCCCCTGGTGCGACTGTGGAGTCAGTGGGAACAGGCGCGAAGAGTGCGAAAGTTTCCGGGGACTCTTTACAAGGAACCACTGCTTGGGTGAGGGACCCCGGTAGGAGAGGGACGGGAGCCACTTCCAGGCCCTCTAGCAAACGAGGAGCCCATTTTAGAGGGGGAGGAAATCGGGTTCTTTGATGAAGCCTCGAAGCTCTCGTCCTCTGCAGTCGTCCCCCAGTCGTCTCTGGGGGAAACTGCTTCAGATCAGGTCATAGACCCTAAGGAGAATCTTACAGGTATTAAGGCCAGTACTCCCCCTTCAGTACTGGGGTTTTGAACTAAGCTTTTGGAGTTGGTGTTCTAGCACTTGAGCCACGCCTCTAAGTCCCACTTTTTCTAGTTAATCAGTTACTTCGCCTCTGAACTTTTTCACCCTGGCTGGCTTCGAACCGTGGGGTCATCAGGATCTCAGCTTCCTGAGTAGCTAGAACTCTTAAAACGGTAGCAACTAGCACCCAGAAAGGGCAATAACCGTTAAGACAACAGGGTGGGACAGTCAAGCTGGTGTTTCCCACACTTGTGAGCAGATCCCTTCCCCATCTCCCACCAAACCTCCCTCCCACAGGTGATCCTGGTCTTGCCTTTTGTCTTTTGAGATTGGAATAGCTAGCAGTCTGGATTTAGAGGGCTTCTGTTGAAGTTGTGATCTGCCTCTTACTAGCTGAGCATACACTAGAAACCTTTTCTGTGCTCAACTGTAAAATGGGGTGATAATTTTCACCCTGCCCTATGAGGATGGAGGACTTGTGGTTTTTGTTGTTGTTTTTGTCCATCATGGGGCTTGAACTCTGGGCCTGGGCACTATCCCTCAGCTCTTCAGCTCTAGGATAGTGTGCTACCACTTGAGCCACAGTGCCACTTCCCTATTCAGGTTTTGAGTTGCTCTTACCCCAATTGTCCTTGTTTGACATTGCTCCACACATACCTCTCATACCAGAAGTTCTTCCTTGCAGGTAGGGAGGGGGTCTCTCAATTTGTCCCCAAGGAACTGGGGATTCTAGGCTAGGATTTCCCAGCCAAGCCCTCTGTGGACTCATCCCTCTGTAGATGGTGCCATGCAAGCCTTTGACAGAGGGTGGCCCTCAATCCTGCAGGAGCAGCTGGACTCCCACCAGGATCCTGGGCACAGCCTCCTACAGGTAAGATACTGGGATGGGATGGGTGAGCTAGAAGTTCCTGCAGGCATGAGTCCCCTGGGAAGGAGTGCAGCAGAGGACAGCACACATTCCTGCTTTGAGTCTTCTCTCTGCTTCCACCCCTCAGATCTCCTCTGCTGACCAGTCCCTGGAAGGGAGCTCCTTGCTGGCCATTCTCTCTGTCCTGGCTCTCAAGCCCCTGCTTTGACTAGGACCACAGACCTGGGACAACACGTCTGACTACCCACCTTGCATAGTTTGCTGGATCACATCTCTGGCCTATTGCCCACTGCAAAGGAACTGGCTTGACCTTGCTGCCACTCTTTGTGGGTGTGGATATTGGTGTGCCTGTTCCCTGGAGTGTAAGCTGGAGGGCCTGATTGCAAAGCTTCTGGTTCCCCTATTCATGGGCATCTTGGTTGGATTAATCACAGAACTTGAGATCTAGAGGTCGAAATCGCCCAGCCAGAAACTCACTGAGTGCATCTGGACAGACCCATAGGCAAGACTCGCTCTAGCACTGCAGCCTTGCATGGCATCCTCCCAGTTAGGCATTACCAGTAATTCAATCCACCTGTGTCCCAGGACTTTCCATCGTGATACTCCACATTGATGGGCACCAGCTGGAGTGAATGTGGTTCCCATCCCTGCCATGCCCCCAGGAATACACTGGCTAAGGTCATCTTCCCAGAGGTTTACCCTCAGCATTAGTGTTGGCACACTGTACCAAATAAACCTACATGCACTGATACTGACTTTGCTTTCCTGTTGTCATTGGCCTGAGAGTCTGGAGACCAGTGTGGTCTGTGCTGGCCTATATGGCCTTGGGTAGCCTAGCAGCTTTCCAGTTCTTGTCTCATAGCTGTAGAATTGAATTAGCTCTTAAGTCTTAGTGGCAGGGATTTTCTTTGCTTTTTGTCCCTTCTTTCCTTCTCTGTTAGTTCTCAGATAAGGAAACTACATTTCCCAGCCTCCTTTGCAGCCAGAGGTGGCCAGCAGACACACACTAGGTAGTGTCTATGACCCAGTGAATGAATGAATGACTATATATATCTCCGGTCCTGGGACTTGAACTCGGCCTGAGCACTGTCTTTGAGCTCAAGCACTTTACCACTTGAGCCACAGCACCACTTCTGTTTTTTTTCTGTGATTACTTGGAGATAAAGAGTCTCACGAATTTTCCTGCCCAGACTGGCTTTGAACCACAATTCTCAGATCTCAGCCTCCTGAGTAGCTAGCATTACAGGTGTGAGTCACCAGTGCCCAGCTTATGGGCAATATTTAATTGCAGTTCTGGGATTAAGTGTGCAGCCTATGGTAGAAGGCTTGCTTAGCATATGTAAGACCCTAGGTTCCACCTTCTTCCAGCCCCACTAATTAAGTAACAAAATTTAAAAAATGGTCTGCAAAGGGATTTTGGGAGGCAGCCTTTGCTTGGAAAGCTTGGAGACTTTTGTCATCCTTACCAACAGGGCTGCCACTTCCCAGGTCAATTTGAAGCGAGGCAGGAGCTGTGAAGTGTGCTGTGGTGGAGACTGTTGGCGCTCTGCTCAGAGAGGCCCTGGGCCAGTACAACTGAATCATAGCTGCAATCTGGTGCTACTAAACCAGCTTAGCTGCCCTTTTCCTAGAGTCATTGGCCAGAAATGCATATTAGCTTATTCTCTGCTCCTGAGGTTATGGTGGCCAGGACTGACCAAGGCAGGGACACAAGAGCCTGGTCTGGCTGCTTCAAGGAATCACAATTACATTTTCCATTCAAGCCCCAAAGCCAGTAGAACAAGACTGAGGTTGCACTCTGACTGAGATCACCTCATAGCTCAGCCCTTGCTCCATCCTGCCTCCCTCTCGCCTCTCAGTTTCCTGAGAGCTAGCTCTCCAGTGAACCATGGTATGAGAATCCTGATCTAAGACACGAGGGTTAGGCACAAACCACACCAAAACTCAGGCCTTTGATTGTCCATGACCATTGCACCTCACACCAAACCCACAAATACCATTTGTTCACACTGTCAGCCAGTTCCCAACCAGTCAGTTCTCTCTTGATAATAACAAAACACATCAAACTGGCTTAAGAAAGCACCAGAGCAACTTGGGCTTCAGGCACAGCTGTCTCCAGGGATCCAAATGATGTTGCTCCTGCTGGTCTTTCCAGCAGTTTCTCTCAGTAGCCAGGCAGACCCTTGCTGAGGGGTGAGTAGGAAGTCACCAGTGTTCTATGTGAAGGACCTCTCCTTTTAATTAGTAAACTTAGTAGAGAAAGACTGCTCGTTCCCAGCTCACGGGCTGTCCTAGGCAGGATGCTGGTGGGCCTGGGGGAGTGGTATCATACCACAGGGTCACCTGGAATGGGAAGAGCCATTGGACAGAGGCTGAATTCAATCTCTTCTCAATTGATGAGAATCCTCTCTGCCATCTGCACCTGCATGGGAGTGGACACCTATGTGTGTGCTCTGGGGCAAGATGGGGAGGGTGGGGGAGAGGTAGTGATAGTACCATTCTGCCCTGCTCACTACAGCTACATGGTGAGCCAAGCACAGGATTGTGCCTGCTAAGTGACTTCCTTAGGTGAATGTTATAAACTTGGCTCCATTTTAACTCATAATCAGAGTGAAATGTAGACATCTTAACAGAGTGAAAGTAGAACTTCTGAACAGAAAAACAGGCAGACATTTTCCAAAAGATTGGGATGATGAAGTGAGAAGGTGGTAGTTGAAAATAATGAGAACCTGTCTGGTCTGTTGTCTGTCTGATCTCTCTACATTAATTTTGTGTGTGTAGGGTGAGGTGGGTGGAGGGGTGCTGCCCCTTAGTTTTTGCACTCAATACTAAGCTCTCCCATTTGAGTCACAGCTCCACTTGTGGCGTTTTGCTGGTTAATGGAGATATGAGTCTCATGGACTTCCCTTCCCAGATATCTTTTTTTTTTTTCTGTTGGTCGTGGGGCTTGAACTCTGGACCTGGGCGCTGTCCCTGAGCTCTTCAGTTCAAGGCAAGCACTCTGCCACTTGAGCTACAGCACCACTTCTGGTTTTCTGGTGGTTAATTGGAGAGAAGAGTCTCGTGGATTTTCCTTGCCTGGGCTGGCTTTGAACTGTGATCCTCAGATTGCAGACTCCTGAGTAGCTAGGATTACATACACGACCAGCATTGTTCTTTAAGGAGACATGTGAGTGTATGTCACAAGAGCCTACTTGGGAAAAGGCTGTGTAAGAATAGGCAGAGAGTGGAATGATGCAGCCACAAGCCAAGAGATATCAGGAGCCACTAGAATATGGAGGAGACAAGGCCTGAGTTCTTTCAGGGCTTTCAGAAGGAATGTGGCACTCCCAGCACCTCCATTCAGACTGGGCATCCAAAAATACTCCTATTTTTGGATAAACTTTGGATAGACTTCTATTAAGGCATCAAGGCCAGGGGTAATTTGTTACAGCAGTCCTAGGAAATCAGATTTGCCTATGTCTGTTAAGAGTTTGGTTTCTGTTACTTCTACCTAAAAAAGCTCTGGTTTATGTACAGGACTAAGTCTGGCCAAATATATTAAGACTAAGACCAGCTGTGGCCCCATGGCCATATCTGTGTCAGGTCCCATGTGTTTCCAAGGATCTGTCACCCTTGTACACACTCTGGGAGACTGACTGTAGTCCTGGCCCTGGATCTCTGGTTGCTGTTGTAAATATTGACTCCCCAGCTGGCCAGGTGGCTGGTACTGGGGCAGAGATGGAAAGGCAGATGCTAGAAGCATTCATGGATTTATTAGTGGAAACTTCATGGCTCATAAATGCCGCCCCCACCCCCCCGGCTTCAGCCCAACTAATTTTTGCAGGAAATGTGGACAGTGGGGAGTGAAATTTCCAAAAAGCCAGCAGCTGTACAGAACTTCAGAGCAATCCCAGCAGATGGCTAGTGAGCCTTAGTTTGCTCATGAAAGGAGGTAGGGACACGGTCCCGTCTTGCCAGCCTGTAAAGTTCTGGGCCCAGGGCAATCTTATAAAGCTGCTCTGCAAGGGACATGTCTCTGCACACCTAAGGGAGCCTCCAGGAGCTGAGCATAGCGGCACATGCCTGTGATCCCAGCACTTGGGAGACTGAGGCAAGAATTCCCAAGCCAGCATGAGTTACATAGTGAAACCTTGTTTCAAAAAAACAAAAAAAGAAAAAAGAAAAGTGGAGCCAGTGTAGCTACAATGGTAAATGCCTACCTAGCATGCTCAAGGTCCTGTGTCTAAACCCTAGTGCCACCAAGAAGAAACAAAATATTAACCTCTCAAAAATGAAAAGACAAAAACAAATAACAAAGCACCTTCAGATCAGGGTAGAAGATGCAGAGGAAAAAAAAACAACTAAAGTGAGTGCTCACACAGGAGAAGAAAATTCACAAATGGTTAAGAGACAAGAATTAAATAAGAAGGCTTAGCTTACAAGTGAGTGCTAGCAATCTAGATTGCTGGGTTTATCATTCAGTGTAGAACATTTGCTTGGCATGTACAAGACCCTGGATTTGAACCCCAACAGTATAAAAATATAAATATTAAAAAGTAAACAAATGAACTGGGTACCAGTGGCTCACTCCTGTAAATCCTAGCTACTCATAATCTCAGATCAGAGCCTCATGGTTGGAAGCCAGCCTAGGCATAAACATTCATGGGACTCCATCTCCAAAATAACCAGCAAAAAGGCTGAGCTGGAGGTATGGTTCAAGTGTAGTACACCAGCTAAGCAAGCAAACTGAATACAAGGTCCTGAGTTTAAGACACTGTATCAGCACACATACACCCATCTGGTAGCAGGGCTGTTTAAGCTACTCTACCAGCACACATACACACACACACACACACACACACACACACACACACACACACACACACACACTCATACCCTTTGATAACAGAGCTGAGCTGTACTATGTTCAGTATATTTCATACAGTTTTGAATCAAAATCATCTGATCTAATCAATAATCATTTTTTCTTTTGCCAGTAATGGGACTTGAACTCTGGGCCTGGGCACTGTCCCTGAGCTCCTCAGCTCACAAGTGCTCTACCATTTGAGCCACAGTGCCACTTCTACTTTTCTGGTGGTTAACTGGAGAGACGAGTCTCACAGACTTTCCTTGCCTGGGCTTGTTTTGAACCGTGATCCTCAGATCTCAGCCTCCTGAGTAGCCAGGATTATAGGCGTGAACCACCGTCACCGGTCCTCACTAATCATCTTCTTGGGCTGGAGTCTTAAGAGAGCTTGGAAGGATCTAAGCTATGGTAAACAAAACAAACTGCTTTTCTGAAAAAAAAAAAAACAAACTTTTGTCTATTAAGCCATTTTTCAAATACTGTGTTTAAACAGAACTAGGTTATATATTAAAATAATTAGAATGAAAAATATTTCATCTCACAAGTATCATGTAAGACATTTGAAAGCTGGGTGGGATGTACCCATTACAAGATGTCTACCTTCAAGACATTGCAAATGGAGCAACAGTGATAGCGGCACTGAGGTGGCATTGTGCTTGGTGGGTCCAGACACTGACAAGGCAGCCAGGATGGCTGGAACTAAGTGGGCAGAACAGCAGCAGCAAAGGGCAGGGCTAGGTAATGTAAGGAATGGTTATCAACAGGTGTATTACTGCCCTCTATGGTGCATTCTGGAATTAAGTGGCAATTGTGACTTGCACAGGTGCAAGATAGTCTGGGCAGTTTTATACCTTCACCTTCATGACTGCTAAGTTCTTCCTTGGAGGAAGTGTGAAACATTGGCAATTTTTTCTTTTGGCAGTACTGGGGTTTGAATTCAGAGCCTTGCACTTACAAGGCAGGTGCTCTATCACGTGTGCTTCCAGATCTCTTTTGCTTGTTATTTTTCAGGCAGAATCTTGCATTTATGCCCAGGGCTGGCTTCAGAGTATGGTTTGCCTACCTTCAACCCCAGTTTAACTGGACCACAAGCACCCAGACACCATGCTCAGTTTGTTGACCGAGATGAATCTGTCCTTGGTAAACCTCGATTCTCCTTATTTCTGCCTCCTCAGTAGCACTATCATTTCTTTTCTTAAATTCTAATGACCAAAATGAAGATACAAATGAAACCAGGCAAAATTAGAATTAAACACTTAGAGCAAAACCACATTTTACCAGATCTATTTTATTTCAGAAGGAGTTTGTATTATAGTATTTACTTTTATTTATATACAAGTGCTTCACATTTGTGTTTAAAACGCACAGGCCTCCCTTAATTCTCTTCTTCCTGCTTAAATTAGCTGTTATTTTACAATACAAAAAATACCAAAAAATTGCAGTCCTAAATGTATGTATAACACCCACAATCCCAGCAATGAAATAGTTTACAATACTTACTCCATATTTACATGAGTGCAATAGATGCTAAATTATACATATTAACAAACTAAGCTTGAATCCAAACAAATGAACAAAAACTGTAAATAACTGTAAAACAGAAACATTTCCAGAGCCAGAATTATTTCAACGCAACAAGCTTCACTAGTGTTCAGAATGTTATTGTGCACAGATTTAGTTACGAAAGTCAATTCTGTTATTGCCTTTGGAAGGGAAGGTGCTGGGTTCCCTCTGTGCTGAATCCAGAGTCTCCCTGTGGGCTGGATGGGTGAGCTCCAGCTGCTCTGCTTGGCCAGCCAGGGCTGGGGTCTCCAACCAGAAGCTGTGTCTGTGTATGTATGTGCGCATGCGTGTGTGCGTGTGTGTGTGTGTGTGTGTGTGTGTGTGTGTGTGTGTGTGTGTGTGTGTGTGTGTGTGTGTGTGTGTATACATGGTTGCAGACCACATAGTTTAGTCACGGGGTAAACATTCCAGATTTCTGAAAGGGATGCCTTCTTAGTTCTGTCCTCAGGATGGGTATTCTCACAGAAAGCACATAAAGAAAGATCACCTTGTACTTCTAAAGAGCTATTTTTTCTTCTCAGTCCCTGTCCTAGTGTTTAGCATTAGTGTTTAGCATTAGTGTTTAGCATTAGGAAACAAATGGATGCATCTGTAGAAAAGAAGGATCAAAGGTGTTTGTGAAAACATCACCACTACCCCCTGCCTCCACATTAAATTGAAGGAACAAGACAGGCACCAGTCAGAAAAATGTCTTCCTACCCAGTGTTCTGCTTTTACTTGCCTGGTTTCAGTGCACATCCAATTTTTTACTTCAGGAATTGCACATGGACATTCTGGTACTTTCCTTCTACTGACAGTCTTCCTCCAGGTTAGCTCAATGGAGTATGGGTTGCATTCTCCAAAACTCCTCCTACTTTACAGGTGACTCTCAGAGGGAAGCACTACCCCTCCCCACACTGTGTAGGGAGGGCTGGGGGGTGGCCAGGAGGCCAGGGATCTCCACGGGAAATGGAGCTATTCACCAGCAACTGAGCTTCTCCTTTCCATTCTGGTTTTACTATACACTATGGTTCTCAGAAAGTCACTATCAATTTAGACAAACCACAATGAAAAACATCTTGGAGAACCTTGTCTTTGATCTTAAGATTAGAGAAACATCTCTCAGGGTGGGATTAGTCATCTTTTGGGCCTTTGAGTATGGAGAGTCTGCCAGAAGATGCACAAGGAGCTTGCAGAGCCAACAACAGCAGTGGACATTCTTGCTTCCTGAGCCCCCTTGAGTACTGCTGAGTACAGACCTACTGCCTGACGCTTGGTTCATTAATTTTTTTGCGGGGGGCAGGATTTCACTATATAGCCTAGGCTGGCCTTGAACTCAATCCTTCTGCCTCAGCCTCTGAAAGCTGGATCACAGGCATGCCCCACCATGCCCAGTTCTCTTCCTAGGTATTCTGAAATATATGAGTCCTGTTTTGAGTTACGTACTCAGTACCAGATGCAAATGGACACATCAGCACATGGTGGTGCAATTCTTTGCCTGAAGAAAGGACTTCTTAGAGCTTGGATACCCATTGTATGGCACAGAAATGTATTAGGTGAAATTCACATGTCATTACATTTAATAAAAATACACTACAGAGCCAGGTGCCAGTAGCTCATGTCTGTAATCCTGGCTACTCAGGAGGCTGAGATCTGAAGATTATGATTTGGAGCCAGCCCAGGCAGGAAAGTCCATGAGACTCATCTCCAATTATCAGCAAAAAAGCTGAAAGTGGAGCTGGGGCTCAAGTGGTGGAGCCCTAACCTTCAGCAAAAAAGCTTAGTGACAGTGCCAAGGCCCTAAGTTCAAGCCCCAGGCCCAGCACACACAAAAAATACATTACGATATTTGTTCTGTTTTATGTACACTCTGAATGTCTGAACATTCTGGACACTACTGTATAGTTATGTACAAGTGCAAGATCAATGTTTTCATGACTATTTTATGTACAAGCTCTTCTGTGACAGGGGAAGGTACCAGGTGACAACCCCTTCCCTCTTGGTAACTGGCTCTGAGCTGAGCAACTCTTCCCTGCCACTCCCGTTCTGCCCCAAGCTAGGAAGAAGCTGTTCGATGTTGGCTGCACAGCAGAAGCAGGTGGATCCAGCTGTTTCTCCATGGCTGGAGCAGAATTAAACTTCATTTGCTTCTTTCTTTTTAAAAATAAACATCTTTTAGAGGAAAAAAGTATATCATCAGGTGGCTGGGGGTCATGGTGCATGTTATTTCAAAACATGGGACTAATGTGGTGAAGAAACTTCTTTGGCCAATGAAATTTGGTCCTTTGAACCAACCAGGAGGAATCTTGCTAGTAGGGGGACGAGCCCTAGTGGCCTCCCTTTTGTTTCACCAAGAGGCCTCCTGGTAGCTAGGTACAGAGGAGAAGGGCCAGGCTACTGCAGACACTCTGAAACTTTGTTCTGTGGAGGGGATGTAGGGAGCTCCTAATTCAGGGTCTTTTCTAGAACTGTCCGCTCTTTACCAATGACATGAAACAGAAGCTTTTTGAGAGGTGAGTCTCACAGTAGAGGTGTTTTGTGCATCAGTGTTTTATGGTTCAACTTCCTTGGAAAGATCTTTCCAAGAGCTTCTTTATGGGAGTGGGGTTAGTGTTGGGTTAGAGAAAAAACTCCCTCTCTAGGCACTGCATTTAAAGGTGAAATGCCGCAGTTTTTGCTCTTTTGAGTGTTGATTTCTCCAAATTCACAAACTTGAGCAATGCTGTCCAGACGCCAATCCCAATCGGGTAATTCCAGAGTTGCGGGTCTTGAAGCAGAAGAGATTGTGGGAGGCTGCATAATGCCAGAATACAGAGCACCATAAATGGGGAAACACAACATTCAGTCAGGGCCCTGTGGGAGAAGAGCAGGGGACTGCCCCACTCCTCTTAAATTTGGTCATTTTCCATTTGGCAGAGTGTACCCTCCTTGTCCATTTCTCATGTGCTTTTCATCCTAATTCAGCATTCACTGCCCTCCTCACAACCACCAGCTTGATCTGTGAGGAGGATGGGTGGGCCAGGCCAAGCCTGTGGAAGAAAGGGCAGACAGCTCCAAGTCCTTCTCCAGGCTCTGAGCAGGAGCTATACAACAGCAAAGGCCTGTCCCTCTCCTGGTGTCTACTTACCCTTAACCTATGGATGACTCACAGATTTGGGGCAAGCTGCCCTTTGACCCAGGTGTCTCAAGCACACTCAGTACTCTTCTCTGCTTAAAGGAGACACATGAAATTAAGTGACTCTCTTCTTCTATGCTGCCCAGTCAGGAGGAGGCAGAGGGTTGATCAAGCATCAGGCCAATGACATTGGGTGGGGCAGGTGGCACATATCCTCTTGACTGTCCTTTTTTTGCAAACAATAAAAACAGGAGCTTTCACAGTTAGTTCATTTCTCTGTTTTCTTCAGTCCTTGCTGTTAGGTCAAATGTTTCTTGGGTGAGAAAATTCTTTCCTGGCTGCAAATTAGATTTTAGAAAAAGAGCAGATTGCCAATGATAGCTATTTAAGTTTTACAAGAATGTAGGAATGCAATTATGTAAAAACTTAGGCTCACTAACTTTCCAATTGCTAGATCTATTTAAAGTCTAGGCACTTAGTGTGTGTGTGTGTGTGTTTGTGTGTGTGAGTGAGAGAGGGAAAGAGTGAAAGAGAAAATTTCAAATGGACTAAGACTAAATTAATCAAGTTGCTATAGAAAACTATTACATCCATTTACACTCTAAGTAACACTGCTGACCTTGACATTTAAAATAGCCCCCTTCGGTCCTAGTTTGATATGATTTAAAAGAGATGGACCATTATTAATAGTCAACTAGAAAAAAGCTACTTCTTGGAAACGATATCTGCGGAAATTGAGAGTAAACAGTGCATCTTTTAAAAAGATAGCAGGCTTCAGATGAAAAGTTATTTCATCTGACTAGTGTTTAAAAGACCATGTTGAAGAACTGGCGACGACGATGGTCTCTTTGTAAACACTGTCTTTCATTTTTTGCAGTTGAAACAGTCCCAAGAAGAGTTCCCACAAGTGAAGAAGCTGGGTGTCATTCCTAGCTCTCTCACTGGCTTTACATTGGCCTCCTCCAGCAACGAGCAGAACATTCCTGGACAGGTAATTAAATCTATTGTTTCCTATGCAAAAGTAAAAGGTTAGATGCTTGACACAGATGGGAGAAACCGTCAAAGAAAGCTTGCGATCATGCAGATGAGGTGGATGCTTCAAGGGTTTCCAGTCTTCTGCCCTGTACTGCACCACCACTTCCCTGCCTGCACCTTCCCCTGCAGCTGGGCCACACACTCCTGCGTGCATGGAGTCCCTGGCCTCAGCATCAAATGCAGGTACCAGGCTGTGCAGGGGGCTGCTGCTTCCGGTTTCTTACTGCTCCTGACTTCTCCTTGTACACTATTGGCATCTGCTGAGAAATGTCCACCAGGGCGCTGGCTACGGCAAGACCTGGGAGAACCCAAAGGAAACATGTCAAGGAAAAGCTTCTTTTGTTTCTAGAATATTTAGGATTTTCCTTTTATATTTCCATGGTGGGGGAAAAAAGAAGATATATAAGAAGATCTTCCTCCTAGCCTGTCCTTCTTTCCTTCTCCCCTGTCCATCTGGGAGGTAAACCCATTTTCCTGTTCTTTAAAGGTTCATTTACAAAAACGTGACTATAACTTTTCTTCCTTTTCAATTTCTGACACAAAAAGAGTAGCTGTTTGAAGCAATTTACTTAAGTGTTCTTCCACAGAAAGGTAATGGGGACCTCAGAAAAGCAGTTTGGGGAACAAACAAAAATGGAATTATCTCACTGAAGCATTGGCACCCAGTGAGGTAGCACTGCTCAATACTGCCCTTACATCCTTACACTCTCTACCAAAGGGAAGTCCCAAGGCTCGGCTCCTTCAGTGTAAGTAGAGCCCATCTACTCACCTGACTGTCCTGGGGGAGGGATTCCACCCAGGCCTCGAGGGAGCCTCACAAACACAGAGAGGACTGCAGCTTTGTTGCCAAAACATGGTTCCAGGGCAATGGGTTTGGGAACAGTCTGTTGGAAGAATAGTAAGAATTATTGTAACCTACATAGATACTTCACAGTCAAGAACCACCTTCAGGTACTCACAAGAAACATCACAGCACTGGTGGTTGATGTTAACTGTTGGCTTTAATTATCCTCCATATTCTTTTTTTTTTTTTTTTTTTGCCAGGCATGGGGCCTGAACTCTGGGCCTGGGCGCTGTCCCTTACTTAGTTCATCAGCTCAAGGCTAGCGCTCTACCATTTGAGCCACAGCACCACTTCCAGCTTTTTCTGCTTATGTGGTGCTAAGGAATCGAACCCAGGGCTGCATGCATGCAAGGCAAGCACTCTACCACTGAGCCACCTTCCCAGCCCCTTCCTCCATATTCTTATCACTTGTCATAGTTCCTATTTTCTGTCTTTGTAATACAGTCTGTAAAATCTTCTCAGGTTCTTCCTCCAGTTCAAAAATATTCTCACTTGTATCTATAGTGCCAGTCAACATGTGAAATGAATTTAAACTTTTAGCTATTATATTTTTCATTTCTAGAAGTTTCGCTTGGTTATTTTTCAGATCTACTTGGCCATTCTCAACTTTCATAGAATCTTTATGATTCCATTTTTTAACTTCTTGCATTTTTTTTTTAGGAGACAGGGTCTCATTTTGTAGTGTGGGCTGGTCTTAACCTTAGTATGTAAAATAAAATGGCTCAAACTATTTTCCTGACAGGATTACAGATGTGCATTTAAATACTTCATTTTTAGCTCTATTATATATATAGAACCACACTTGTGGTTCTATCTAAATCCATCATCTGTAGTTTCTGCTGATTCTTGTTCAGGGTGGCCTGCCTCTTGTTGGTGATTATTAACTGCTTGATCTTGACCTAGGGGATGCTCCCATACAGACTATTTGCTTATCCTTCAGCAGAGCATAATGGTGCGTTACCAATCTAGAACCTAAGGTTTTGGTTTTGGTTCATGATTTGTTCTTTATGGAGGAGGGGTGAGTAGACCTCTACTTCTGTGAACTCAATAATGGTTTCATATGTATGTTTCAGAATATATATAGCTATTTGCCCACAGTATATAAAATATTTTATCATTTTGCCAAAATATAAAATCTTATCACTATCATTTGGGGTTGGTCAAATATTTATCTTCTACATAATATACAGTAACCATTTTGTTGCTTTAAAAAGTACTTAAAGGGCTGGGAAGGTGGTTCAGTGGTAGAGCGCTTGCCTTGCATGCGTGAGGCCCTGGGTTCGATTCCTCAGCACCACATAAGCAAAAAGAAAAAAGCCAGAAGTGGCGCTGTGGCTCAAGAGGTAGAGCATTAGCCTTGAGCTGAAGAGCTGAGAGACAGCACCCAGGCCCAGAGTTCAGGCCTCACGACCAGACTCTCAAAAGAAAAAAAAAAGTACTTAAAAATATAAAAAAACAATGATTCCCCCAGCATGGTGACTCATACCTGTAATCCTAGCTATTCAGGAGGTGGAGATCTGAGGATCATGGTTAGAAGCCAGTCTGGGCAGGAAAGTCCATGAGACTTTTTTTTTTTTTTTTTTTTTTTGTCGGTCGTGGGGCTTGAACTCTGGGCCTGGGCGCTGTCCTTCAGCTCTTCAGCTCAAGACGAGTGCTCTGCCACTTGAGCTACAGCGCCACTTCCGGTTTTCTGGTGGTTTATTTGAGATAGGAGTCTCACGGTCTCTCCTTCCCCGGGCTGGCTTTGAACCGCGATCCTCAGATCTCAGCCTCCTGAGTAGCTAGGATTACAGGCGTGAGCCACCAGCGCCAGGCTTCCATGAGACTTTTATCTCCCATTAACTACTCAGATAAGCCAGAAGTGGCACTGTGGCTCACATGGTAGAGTGCTAGCCTTGAGCACTAAGAGGCTCAGGGACTGCACCCAGACCCTGAGTTCAAGCCCCAGGACCAGCAAAAAAAAAAAAAAAGGCAAAAAACAAAACAAAAAACAATGGTTCAGTTTAGCTACTTAATGACATAAACAACTAAATAATGAAAGCCAAAGAATACTTGATAACCTCAGTGTTTTAGCTAATAGTTAAAGAGAGAAAAGAAAATTAGGAGGTAAGAGAATAAGGCATTTGTTCTTTCTGGTTTGCCAGATTCAGAACCCTGAGTTTTGAAGTCATTACAGGAACTTTAGAATCATATTCTCACCTTTATACTCCCCCCAATAAGATCAGGCGGCTCTTCATCTGTTTCCAAGGCAACATTTACTGAGGCAAAGGGACGGCTAGCCATCTGCTGCATCTCTCGAAGAAGTTGCTAATGAATTTAAGCAGGCATTAATGCAATGAGTACTAAGGGGAGTTTTATTAGTGAATACTACGTATCAAAAATACTTTATCCTTCCTGATTCAAACAGATGCTTCAAAATGATGCTCCTGTGACAGCTGGGGCAAATAGGACATGGGCTAGACATCATTACCAAATTCTGTTGGATGTGGTAACACTATTTTGTTGTTGTTGTTGTTGTTGTTAAAGATACATGTTAGAGATACATACTAATGTAGTGATGGGCATAGTGTTAGAGATTCATATTAACACAGTAATGGATATGATGTTAGAGATTCATACAATACAGTGGTGGACATACTGTTAAGATTCATATTAACATAGTGGTGAATATAATGCTACAATGCTTGCTTGTAGAATGCATAAAACATCATAGATCCATTTCTTCATATTTCTATTATTAAACTAAAGCCAGTCTTACTTTCTTCCTGCTGAAACCAGAACCAAATATTCACAGAGCAACAAAAAACTGAGCAAACAGGAACTGAGATTCAGAGAGATTGTAAACTAAAAGCATACACATATATGAAATTCTGCAGAATGGAGGAAAATGTAGATGTAAATCCCTGCTCCAACTTTCTTCAGCTATGTGACCTTAGGGAAAGGGTTTAACGTTTCTGGATTTGTTTCTTCTTTTCTGAAATGTGTTTTCATGTTGTAAGATTGTTATTAGGATCAGATGAGACACTATTACATTACAGCATCTAAGATAGTATGTGGTCATTACCATATCAGCAAGGATAGTAGAGATCTTCTGGGCATATTCTCGAAGATTTGAGATTTTGCCATGGAAGACAAATAAGCCTTGCTTCGAACTACCTTCAAACAAGATACTGTACAGAGGGGGTAGAGTTAAATAAGTAAGGTAATGAGTACATTTCCTATTGAGCATTGGTACCCTCTTTCAAGCTACCTAGTATAAGAGACAATCTTCTTTTTTTTTTTTTTTTTGTCAGCAGTGGGGCCTGAACTCTGGGCCTGGGCTCTGTCTCTCAGCTCTTCAGCTCAAGGCTAGTGCTCTATCACTTGAGCCACAGTGCCACTTCTGGCTTTTTCTGCTTATGTGGTGCTAAGGAATCGAGCCCAGGGCCCAATGCATGTGAGGCAAGCACTCTACCACTGAGCCACCTTCCCAGCCCCTAAAGAGACAATCTTGAGGCTGCATTGATCATGGATCCATTCTAGAAGGGCATTTTTATGTTAAAAATTACTAATTGGGTCAGGCACTGGTGGCTCATGCCTATAACCTACCTACTCAGGAGGCTGAGATCTGAGGATTGTGATTCCAAGCCAGCCTAGGCAGGAAAGACTGAGACTCTTTAGTTAAGTACCAAAAAAGCCAGGAGTGGAGTTGTGGCTCAAGTAGTAGAGTGCTAGACTTGAGCAGAAAGCTCAGGGATAGTGCCTAGACCAAGTTCAAGCCCCAGGACTGGCACAAATAAACAAATACTAATTGGTAAATAATTCCTACCTTTTTTTGAGAGTCTATGCAGCCTAGGCTTTCCTTACACTTGCAATGGAGTCTATGTTGGCTTTGAATTTGCAACCTCTCCGGCCTCAGCTTCCCAAGTGCAGGAATTATAGGTCTGTGCCACTATGCCTGGTTTCTTACTCCCTTAACTTTTTCCAGAACATTGCACAACACATCAGCATTATAACCGTTTTAGATGGATACCAGTGACTCATGCCTGTAATCCTAGCTACTTGAGAGATGGCGAATGGCAGGATCTCAATTCAAGGCCAGCCCAGGCAGTAAGGTTTCCAAGATCCTTCCTCAACTGACAGCTGTGCCCAGTGGTATATGCCCGTTATCCTAGCTACCATGGGATAACATTGGTGGGTCATGCCCAGATACATACCTGGGCAGGAAGTGAGCCTTTATCTAAAAAGATAATTATCTGAATCAGGGCTGGAGGCATGCCTCAGCAGTAAAAGTGCCTGCTTAGAAAGCACAAGGCCCTTTGATACCCTGCATCTGAATATACATATGTTAATCTTGGGTGGGGAAGGGGAATAACAAAACGCTGAAACAAAGACACAGGATGACCCATTGCAACAAAGATACCCACAGGATAGTATATTGGAAATGAACTTTACAACTTTGGGTGGCAAGGGGGGAAGGGAGGATAGGAGTGTGGGAGCTGGGGGAGGTAAGGGATAGTAAGACAACAAGGAAGGGAAGGAGTAACAATGATCAATAAGTAATGTACTCATTTCCTTTCTCATGTAACTGTAACCTCTCTGTACAACATCTTAACAATAAAATTAAATTAAAAAAAAAAGAAAGCTCAAGGCCCTAAGTTCAAACCCCACTACCACAGACAAAAAACAAACAACTAACAAATCCTATTTTTTTTAAACTATTTTGCTTTTTTTTCTTTTCTTTTTTGGTACCGGGGACTGAACCCAGGACACTGTACTTGCTAGGCAAGCTCTTTGTCACTGAGCTACATCCCAGCCCACAAATCCTATTTTTAAAAACCCTCTGGGGAGAGATGGGGGAGAATGATGAAAGGGGTGACATTGATCAAGATGTTCTATTCTGGGGTTGGAGATTTAGCTCAGTGGAAGAGCACTTGCCTAGTATGTATAAGGCCCTGAGTTCGGTACTCAGCTCTTTAAAAAAAAAAAAAGCCAAAAAAGATATACTGTACTCACAAACTGACATGTTGAATTGAAACTCCTTTGTACAACTACTTAAAGATAATAAAATAGGGCTGGGAAGGTGGCTCAGTGGTAGAGCTCTTGCCTTGCATGCATGAGGCCCCGGGTTCGATTCCTCAGCATCACATAAGCAAAAAGAAAAAAGCCGGAAGTGGGGCTGTGGCTCAAGTGGTAGAATGCTAGCCTTGAGCTGAAGAGCTGAGGGACAGTGCCCAGGCCCAGAGTTCAGGCCCCACGACTGGACCCAAAAAGAAAAAAAAAAAAAAAAGGAAAAAGAAAAGCAAAGCAGGGCTGGGAAGGTGGCTCAGTGGTAGAGCACTTGCCTTGCATGCCAGAGGCCCTGGGTTCGATTCCTCAGCACCACATAAGCAAAAAGAAAAAAGCCGGAAGTGGCGCTGTGGCTCAAGTGGTAGAGCACTAGCCTTGAGCTGAAGAGATGAGGGACAGCACCCAGGCCCAGAGTTCAGGCCCCATGACCGGACCCAAAAAAAAAAAAAAAAAAAAGAAAAGCAAAGCAAAAGGGGTTGATGTATGATTCAAGGAGTAGGATGCCCAGCTACAAGCACAAGGACCTAGGTTCAAACTCCAGTACCATTAAATCAATCAATCAATCAAACAAACCCATCCCTGCTGAATGCTGTCCTGTGAATTAAAAAACTACAGGAACAAGGATGCCACATTATCTATGATAGCATCACTCTATGTGGTCAGAAGTGGGTGGTATGGCCTGCAGGAAGAAGCCCCTCTCCTGGAGCTAACCTAACCCTATTACAGACATTAAGACCAGTGAAAACTGCTGGTAATTTGTGATTTTAGGTTTTCTCATGGTCTTCTAAAAAGTCCAGCCCTAAGTGAAAAAAAAATCAAGGGTACATTCAAATCTGGATTTCACACATATGAACATTTCCTTTAGCAACCATGTAACAGACCAACAGACATGATGACTAAAGGAAAACTAATGCAAATGAAAGCTAATATAAAGCCTTTATGTTGTAACTTCTAAGTTTACTTACTTGAATTTGTCCATTGTAAATATTTGACCTACTTTTGGAATTAAGATCTGGAAAAAACCAAGACTCATTAAAAAATAAGACAAGGCTGGGAATGTGCCATAGTGGTAGAGTGCTTGCCTAGCCTTCATGAAGCCTTGGGTTCGATTCCTCAGTACCACATGAACAGAAAAAGCAAGAAGTAGTGCTGTGGCTCAAGTAGTAGAGTGTTAACCTTGAGCAAAAGAAGCTCAGGGACAATGCCCAGGCCCTGAGTTCAATCCCCAGGACTAGCAAAAAAAAAAAAAAAGACAAGTTAAAAACATATTTATTTTGTCGGACACTGGTGGTTCATGCCTGTAATCCTAGCTACTCAGGAGGCTGAGATCTTGGAATCGAGGTTCAAAGCCAGCCTAGGAAGGAAAATCCATGAGACTCTTATCTCCAATAAACCATCAGAAAACAGGAAGTGGCACTGTGGCTCAAGTGGTAGAGCGCTAGCCTTGAGCTGAAGAGCTGAGGGACAGTGCCCAGGCCCAGAGTTCAAGCCCCATGACAGTCAAAAAACAAAACAAAAAACAAAACATATATTTATCTCTTTCACTGAACAATAAAGGAAAATCTGTAGTGTTTAAATGGCTGATTTGCCCTTTTTTTTTCTTTTCTTGGTGGTGCTGTAGATCAAACTAGGGCCATGGCACATGCTAAACAAGTACTCTATCATTAAGCAACATCTGCAGCCCTGTCACTGTCATTCTTGAGAAAACTGTTCTTATGAAAACTGTGTCAAGCCAAGCAGTGGTTGTGATCATGCAGAATTCTAAGTCTGCTGACCAAATACTACAAAGGGCAACATGCATCTAACAGTGGATTTAACTATCCATCAGTTATCACTGGACTGGTAAAAGTGACTTGCTTAAAAGAGAAAGAAAGAAAAACACTGTTTTATGGGGAATCTGTCATTTATTTTTTTCCATTGATGCTTACCTCTCTACGCCTGGAGGCCCAACAACTTTGCTTGATCTTCCAAACCACAGCAGCCACCAGCAGCAAAGAGAGGAAACAACTGTGAGAAAGAAAGTGCTGTTATAATTAGGCCTCACAATCAGCACCACTACCTTCTATAGCTTGGGTCCCATGGGGAACAACCTGCCAAACCCCAAAGCGAAGCTCCCTTCTGATACTTATTACAATGTTCTGGCTCAAAGTGACGTGAGTTGGGCTTCCACCCCTGATCTCTCAAGGGCAGAGAACCCTGATCTCTACCTGCCTTTATTCAAAACAATCCCAAGTAAGAAAAACAACTGTGGGCTGGGAAGGTGGCTCAGTGGTAGGGCGCTTGCCTTGCATGCCTGAGGCCCTGGGTTCGATTCCTCAGTACCACATAAGCAAAAAGAAAAAAGCCAGAAGTGGCGCTGTGGCTCAAGTGGTAGACTGCTAGCCTTGAGCTGAAGAGCTGAGGGACAGCGCCCAGGCCCAGAGTTCAGGCCCCACAACTGGACCCCCCCCCCCCAAAAAAAAAGAATTGTTAAATAATGACCTCAGAAATTGTGATCTAAAATAAATATATACATTTATAAAATTTATTTGTATGTGTGGCAGTCCTGGGGCTTGAACTCAGGGTCTTGGCACTGTCCCTGAGCTTCTTTTGCTCAAGGCTAGTGCTCTCTACCACTTGAGCCAAAGCAGCACTTCTAGATTTTTTTCTGAGTAGTTCTTAGAGATAAGAATCTCACAGCCATTCCTGCCCAGGCTGGCTTTGAATTGCTATCCTCAGATCTCAGTTTCTTGAGTAGCTAGGAATACAGGCATGAGCCACCAGTGCCCAGCTTAAAATAAATATTTTAAAAAATAAATGTATCATTTCTTTATATTGGGAACTTCAACATCCTATTTCTTATTTTGAAATATTCAAACTAACTGTCCTCAACTATAGCATCTTAAGTGCTACATGATATTGTTATTCCTATCTTACCTCTCCTCTGTATCCAGTAATTATTCTCTCTCCCTCCTTCCTCTACACCCTTTCTAGGCTCTGCTAACTATAGTTCTAGTCTATACTTTCATTTTTTGAAACAGTCTTGGTATGTAGCTCAGGCTTAGCTAAGAGCACAAGCGCTCCTATAGGAAGAGCTAGATTAACTGTGAGAAGTGTAGGGTACAAGCAAAGCTGCCCCCCAAACCAGAAGATAAAAACAAATCTTCTCATTTTATCAGGTTACAGTGAACTGTATCTGATATATCTTTCAAGAATGTGTATGAAATTTTATCTGTTACAGAAACACAAGATTATTCTTCTACCCTCCATGAAATTATGGAATTGAGGGCCTGAATCAAAAGAACAGGTGTAGTTTGTATGTAGAAAATTACCTGAAGAAAGTCACGAAGAACTGTACCAGATCCATAAAATTGCTATGTTGGGAGAAAGCAATCTGTGGAGATAGACAGGGTGTGGGTTACACAGGCTACATCATACCACTGATCCAGCCTCCTCTTTTCAAGAGTGGAGCTACAATACTTTACTCTTTAAAGATATTAATGAAATTTTTTCACTGAAGACAAAGTGTCTTACCCTCTAATTTTTCTTCTTTACCTCTAACCCAAAAGCAATCTTCTGAGGCATAACTTTCCGCATCCCACCTCTGCACTTCACACCAGCTCTCAAGCTCTCATAGTCTGACCCGGAAGATTGCTTCGACACCTACCATGAAACCCCAGTGGAGGCTTATCAAAAGACGGGAAAAAAAGGAGCTGGAGCTGGGAGCTGGTGATTAAGATGTTGAAGATCATAGTTCAAAGACAGCAGGAAAGTTTGTGAGACTCTTATCTCCAATTAATGACCAAATACCCAGAAGTAGAGCTGTGGTTTAAGTGCTAGAGTGCTAACCTACACAGAACACTTACCTGGGAAGTGTGACACCCTGAGTTCAAACCTCTATACCTCCAAAAGAATTGTTTTTTTTTTTTTGGTGGGTCGTGGGGCTTGAACTCTGGGCTTGGGCGCTGTCCTTCAGCTCTTCAGCTCAAGGTGAGCGCTCTACCACTTGAGCCACAGTGCCACTTGCGGTTTTCTAGTGGTTTATTGGAGATAAGCATCTCACAGACTTTCCTTGCCTGGGCTGACTTTGAACCGTGATCCTCAGATCTCAGCCTCTTGAGTAGCTACAATTACAAGCATGTGCCACTGGCATCCGGACAAAAGAATTTTTTTTTTTTTTTTTTTTGGGTCCGGTTGTGGGGCCTGAATTCTGGGCCTGGGCGCTGTCCCTCAGCTCTTCAGCTCAAGGCTAGCGCTCTACCACTTGAGCCACAGTGCCACTTCCGGCTTTTTTTTTGCTTATGCGGTGCTGAGGAATCAAACCCAGGGCCTCATGCATGCAAGGCAAGCACTCTACCACTGGGCCACCTTCCCAGCCCCCAAAAGAATTTTTTTAATAGTAGTTCTTATCTTCCAACTATCAGAGAACAAATGCTTTCTGTTCTTACTAGGTGCTATAAACAAAATCCTCAAAAACTTGAATGGGCAAATGATGAATGAATGCTGAATGACTATGGAAAAACTACTAAAAGCTTGAAAAAAGGGCCTCTTAACTTGCCTTTAACATCTTTTCCATCAAGCTTTTCATCATATGAACATGCAAGACAGGGAAGATGGGAAGGCATAGCTGGCCTCTTTGTAAGGCTGGCTTCAGTCTGCCAGGTACACACAAATGATGTATGTCTGTACATGGCAGACTGATCCCACAGCCTCTGAAGCCAGCAAGCTCCACCAAGGCTGCGAGCTTGCCTGAACCCTCTGTTCCTGACTCTTCTCAAGGTTCGAGTCCTCTGGAGTGTCCATCCCTCATAGGTGCAGAGAGAGCATACGTGGCCATAGATGTCATCAGGATAGGTCTGACTATGCTAATCTTCCTTCAGAGTTCTGAACACGGCATAGCAACAAGCCAGAAGAAGACTGAACCTTTCCATAGAAGCTTAGGCCTGTTGTCTGCAAACAGGCATAATCTTTGCAAAGAATGGGAGATTCACCTCCTATGAGTTTTCCTATGACACAAAATTTTTTTTTCCTTTTAAAAACTAAGTTGCATATAGAACTCCTGTGTAGATACCACAGCCCTGGACTGGGTCCAGTGATTATCACCTGGCCTCACATACCACCCACCTAATGCTGGTTTGTGCTGGCACAGAAACTGTATAACCAAGCTCTGGTCAGAGCCTCAAGGCCAGTTAATGCCACTGGGCTGCTCATAGATTCCATGCAAGCTACTACTTCCAACCTCAATGGTAGAATACTTATCTAACAAGTGTGAAGGTCTGGGTTCAATCCCCAGCATCATAGACAAACGCATGAGTGAATGTATATCTGATATTGTGCATGAGAGCCAAAAAGTAAAAAAAAATCCAAATATCCCTCAATAGAAAAATGGATGCACAAAACGTGGTACATAAATTCACTGGACTATCATTCAGCTTTAAGTACTACAACAGACTAAACATGAACCTTGAAAATATTATGCTAAATGAAGAGATGCAGACACAGAGGCCACATATTAGCGACTTAATTTACATGAAATATCCAGAACAGGAAAGTATAGATTGGTTGTTGCCAGGAGAGGGAGAAATGCTAGTTGGTTCTATTTGGAAAGATAAAAATAATCTAAAATTGATTAGGAAATACTAAAACCCACTGAACTGCATACTTTAAATGGGCGAACTGTATGGTATGCTAACTATATCTCAATAAAGCTGTCAGTTTTAAAAAGTATATCTGAGTAAACAAAAGTTTCCCATATCTCTTGCTTAGTACAGCAATCCTGTTAGTACCCATAAATATCACTCTAAAATCCAACTGAATGCCCAGTTCTAAAAACAAATTTTGAGCTGCTTTCCCTTGTGAACACTGGTCTCTCACATGAAATACCCAGCATGGAGAGGACTTTTAATATTAGTTCCACGTTACAATAACAACCTCTGTTGTAGAGTTAGCAACAAGTCAGAACCCAGTTCCACCACCTACCTTCCAACCCTCACGAAAAGTCTGCTTGTCCCATCTCTATGTTAAACACCTACCCTCCCAAACTGTGGGCACAGCGGAAGCCAGCTGAGCCCCTGCTTCCTGAGAACAGCCAGGTGACTTTTAGAAAGCTGAGGCTGAAAGAAGGGCCCTCACCCACAGAAACAACTGGCCAGAAAACAGGCATAACTAGCTTCAACACACCCACTACCCTTCTATACGTAGACCTTTTCAGTCTGTTCCCCCCCCCTACACCCACCCCTTAACTGCATCTACAAAGATTTTTATAGTTAGTTTCAAATACCATCAGTAGTTAAAGGTTTTGATCTGTTCCTAATTATGGAAAAGAACCTTGGGGTTGGGGCAGAGCGAAGGAACTAGAGTTTAGCGTTACCATTTTTAAAGCACCAATGTTTACATGAATTTCCGAGTAAAGAATTAGATTTCCTCAGCTACTTTGCTTTAAAAAACAAGACTCCAAGGCAAAAAGGCTTTGCCTGTATTAGAAATTATACCAAGATTAAACTTAATGGCCTCTATCGTACTGGTTAGACATTTTCATACTCTCTTCCTTAAATATGTCTCTATGCTTTTACTGAACTAGTACAGTTGGTGTATATATTTGAGAGCTATACTAAAACTAGAAAAGCTGTAGCTCAAGGAAAATAAAACATTAAGAGAGCCTATGTTGAAAACTCAATACATCTACCCAGAAAGATAGTGCATAGCCAACTACCATACCAAGTGTAGACAGCCAATGTCCTCCCAGCTCTGGGTGAGGACATGAGGACACAGGATGCCATAAGTTCAGTCATTGTTTATAAATACTGCTGTCACTTGTACTAAAGAGCAAAAGACACATTTTCAGAGCACTTACCTGCTTTTTCAAGGAAAGCTTGGCAAACTCGGTGGTGAGCACCCCATCATTTATTTTCATAAGCGCCTTAATGTAACGTTCAAACTAGTGATCAGATAAGGAGTACCAACAAGTCGGGGAGGGAAATCAACACCTCTGATTCTTGAACTTAAAATTCCTACTTTTAAAACTAATTGTGGGAAGAGCTCCCTCTAGAAGGACAGCTCTAAAACCATGTCGGTGGCTTTCAGAGGGTGGAGCCACAGGCCGCTGAGAGGAAAAAACTAGAACTCGGCATTGGCAACAGCACAGCTATCTCCACACAAAAGCCTGCTTATGTGCACAGAGCCCTCTTTCCAACTGGGGAAAACGTCAGCAGTGTAAGTCAAGATTCTCTGAAAAATACTAACCACTTTCCAGAGATGAGCAATAAAGCTTGGTGTTCACTGAATTCAGAGTATGAAAACAATCTCAAATCAATACATTTACTTACTAGGACTCAAATCAAGTATTTACATAGAAACAACCTATCAAATATATACCATACCAAACTGAACCCTATCAACAGATGAAAGGACAAAGTAAGGTATAATACATACATGTATATATGCATATGTATGAATATATAGGTTTCAAATTTCTCCGATGAACTAGGTATGTACAATCTTGTAAATCCTAGGTACTTGGGAGGCAGAGATAAGAGGGTTGTGGTCTGAGGCCAGCCTGGGTAAGCACACAAGATGCCATGTGAAAAATACATTTAATAGAAAAGGGCTGAAGAGGGCTAGGAAGGTGGCTCAGTGGTAGATTGCTTGCCTTGCATGCATGAGGCCCTGGGTTCGATTCCTCAGCACCATATAAGCAAAAAAAGCCGGAAGTGGTGCTGTGGCTCAAGTGGTGGAGCACTAGCCTTTAGCTGAAGAGCTGAGGGACAGCGCTCAGGTCTAGAGTTCAGGCCCACGATCAACAAAAGAAAAAAAAGAAAGAAAAAAAAGGGCTGAAAATATGACTTAAGTGGTAAAGCGCTAGCTAGCAAGTCTAAGGCCCTGACCATCAACCCTTAATACCACCACCACCACCAAAAAAAAAAAAAAAAAAAAAAAAGCAGAAGGACTTATTTACTTGCAGGGAAGGGGAATACACAGGGTGTGTACAGGTAAAAACCTTGAGGGTGGGGTCTTAGAATTTCCCTGCCTTGTCTGGAGACGGGGTTATCAGGTTCTAGATGTTTCTCTGATCCTAGGAAGTTGAGTTCTAGACACAATTTATTTTTTCCTTTTATTTTATTCATTACTTATTGTAAATTTAATGAACAGGGGGGTTACAGTTACATATGTAAGGTAAGTAATTTCTTCAGCTCAAGGCTAGCATTCTACCACTTGAACCATAGCGCCACTTCCGGCTTTTTCTGCTTATGTGGTGCTAAGGAATCGAACCCAGGGCCTCATGTATGCAAGACAAGCACTGTACCACTGAGCCACCTTCCTAGCCCATTCCTTTTATTTTTTGTGTCTTGTTTGGTGCTAGGGATTAAACTCATGGCCCCAAGCATGCTAAGTATTCAAGACTTTCATCTTTAGTTAACCACCAAAAAGTCAAAAGAACTGTGACTCAAATGGTAGAGCACCAGCCTTGAACACAAAAGGTCAGAGATAGCACGTAGGTCCTGAGTTCAAGCCCTAGGACCAGGATACATGTGCAAACACACACACACACACACACACACACACACACACACACACACACACACACACACAATCTTCACAAATGAAATAATAGACTCAAATGATATAACAAGTAGTTGGTATCCAAGTAATTCTAATCTTACTTCTGTTCCACAGGTAAGAAAAAAATAATCTTCTCATTGTAATTAAAATCCAGTTCAACTTGGCATCATCAAAACCATAACAAAGACTGGATAGGTGGCTCAGTGGTAGAGTGCTTGCCTTGCATGCATGAGGCCCTAGATTCAATTCCTCAGCACCACATAAGCAGAAAATGCCGGAAGTGGCTCTGTGGCTCAAGTAGTAGAGTGCTTGCCTTGAGCTTAAGAGCTGAGGAACAGCACCCAGGCCCAGTGTTCAGGCCCATGACTGACAACAAAAAAAACAAACAAAAAAACCACAAAAAAGACAGTGCCTAGACCCTGAGTTCAAGCCTCGGGACTGACAAGAGGAAGGAAGGAAGGAAGGAAGAAAGAAAGAAAGAAAGAAAGAAAGAAAGAAAGAAAGAAAGAAAGAGAAGAAGGAAGGAAGGAAGGAAGGAAGGAAGGAAGGAAGGAAGGAAGGAAAGAAAGAAAGAAAGAAAGAAAGAAAGAAAGAAAGAAAGAAGGAAAGAAGGAAAGAAGGAAAGAAGGAAAGAAAGAAAGAAAGAAAGAAAGAAAGAAAGAAAGAAAGAAAGAAAGAAAGAAGGAAAGAAAGAAAGGAAAGAAAGAAGGAAAGAAAGAAAGAAAGAAAGAAAGAAAGAAGGAAAGAAAGAAGGAAAGAAAGAAGGAAAGAAAGAAGGAAAGAAAGAAGGAAAGAAAGAAGGAAAGAAAGGAAGAAAGAAAGGAAGAAAGAAAGGAAGAAAGAAAGGAAGAAAGAAAGAAAGAAAGAAAGAAGAAGGAAAGAAGGAAAGAAGGAAAGAGGGGGAGGAGGGAGGGAGAAAGGGAGAGAAAGAGGGAGAGAGAGAGAGAGAGAAAGAAAGAAAGAAAGAAAGAAAGAAAAAGAAGAGAGAGAAAGAAAGAAAGAAAAAGAAAGAAACAAAGAAAGAAAGAGGGGAGGAGGGAGGGAGAAAGGGAGAGAAAGAGAGAGGGAAAGAGGGAGAGAGAAAAAGAGAGAGAGAAAGAAAGAAAAAGAAAGAAAAAGAAAGAAAGAAAGAAAGAAAGAAAGAAAGAAAGAAAGAAAGAAAGAAAGAAAGAAAGAAAGAAAGAAAGAAAGAAAGGGCAATTAACGAATTCACTTTGACAAAGTGGTGGGCTGAGAGGTAAACAAGGAAGAAACAAAGTAGGGGATGTGGGCCTTGCTTAAAAGACTGGCTGAGGAGGGAAGCAGAGTGTGTGAGAGAACAAAGAAGCAGATCAAAGGGAATTTGTAGACCATTTAGACAGGGTAAACAGAGGAAAATGAGGAGAAAAAAAAAAATCACACTTTCTGTCTTCCACATCTAGAAGGGAAAAATTAACTGCTCTTTAGCCACAATCCAAGGCATGAAGACACAACCACCAAAATTAGGTTAAGCCCATTCTAGTTAGTTGGTACCCATTTGCTTCTAAAAATAATCAAGTAACAAGTCCAAGTCCAGCAACCACACTTCCAGGACTAAAAGTGAACCAGTCATCAAGTTCCACACAAGCATAATCTCCATGTTCACCAAGGAGATATGGAGCAGGAAGTATAGAGTCAAGACCGCTGATAACATTATAAAAAGCTCACCTGGGGCCATGGGTCTTGGGTAGGAGGGAATATACTAGCCTCATGAGCAAAGAGGAAAAGAGCAAGTTGACCATATAGCAGGCAACACCAACTCTTAGAACGACTCTTTAAGTCACATACACAAAAAATATGCCACTTGGAGAGGCTCCATGATTTACCCAGAAGCCAGAAATCAAACCTCCTTCTAATATACTACAAGGCCTATGCTCTTACATACAATTTCATGCCTACTATTGCATCTATATTGCTTTATACGCTAACATTTTTGGGATCTTTTCCTACACCTATTTCTGAATTTTGCATTTCACTGGTTATAAGTGCTTGTTTCCTGTATACTTACCTTATACATTCTATAATTGAAGTTCTCTTTGGATTCCTATGGCTTTTTACATGGTAAGTATTCATGAAGAAATTAATTATACATATAACTACCTAATTTGATATATGTCAGCTTGCTTTTCAAAGTGCTCAGAAATTTCCACTGATATGGTAAATAGTATTTCCAGTACAATCTTTGTAGTATTCATGTGCTCAGCACTCCTGTGCCATAGAGTGTATAAGGCAAACAACAGTGTAAGTTAAACGTACAATGATGAATTTAAGTTTTTTAATAAAGACTACATCTTTGCATGAATGATACCAAAAAGCACTTCTCACCTGAATTTTGATGGGCCAAGTAAAATTACTGACATAAACGAAGAAAGTAATATTTGGATGGTTGCGAAAATCAAACTTCTCATTAGAGAAGCTATCTTTGTATTCCTTAATGTTGGTTTTTGAAACAACAGGCATCTCTTCTCCAGCCTGGGTTCCAGCTGTTTGGGAGAAAAAATATGGAAATAAGAGACTCCTTTTTTTTTGGACATAAGTTCCCTGAATACTTACACTATCCTAGGAATAGACTTTAACAGTTCAATCTCTTTTAATCCTCTTAATACTCTACTATCCTTATTTAGGAAATTGAGGTTCTGAGAAATTAAGTAACTTGTCTCAGGTCAGACAGTCAGCAAGGATACAGCTGGGATTTGAAACTGAGCAGGCTGGTTTATAAGCCTGTGCTCCAAAGCGGAATGGATCTACTAGGAACCTCTGCAACACTCCACTGAACTCCTTTGCCCCTCCACCCCCCACTGAAATTAATGGTGATAAAATTAAAGATGTCACCAGAGTCCCATAAACATCACCAACATTTATTCTGTATAAAACACCCTGATTCCTTTGCATTGCTTCACATCTGTGTGGGGAGAACCCTGATGTCTGTACCAGAAACACTGATTCACTTCTCACTTTCTAACTAGCAACTGCCTCAGGTCTCAGCAGAGAAGAAGGAGCTTAAGGGACAATTAGCCCTCCTTCCTCCTATCAACTATCACTGTACTTACGTTTCCACAGTCTAGTGTAACTCCCATCTAATTCTACACAGCTCTCACTGTAGCTACTAAAGCCTCATTTTACTTAAAAGGTTCTCAGTTCTAGAAACTCTGAGATACTAGAATTTTCTCACCTCTGATGCATGGATGTGGATGTTGATGGGAGAGCAGAGTAGGGACCCCAGTAAGGGTGTGAGTGGTGGGATAAGGCAGGTGGAATAACAATCTACTGAGCCTGAACCACAGTAGGCACTGGAAGGTATAACTCATTTTGTCTATACAATGCTAATTAAGTATTATTATGTTAACTTTACAAATGAATAACCCTAAAGTCTATAGAAGGGTTGAAGACACTTGCTCTAGGTCGCACAACTAGTGACAAAGGTGGGTTTTCAACATCCATCAGCAACCCCTGTCCCAAAATCTATATTACATTTTGCAATCCATTACCTCTACTCATAGTCTTTACTAGATGAGTCTTTACCTGAGAAGCTGGCAGCCCAGGTGATGTTGAGGTTGAAGTTTTTGGAGGCATTGATAAACATATCCAAATCCCTGTTTTGCTGATGATAGTTGCAAATAATTAGAAAATTAATTGTAACAGTGTTAACATTTTTAAAAAAACAACAATTAGATTTTACTACTTGCAATTATCTTAACTATTGATGATTATAAACTATATAATTTCTCAAGAGAAACTTATGCTTACAGAAGGGTTAGCATGAAGACTCCTAACCAATTTTCCCCAACAAAATTAATATATCCCAGATTAAAGTTCATTCCCCTCCCATAAAAGTATATAGAACTCAGTGATTTATCAAATCCCTAAATTTGAAAAGGAACCTTTTAACAAGGACCTCATTAGCACACTTTACTCCTCAGGATCCTCTAGGCAGCTGTTTTCTAACATGAGGATCACATTTACTAGGAAAACAGCTGATCTAGTGCCTCCCTCACTCCTTTCTTTTAGGTAGAGTCTTTGTACCTCCTACACTGATCTCAAACTCATCATTTTCCTATCTCAGCCTCATAAGTGCTAGAATTACAGGTACTGAGTCAGCCACCTGACTGCCCAAACTTCTATTTATTTATAAATTAAAGTCATATACTTCTTAATTCATACATTAAGCTTTCTCCCAACTGGGAATTATTTTAAAAGTATATAAAGCTAAAATACAATACAGTTAACAAGAATTTAATTTATATTCATTTATGACTTAAAACTATTTTTCTCTTGCTTAAAATATTGTTTCAAGAAATATGGCTATGCTTTCTTCGCTTTGAAAGCTTTGGTTTTCTTTAGAGATATAGCAATTCAAAGGACTAGTCTCATTAAATTAACTAGACTCTTGGGTTTTAATGATTAAAAATTTATCTCTGAGAAATCTGTTGAGCCAGATGGAAAAAGACATTGTTGGCTGTGCTATATAAATTCTAATACTAATTTTCAGTTTTTGCTGAAATGTGACTAGTAAGTATCTTTCTTGTAGTCAAACAAATGTTTTTGCAAACAAACCAGATGTTGTATTCTTATATAATATGGGTGGATCCAATCATTCTGAAATCATTCATTTTATATAAAGATCTTAAAACAGACTATGAAATTAGATCTTTAATGATATTTTGGAATTCACAGCAAAAAACCCCCACAACAATGAAAACATCAATTTTCAAAATGTAATTTTTATTTTTATTTTGCTGATCCCGGGGCTTGAATTCTTGGTCTGGGCACTGTCCCTGAGCTCCTTTTGCTGAAGGCTAGCACTCTACCAATTGAGCCACTGCGCTACTTCTGTCTTTTTCTGTGATTAACTGCAGGTAAGAGTCTCCTAGACTTTCCTGTCTAGGCTGGTTTTGAACCACAATCCTCAGTTCTCAGCCTCCTGAGTAGCTAGGATTACAGGTGTGAACCACTGGCACTCAGCTTCAAAATGTAATTTCTAAATCAAAAATTTCTCTCACAAAACAGTGATCTCATTTACTAGGAAAACTTCCCCTTCTCTTATAAGGACAGTAAATAGTAAGCCTGAAGACTACAAGACACTGATGACAATGTATTTAGGGGCTTCTTAGTAACTTAACATCAAGTTTAGTATAATTTCCTTCAGTATTGGAAAGGGTATTGAATGATTTTATATTTCACTAAGGAACTGGGCTAGAGTAGTTTAATGATAATGTTCATGCTTTGCATGAATAAGGTCCTGGATTTGATCTTCAGCACCAAAGATAAAAGAGAGAAAAGAAATGTAAAAGTATATCATTGTGTTCTGGATGCTTTTATTTTTTTGGGTCCAGTCGTGGGGCCTGAACTCTGGTCCTGGGCACTGTCCCTCAGCTCTTCAACTCAAGGCTAGCGCTCTACCACTTGAGCCACAGCGCCACTTCCGGCTTTTTTTTCTTCTGCTTATGTGGTACTGAGGAATTGAACTCAGGGCCTCTTGCATGCGAGGCAAGCACTATACCACTGAGCCACCTTCCCAGCCCTGGATGCTTTACTTTTAAATGGCTCCTTTCTAACAAGTGGGTAACACCTTCTGGTAGGCTGGGCTTCATCATTGAGAGTAGATATAAATCTACATTCCAAATAATCATTTTTAACTATTTCAATAATTCCTTTTCAACTTCTTTTCAGACTTCATTAAATCTTCGCTGTTTTGCTTTCTGATGAAGCTAGGAATTTCTCCTAGGAACAAGAGTGTTACCTCTGCCACCTTTCTTGCTGTCCTGTTGTGCTTGTATCACTGGCATTAATTTCAGTCAGCATTTTTTTTTTGTGGGTAATTTTTCTTTTTTCCAGTAGTACTGTAGTTTGCATACAGGATCTTGCACTTGCCAGGTAGACACACTACAACCTGAATCATGCTGTAAACCCTATTTTTTGCTTTTGTATTTTTCAGTTATGGGGTTTAAACTCAGGGCCTGGGTGCTATCCCTGAACTGTTTTTCACTCAAGGCTAGCACACTATCACTTTGAGTCATAGCTCCACTTTCAGTTTTCTGGTGGTTTATTGGAGATCCAAGCTGGCTCTGAATTGCAATACTCAGATCTCAAGTTCCTGAGTAGCTAGGATTACAGGCATGAGCCCAACCCAGCCTTATACACCCTTTTTCTTTTTGTTATTTTTCAAATACAGTTTCACGTTTATGCCTGGAGCCAGCCTGGATTGAAATCCTCCTAGTTATGGTTCTTATGTAGCTAGGATAATGAGCATACACCACCACACCAACTTCTTACTAGTTGAGAAGGGGGCCTGTGAACATTTTGCCCAGTTGGCCTCCAACCAGCCCTCACAATATCTGCCTCCTAACTAGCTAGGATTACAGGACTGAGCTATTGTGTCCTGCCTCTTAGGCAAATTTTCATTGTTGGGTCTATTTTGAGAGAATGAAATTGGGCTCTTTTGCTCTCTGTGCATTGCTGATGGAGCTCCTGTATGGGCTGTTATGAACTGACAAAATATGTAGAGTCAATGTCAGTCAGTGTTCAAATCTTGATAAATCCTTTAAGACTGTTCTTGCCTTTGTTTTTTTTTGTTTTTTTTTTTTTTGGGTCCAGTCGTGGGACCTGAACTCTGGGCCTAGGTGCTGTTCCTCAGCTCTTCAGCTCAAGGTTAGCACTCTACCACTTGAGCCACAGCGCCACTTCTGGCTTTTTTCTTTTTGCTTATGTGGTGCTGGGGAATAGAACCCAGGGCCTCAGGCATGCAAGGCAAGCGATCTACCACTGAGCCACCTTCCCAGCCCTGTTCTTGCCTTTGGGATGGAAAGAAGATTAAAACATAGACTTTAATATTTTTTTCCTACACCTCTCCACAGCATCCTGAGACTACTGCTAGGGTGGTGCCTCTATCCATGATAACCAAGAAAATAATCAGAACAAAATAAGTTAAAAAAAATCTTACTTCATCAGGAGTTGCCACAAAATTGATGGCTGTGTAATAACGGTCATCTTCCTGGGACAGGCTAAAAGTGAACTGATAGTCAATAAGAAGAGTATCTATGGAAAGAAAGATATACATACTTAAAAACTGATATAAAACAAAACAGATCATGTCTTGGAAGTATAGACTGCTTTTCTCATAAACTTAATAGCTAGGAAAGGATTCTGACTCACCTACACTCAGGTTTTTCAAAAGAAATCAGATGCTCAGTTATATGATTTGTGTAGCTCACCAAACTCCTCTTTTCATGACAATGTTTAAGATTTGGGCTCCAGTGTAACTTACCTACAAATAATAACTGATTGCCTATACATGCTAGGTTTGGCTTAACCAAGGATAAAAAAATTAATAGTATAACAGAAACCAGACCTATGGAAGGTCTGGGGTAAGGAATATGTTTGTTATATTATCCAGAAAGCATAATGTGATATAGCTACTCACAAACAGTGTGATAGAGCTTAAAAGAGAACTTCCTGTCTCAAACTGGCACAATTTAATATTCAAATCAACTGTACTCAATCCAATACAACAGGTACAGAATTAAACTGGAAATGCCAAATATTAATTCCTTTCTCTCTGGTTCTGTAATATGACCTACTATGTGGATTCTCATACATTTACCCATAAAGATCTGGTCAACTTGCCAGATTCACTTTTCACTCGAAGAATAATTACTGGTATTTTATTTTATTTATTTATTGCCTAACACAAATGATGAAACTTAGTCTGAATTCTAAGAATTGTTGTTTTTTTTTTGTCGGTCGTGGGGCTTGAACTCTGGACCTGAGCGCTGTCCCTCAGCTCTTCAGCTCAAGGCTAGCACTCTACCACTTGAGCTACAGTGCCACTTCCAGAATTTTTTTTTCTTCTGCTTATGTGGTGCTGAGGAATCGAACCCAGGGCCTCAGGCATGCAAGGCAAGCACTCTACCACTGAGCCACCTTTCCATCCCTGAGAATTGTTTTTTTTTTAAAGCTACATCCTGTAATATAAAACAATAACTTCGATCAGGTATGATAGATACAATAAGACTTCTGAAAAACTTGAGACTGTACTGTCCCCTGCTATATGAGCCCCAGCATGCTACCATAAACCATGGCCACAATTAAAACAGCAGAAAACAGTGTTCACAGGCAACCCCTTTAAGCTGGGAAACTTTTTAGTTGCTACAGTCCTCAAATACCATTCTCAAACCATGTTAAAGAAAACAATGGAGGGGCTGGGAAGGTGGCTCAGTGGTAGAGCGCTTGCCTTGCATGCCGGAGGCCCTGAGTTCAATTCCTCAGCACCACATAAGCAAAAAGAAAAAAAGCAGGAAGTGGCTCTGTGGCTCAAGTGGCAGCCCAGGCCCAGAGTTCAGGCCCCATGACCGGACCAAAAAAAAAAAAAGAAAACAATGGAGTTTTGCTGAACTAGAAATAAGAATCACAAAACACTTACAATAACATGTTCCTTTGAGAGGATTTCCCTGGTATCGATTTTCTACTTCACATCTAGGAGAAAAAAAGTGAGATTATTTCTATTGCTTTTAAAAATAGAATATATATGTATATATACATATATGTGTATATATATATAGATATACCTATATATATGGGGAATAAAGTTTGAACTGAAGGCCTTGTGCTTGCTGGGCGTTCTAACACAAACCCATAATTCCAGCCTGAATCTATAACACAGACCCATAATTCCAACCTGAATTTATACTCTTAAAGTTAAGCAGATTCTTTTGTATAAACTACAAAGTAGTGAATCATAGGCTAGGGGTGTAGCTCAAGTGGTAGAGGGTTTACCTACTAAGTGTGTTGTCCTGAGTTTAAACTCAAAGAATGGGAGGGAGGGAGGGAGGGAGGAACAAGAAAGGGAGGGAGGGAGAGGAAGGAAGGAGAGGGAGAGGGAGAGGGGGAGAGAGAGGGAAAGAGGGAGAGAGAAAGAGAGAGGAGGGAGGGAGGGGGAGAGAGGGAGGGAGAGGGAGGGTGGGGGAGAGGGAAGGAGGGGGAGAATGAGGCAAGCAAGGGAGGAGAAAAGGGGGGAGGGAAGAGGGAAATTGTGGGGGGGGTTGTTTTGGTTTTTTTGGTCAGTTGTGGGGCCTGAACTCTGGGCGTGGGCACTGTCCTCAGGTCTTCAGCTCAAGGCTAGCGCTCTACTACTTCAGCCACAGTGCCACTTCTGGCTTTTTCTGCTTATGTGGTGCTGAGGAATGGAACCCAGGGTCTCATGAATGCAGGGCAAGCACTCTTACCACTGAACCTTCCCAGCCCGAAATGGTTTTGAATCATGATAATTAAATACTTCATTATTCAGAACTGGTGGAGTTTTAATAAATTTTCCTGCTGATTGTCAAGCAATTTATACCACTAATATATCAAAAAAAAATGGATAAACGTTTGCCAAGATACTGTGTAATAAGGCTAGACCCCATTTATTACAATGAAAAACCCATTTGTTGAGGACTATATATCTTAAAAGTATAATTAAAAAATTTTAAAATATTAATTTCTCATTATTTTCTGCTCCTTTTAATACAAGCAAGGAAAACCTAAATACCAACAATCACTTTAAGAAAAACCTACCCCAAAATGCTTCAGTAGCTGTACACTAAAGAAAAAAATTAATTCTACCTAAAAAGAATTATTTCAAAAAAATTTTTGAGACAAACTGTCCTTTAACTTTTCATCCTTTTGCCTAGAATCTAATCCCAGGCACTTTGAATGCTAGGAAACAGTTGTCTGCTACTACACCCACCAAAAAAAGTTAATCTTTCTCCACAGATGTCATCTACAAATGTCATCATTAGTCACAGAGCCACTTAGGCAAGCATAATAGCCACAAAGCATAGAAGAAGAGAGAGCGCTTAGGTAATGTTAAAATACAGTAAGCTAGAGACAAAAAGTCCAAGTGATAACTAGTACTTGTCATAGTCATAATCTTTTGGAAAGTTGAAAATCTCATCGGATGCCACACCTCATGGTTTTGTTGTGTCCCTAAATAATAGTAATTTTGTTCTATCAAGTTTTTCGAATCAATTTAATCTTTGGTTAAGAGTTTCCTTCATATACTTTCATTAGAGTAGAATGCAACTAGTAACAATATACATTGATGTATAAACTGTAAAGTATACAGAGATCAATTCTCTGCTAAATCACACTAAAAATGTCTCAATTGCTGAGGATTAGTACTGTTCTTTTATTTTTTGGGGGGTACTGGGTCTGGACTCAGAACCTCAAGTGCTCTACCATGTGAGTCATGCTCCCAAGTCTTTTAGTTCTATTTTCAGACAGACTTCCATTCCTGTGTTGGACAGTAATCCTCCACCATAGCTCAGAATACAGGTGTGAACCACCATGTCCAGCTTCTTTCTTGAGATAAAATCTCACTAACTTTTTTGCATAGGTTGGACCTGAATTAAAATCCTTTCATATTCATCTCCCAAATAGCTGGGATTAGGGTACCACACTTGGTCCACTATTGTTCCTTAAGACAAACAAAATTTACCAATGATAAAATCTGATGATATGACTTAATATATCCACATCCAATTGTTCTCTCTGAAGCATCTACATGAGAGAAGAATAAACCTCAGTGTATATATTTCAGGAAGTTTCCCAGTAAGAAAGAGTGATATATGTAAACTAGGGGACAATTTCTCTCATGCCAGCTAACCAAGATACTAAAAATAATTATTGCAAGGCCTTGGTTGATAGATGGGGAAATGGAAGCTTAATGGAGGCAAAGGCAGGTCTGAAACCCAAGTCTGCCTTTGCTGAGTTTGGAAACCCTCCCCTAGAAGACATTAAATACATTTCACCAAGGAGAGGGCCTGAACATGAATGGATGGGTTAAAGGCAAGAAGATCAATTCTACTACCAGACAACCAAAATGCTAAGTAAATATTCATACCAGCTCTTCTAACTCAAAAGAGTACAACCCTCTGACATGAAAAAATTGAATAGGTGCTGAAGATACATGACTAATGCAAATTAGCAAGCCAGGAAATGTTAGCATCATATATATATGTATATATATATATTTTAAGTAAATGAAAGAGCCATTAAAGAATAGTTGCTAATGACTCCTCAGTTTAGAAGTTGATCTTTGTGAAGCAGGATGGGCATATTTTCAAACTAATTAACCAGAGGTCTCATAGGGAAGGTATCTTTCACGGTTGAGGCAGCTTCATGCCCCTGGCTTCCCTGGTGGTAGAATGTGGTACTCACAGCTGGCACTCATCCCCCTTGACACCTTTAGTGGTGCAGAAGCACTTGCCCGTGTTGGTGTTGCACAGTGATGCATGCCCATTGCACTTGCATGCTGGGAAAAAGGAAAGGGAAAGCAGGTCACAATGGGTTTAGATTATTATGATCAGAGATTATTTTTCCTTGTCTTTCCTAGGAAAGACAAACCAAAACAAGAACAGCTCATAAGATTCATGATTTTTTGCAGCTAAATTTATCTCTAATAATGTAAAAGCAACATTAAAAGACCCAAGGTCAAAGGATAGAAGGAAAAGAGAAGCTGGTACCTATTGCCACCTGAAGCAATTGCCATTTCCATTTTGACAGACCTTTTTTTTTCTTCCAGTATTATTTCCATTTATTCAATAACTATTTACAAAGCATCTCTAGCATGCCAGGTACTGGGTAGCTGCTCTAGGTGGGGACTTTAACTTGGTTGGAATGCCTTCCAGCTCAGCCAAGGAACATTTTTTCCTCAGGAGCAACATTTTGAAACACACATGTACACACACACCCCACTCAGAAATGAGGCATTTCCAAGGCCCTTCTAGCACTTGTCACTGTCATTCTCATTTCTCATTGTTGGCACTGGGGTCACAGCAGCCCTCCCATAGCTGACTCGGACACAGCTAGGTGCTACAGTCTCTCAAGGAGCTGAAGTCAGGAACTTGGCCCCCAGTCAGTCACACTTCACGGGCACTTTCAATTCTTAGCTCAGGGACTCTTTGTGGGAAAGCAGGGGAGAACTATGAAGATACTTTCTCCACTCTAACTTCCCACTTCTGGGACTTCCTTCTCTCCCTCCTTCACGGTGAGATGATCCCACCCACAACTGCTCTACTTCCCTCTCTGGTGTACTGTTTCATGGGCAGAGGCAGGGAGGGTGAGGAATTGACTCTTTCTCCTAGTTTATACAACTGCTTAACTCTTTCATTGTTGATTTGCTGCTTTAACCAGCTGCTCCCACATCCAAAGGTTCAACTCCCAGTTCAGCTGAGCTCTTAACAATATGGCTCAATCAGAATACAACATCCAAAACCAAATGGCTCTTTTCCTTCTAGATATTTAACACAAATACAAGTATGTATACTCCACATGACTTGCAATCAGCAAATCTGATCCATGTGACTTACGCTGACATTTGCCTCCATTGGTAGGATCTCCATAGAAGCCAGATATGCAGGTCTCGCAGTGCTTGCCGGTGGTCAGGTTCTCGCACTTCTCACATATACTCTGGTTGATGCATTTGCTGTGGCCATTGCACTGGCAAGCTGAAAGGAATAAAATTTCAAGGAGCCTCTCCAGAGCAGAAGTGTATGGAGTAAGTTTGACAAGATTTATTTGCCTCTATCCCTCAGTTTGTTATTGCCCTAAATATAGAATCATCAAAACTAGCCAGGCATGGTGGTGCATGCCTGAAGCACCATTTACTTTGGAAGATAGAGGCAGGACTGCTTAAACTCAACCCAGGAGTTTAAGGCTACTGAGCAACATGGTGAGACTAAATCTTTTCTTTCTTCTTTTTTTTTCCCCCACCCGTCCTGGGGCTTGAACTCAGGGCCTGGGCACTGACCCTGAGCCTCTCTGTGCTCAATACTAGTGCTCTACCACTTGAGCCACAGTGCCACTTCTAGCCTTTTCCGTTTATGTGGTACTAAGGAATCGAACCCAGGGCTTCATGCATGCTAGGCAAGCACTCTACCACTAAGCCAAACTGCCAGCCTGTGAGACTTGATCTAAAAAAAAAAAAAAAAAAAAGCCAGGGGCTGGTGGCTCACACCTGTAATCCTAGCTACTCAGGAGGCTGAGATCACAGTTCAAAGCCAGCCCAGGCAGGAAAGTCTGTGAAACTCTTTAATAAACTACCAGAAAACAGGAAGCAGCACTGTGGCTCAAATGGCAGAGCACTCCCCTTGAGCTGAAGAGCTGAGGGATAGCACCAGGCCCAGAGTTCAAGCCCCACAACCAAAAAAAAAAAAATCTAAACAGGCTTTTGAGACAATCAAAATTTCAAAAATGAATTATTCCAGAAGTCTTTAACTCCCATTTCCTGCATGAGGAGCAGGAAATGTTTCTTTTTCCTTACTTTAATCCTATAATAAAGCAACAAAAAAAAGAAAGAAAAAAAAAACAAAAAAAAAAGAAAACTAGCAATATTAAGCACAGATAGGTAAAAGTCCACAGCAATATAATTTGTTATTATTCATTGTAAAAAAACTAATGCTCATGCCTGACACTAATGGCTCACACCTGTAATTAGAGCTACATGAGAGGCTGAGAATAGGAGGATTACAGTTCAAGGTCAGGCCAAGCAGAAAACTTCACAAGACCCCATCTCAGCCAATAATTAGGTATAGTGGTATATGCTTTTCATCCTAGCTACATGTAAGTATAAATGGAGGATTGTGTTTCAGACAAACTGGGCAAAAAGCATGATCCTATCTCAAAAATAATCAGAGACTAGGCACTGGTGGCTCATGCCTTTAATCCTAGCGTAGGACACTAAGATCTGAGGATCATAGTTCAAAGCCAGCCTGGGCAGAAAAGTCCATGAGACTCTAATTTCCAAAAATAAATTACTTAGAAAAAGTTGGAAGTAGCACTGTGGCTCAAGTGGTAGAGTGTGCTAGCCTTAAGAAATACAATCTCGTCCCTCCCCCACAGTATAACCCCTGCTTTCACTATATTTGATGTCAGTATAACTTGTGGAGGAGATGGGGAAAAACCAGTTGTTTAAGGATACAGGTGGACCTGTTGCAACAATGAGAAGTACAAGTTGTCATGTCCAAAACAAGCTTTACAATGTCGGTGCGGGGGGGGGGGGGGGGGAGAAGGGAGAGGAAGGAGAAGGATTGGGATTGGGGGGGGAGGGGGGAGGCTGGGAAGGGATGTGAAGGGTAAACCAAAGGAGGAGGGTGCAATGCTTGGTAAGAAATGTACGCATTATCCTGCCCATGTAATTGTAACCCCTCTGTACAGTATGTTCACAAATAAAATTAAATTAAATTAAAAAAAAAAAGAAATACAATCTCAGGGACAGTATCCAGGCCCTGACTTTAAGCTCTAGGACTGTCAGCAAAATAAATAAGTAAATAAATAAATAAATGATATCAGAGATAAAGAGCCTATAGGTATAGCTCAAGCAGTAGAGCACCTGTTTAGCAAGTATGAATTCAAGCAAGTATGAGTTCAAATCTCAGTATTCAAAAAAAAGAGGAAACTTTCTTAACCTGATAAAAACCATAAATTAAACATCTAAACCAGTATCAGATTTAATGGAGAAAAATTGAATTCTTTCTCTTAAGAAAACAATGACATCTACTTCTAACCACTATTATTCAACATTAAGTAGAGTTTCCAGCCAGGACATATGCTCCTCCTAAGAAAAAAAGTTAAGATTGAAAAGAAGTATACCTGCCTTTATTAACTGATAGTACAGCCACTTATGTAGACAATCCAAAGAAATTCATTTAAATAAAAACTAGTAGACAACAGTTCAGCAAGGCTGCATGATATAAGATCCCTATACAAAAATTGTTTTTCTACGCATGAGCAATGAACAATTAAAACATAAATTAAGGTGACAATTCCATTCAGAATAGCATGAAGGACTGCTTTAGACAAGTTTAACAAAATAAGTGCAATATATATACTGAAAACTATTAACCAATGCTGAATAAAAGCGAAGAAGTAAATAAATGAACACTTAAGGTTTATAGTGACTGGAAGATTGAATATTGTTAAGACGGCAGGCAAAGTGATCAATAAATTCAACCCAATCCCTGTTGGCTTTTTGTTGTTACAGAAAGTGACAAGCTTATCCATTTTCTAAAGAAATGCAAGAAACTTAGAATAACCATAACAATCTGAACAAGCAAGAATAAGGTTATGAGGAATCAGACTTCCTAATTTCAAAACTTACTGCAGAATCATGATAATCAACTGTGATACTGGCACAAAGACAAAGTGATCAGTGGGATAGAAATGAGGGTCTGGAAATAAATTCTTAGATACGTTAAGTTAACTGATTTTCAACAAATATGACAAGAAAATTCAGTGTAAACACCCCTACTCCCAGTCTTTCCAAAAAGGTCTACTTCAATATTCACATGCAGAATGAAAGTTCATGAGAAGGAGTTACTTTTATCTCAAGAACATACATATCATAGGTTACACATACTTGGTTATTTATTTATTTGGTTGGTCCTGGGGCTTGAACTCTGGGCCTGGGCACTGTCCCTCAGCTCTTCAGCTCAAGGCTAGAGCTCTACCACTTGAGCTATAGTGCCACTTCCAGTTTTCTGGTGGTTAATTGGAGATAAGAGTCTCATGGACTTTCCTCCCCAGGCTAGCTGTGAACCGTGATCCTCAGATCTCAGCCTCCTGAGTAGCAAGGATTACAGGCGTGAGCCACCAGTGCCCTGTTTCCTTCCTTCCTTCCTTCCTTCCTTTCTTTTCCTTTCTCTCTCTCCCCCTCTCTCCCTCCCTCCCTCCCTTCCTTCCCTCCTAGTGATGGGGCTTAAACTCTAGGCCTCGGTACTGTCCCGCAGCTCTTCAGCTCAAGGCTAGCACTCTACCACTTGAGCCACTGTGCCACTTCTGGCTTTTTCTGTTTATGTGGTGCTGAGGAATCGAACCCAAGACCTCATGCATGCAAGTCAACACTCTACCACTGATCCACCTTCCCTGCCCACGCTTGGTTATTTAAAAGGATAAGATTTCTGTCTCTCGTCTCTCTGCTTGAGACATACAACAGTCTGGTTTAATGCTTATTCTTTTCGTACATGAGGAGGATTGGCAGGAGATTGGCAGGAGATACTATTTTTTAATTTTTCCTAATAATTGCCATGATGTCCTTCTAAATAAAAGGAAAATTGTAAAATAGGCCTACTATACAAGCACAGTATTTTTACATTAAAAATATAAATATTGTCTGGAGTATCTACATCAAATTTGTCAAGTCTCTAGCCTGGTATTTTACTGGTAAATTGAAGATGGATTTTCTTGGACTTTTCTTCCTGGTGCTGGCTTTGAACTTAGATCCTTTATATTTCAGCCTCTGAGTAGCTAGAATTCAGTTCTATTTTATATACACCTGTAATACCTTTCATAAAGTATATTATTTTTAATAAAAATTAGTAAAACAGGGATTGAGGGCAGGGTTCAGATGGTAGAGGACTAGCCAATAAGCAAAAGTGTCAGATACCAAGTTTGTGTCTTGGTTTCAGAAAAAAAAATTCTTAAAATAACTCACATGCAGATCTCAATGTTTTATTGATATTAAATGTTTTTCACATGAAACTATTCCTCCTAAAATGATGCTACATTGTTTTTCATAAAGGAAATCCATGGTAAGTAATATAGCTTTCAAGGTTTTATTCTTCATAAACTTGTAGTAGATACAGAGGCATCTTACCTGGACAGTGGATGAAAGACCAGTTATATCTGCTGTCCTCCAGACACATGCTGGAATTCAGAAGGGGCTGTGGATAGGCATTTCCACTAGAGGACTGTGAAGGTATCTTCACTGGTCCTTTATAGGAGCCTTCGATGCATTTTCCTTTCCCAGTATTGCTAGGATCAGTACACCAGCCACAGCCTGGCTGCTCTAAGCAATGACTGCAAGTACAATAGCCTGAGCAATTTTCAGCTATAAAAAAAACACAAGTTGCAATTTACTATCAGGGGTAGATTTGAATTTATGTTTAAATGAACTTTTCTTTAACAGACTAACATCTATGATTCAAAATTACTATTCTATAGTGGCCATTTAAAAGAGATAATGAGGTTAAAGAGCCTAATATTTTGTGCAAAATATACTAGATACTTCTCCAACTTCTGTATTCTTATCTATCCTAGATTTGATTTATTTAAATTTATCACTGTGTCTGATTCTGTGTGCAGTCTGTCATCAAGCAAACTTAGCTTAACATAGCTTCTGAACAGACTTGAACAGAAGATCAAATCCAATATGTCCATCAAATATTCAAGGACTGAGATCATTGCCAACGTCAAGCACTTGTCGCTCCCACGCTGGGCACTCATGAACGTCTGGGTTGCTTTTTAACTTACGAGGGCAGCTGCTCATTGTATACCACTCCATACACTGGCCGAAAGGGAAGGAAGCCACATAGGCATTCGAGTCCACACACTGCTTCATGTTGCTACACCACATGCACTCAGAGCTGCTGCTGGTGCACTCTCCACAGGCTGTCCGCAGGGCACACGGTGTTCGGCACTGCTTGGCACTGTGGTTGGCTGAGGATTAAACCCAAGAGGGATACTTTTAGAGTGACAATGTGCCAGCTGCGGTCAAAGATCTTCAAATGTGGGTTGTGACCTATTAGTGTGTCATGGAATCAATTATAAATCCCTGCAATGCTATGAATCTACTCCTACACCTCTGTATTCCTCAAATTACAGGACTTTCCTTTACTTGGAAATAGTATAGAGTCCAGCCTTCCCAAATTAACTTACAATTCAGCCTATTGCTATGAGTTCTTTCGGTATGTTACAGAAGCTGTCCTGGGGCTTGCCTTCATGGAGCCTAAACTTAGTTCCCATCAAGATGCAAACCTGAGAAGGTACTCAATGGTTTGACCACTTGGTACTCTACCATAGCATCAGCATGGCTCTTGTTGGCTTCTGGCTTCTGACACAGAATTGCTCTCATCATTTTCCTCCCTGCTGACATTAGCTTTCTCAATACTACCTTTGCAGTGGCTTGCTGATTTTCTAATCTTGTGTTTTATTTTCCTTTTTGTTCTTTCTTCCACAGCATTTCTCTGCCAACACCAAGAAATGTGCCTTTCAGAGAAATTTGCAACACTAACTGGAGTCAACAAATCATTCAGTTTCTATGTTAATTAGAATACTAGGTTCTTTGAGTAATGCTATTTTCAGTTGTTGTGTTGTTGGTTTTTTGGTTGTCAGAGGCACAGATTATTTCCCACTCCATTTAAAATGCTTGAATATAACGGAAATCAATACTCTATCTGTTTTTGTGATTATTTAACACATCTCAATTTGACTATGCCTCCTACATACACTCTCAAAAAGCTTCCCAGTACACCTTATTCACTCATGTCCTTACCAGGCCTTTCACAGACACTGCCATTGAGTGGGTTGATGCAGGTTGCAGCCTTCAATCCCCGAGTACTAGGCTCTGACAAGATTCCACAGAAGCCAGCATCACTGGGCTCAGATGGCATCCACTGCAGTAAACTATTTGTAAATGGAGACATATCTTCCCAGCACCAGTAGGATACATTAATCTTTCGAAGGCCAACCCACGGAGTTAAGGTAAGCTTGGACTATAGGTAAAACAGACACACTTATGAACACGTCAATGTCCTGACCAAAATAGGCTTCTCACAGATACAAGAAAAGCTCCTATTCTCTAAACTCAAGACATGTCAGTTTAAGATATATTATCTCTTCAATTATGGTCATTTTACAAAGGACAAAATATAGCTCAGAGAGTAAATTACAGAGATAAAAATGCAATAATCATGTTCCAAATGTCTATATCCTATGAGATGCTATAAAGAAGATTGTTATCCACAAACTTAATTAAGATAACCATTCTTATATGAAGTCATTTAACCAATATTTATAAAATATTGGTTATATACAAAGAAGTATTGCTCTCTATGCCTTTTTTGTTTTTTTTTGTAGGTCATGGGGCTTGACCTGGGCACTGTCCCTGAGCTTTTTCACTCAAGGCTAGCACTCTATCTCTTTGACCCACAGTGCCACTTCTGGTTTTCTGGTGGTTAACTGGAGATAAAGAGTTGCACAGACTTTCCTGCCTGGGTTGCCATCAAACCACAATCCTCAGATCTCAGCTTCCTGAGTAGCTAAGATTATAGGCGTGAGCCATCAGTTAGTATTTTAAATTTTTAAGAAAAGAAAATGTTAAATGAAGAGACTGACAGTGTAGTTCCAAAGGCTATTATGATACGTTCACTTGCATTCCTCCCCTTGTCAGTACATCTCACACAAGGTAGGGACTGGCAACAGCAGGTCTGAGGATATTAGTTAACTCACCATGCTCTGTGATGACTGCATTATTCGTAGCTGTTTAAGGACAAATTCCACCTTCTTCTGGGTTGTGAGGGAAGCCAAAAAGGCATTGTGATTCCTACAGGACAATTTAGCATTGTCGTAATTCTCTTTGGCAGTAGTAATTTTCAAACATGAATTTCCAACCAAATGCCAGCCAATGCCACAAATGTTTTCTGTGGGTGGGGGAAGGAAAAAAATATTTTAGAAATCATACCACATATATTATTAGCTCAAATTACTGAATACCTAAATGATCCTTGTGATTCAAATTCTAGGTGTTTCCTTATGATGTGGTAAGAACATCAGACACATTACTTACTCATTTCTAAATACAGAACACAAGGAATAAAAAAACATTGATGGGCTGGGTGGTGGAATGTGAAGTGGTAAAGTACCTGGCTGGCAAGAATAAAGTCCTGAATTCACACTGCAGCCCTCCCCAAAGGTACCGAATTAAAAAAAAGGGGGGGGTTCATTAATCATATTTCCAGAATCTTGGGAAGCATATTCTGAGGAAATCTCCTGGTCTTTGAGGAAAACTGTCTGGTGTCAATGTTCTATTGCTACACTTCTTTCTGAAGAACAATTAAAAAGAATACTAAAATCCTTATGACCAGCAGATAAATGTAAATCAGAAATGGAATAGAAAACTGCAAATACAGCAATATTTGCAGTCTCCAAATGCTGGGACTGTTTACATATCAACAAGCAGAAGGTACAAACAAGTGCAGAGATTCTCAAAAGTGATAAGGCTGTAGCAGCAAGCTTGCAATCTGTTCCTGTGATCATGCTGAACCCACACAAGGTACTGTGCAGAAGCTATGGATGCTCCCTGGACATAAAATGACAGCAACTGAGCCAAGTAGCTCCACCAGATCCAGAATATCTGAGAGACATGATCAACAATGTTTATTATCCAAAACAGCCATTGAAACCAATAGAAAATACTTTGAGAAACATATCATTAAAGAGCAGATAGACTTCTTCCTCAGTGTGGCACTGGAGACCAATTAAAATGCAGACTCTAGGGCATAACTCCAGATCTGTATTAGAAGATGTCTTTTAGGAAGATGCTCAAGTGTTCTGGTACATTAAAGTTGAGACAGAGAGTAAGAAAGAAGAACAATTCTATAAATTGAATCACATTCTTCTAAAGGATATTCAAAAGGGGGCTAAGTTCAGCCCAACTGTCTTGCTAATGCAGAGAGCACAGTGGCAGAGAGCCACAGTTCCCTTTCCTGGACATCACAGGGAAAATATACCATAGGGATTCAGTCATATCTTGCTGCTCTCAGCCTGTTTATCCCCAAACCTCAGGATACCATAAGGTATAGGGCTAGAGTTTCCTTCTCCTAGGAGAAGCACCCCAGGAAGCAGATTACAAATTCCACTGGCCAGTAAGAAGTACTCATTATGACTTGTCCTGATTGCCCTGAAGGCTGGCTGCTGACACTGTGCAGATCTATCACAGGGAAGACCATTGGACAGGATCAGTGACATGCAGACAAACTGTCATTTGATTCTGTCAAATTGTCATTGATTTAGGAACTGTATTTTAGTTAAGAGGGCAAGGGAATAAACAAACACATTCCTCTCTATTAGGTTCAATCCACTCTACAATACTGAGGAGGTGGGATGAAGTTTTGGGTCCACACACAAAGTAAACCACAAGGCCTACCAGGCAAGGCAATGCACTCCTGATTCCGGGGCTCCCACTGGCAGTTCTGGTCCAGGGCACAGCTCCTGCAGCTGGTCTTCTTGTTACAGTAGTACATGGGGTTATCCTTGGGACACTTCTCATATCTGGAAATGGAGATCTAGAACACAGTGGACAAAAGATTTTTCTTATATTCAGAGAGTAGGGAGCTGGGTACTGATGGCTTATGACTATAATCCTAGCTACTAAGGAATCTGAGATCTTGAGGATCAGGGTTCAAAGCCAGCCGGGGCAGGAAAGACCATGAGACTCTTATCTTCAATAAACCACCTGAAAACTGTAAGTGGCGCTGTGGCTCAAGAGTAGAGCACTCTCACTGACCTGAAGAGCTGAGGGACATCACCGAGACCCAGAGTTCAAGCCCCACGACTGACAACAACAACAACAACAAAAAGAGAGTAAGATAACTAAAGACAAAAAAATCTAAAGAGGAAGCAAATTTTAACTAAAGAGACAAATCAAATGCAGATGAAGCAGCACTGTAATAGGAAAACTATATTGGAATATTCTGCTCAAGAACATGCATTTTAGCTGGCAAGGAAACAGACCTCTTTTAAACATCATGCCTCAACCTGATAACCACAAAATGGGAATGTTGAAATTGCTCCTTTTCAAATGTTTTCTACAATGGTCTAAAAGTTTTGTATTTTAAAAAGCACATTAAACTAACAAAATGTCCTATTAAATTGTTGAAGCTAGCTGGGTGCTGGTGGCTCACATTTATAATCCTAGTTATTATTCAGGAGGCTGAGATATGAGGACTGTAGATCAAAGCCAGCCAGAGCAGGAAAGTCTGTGAGATCCTTATCTCCAATTAACCACCAGAAAACTAGAAGTAGTGCTGTGGCTCAAAGTAATAGAGCACCAGCCTCGGGCAAAAGTGCTCAGGGACAGAGCCGAGGTCCTGAGTTCAAACACCACAACCAAAATTATTGAACCAGGCGCCTGTGGCTTTCACCTGTAATCCAGCTATGGCAGGAGGTTAAGAGTTGAGGATCACAGTTTGCAGCCAGCCCAGGCATGAAAGTCTGTGAGTCTCTTATTTCTAATTAACCACCAGAAAACCAGAAACGGCACTGTGGCTCAAAGTGGTAGAGTATTAGCCTTGTGTGAAACAGCTCAGGAACAGTGCTCAAACCTTGAGTCAAAGCCCCACAACTGATTTAAAAAAAAAAAAAAAATATATATATATATATATATATATATTAGAAAAACTGGGTCATTTTATTTTCTTTGGTCTTTTATAACCAAAAATTCAAAATTCATGTTTAGAAACCACAAGATAATACATAGATGTGAGAATGCTGGGTGTGGTGATACATGCCTATAATCTCAGTTATCTGAGAGGCTGAGAAGGATCACAAGTTTAAGACCAGCTTGGGAAATATAGTAGGACAACCTTTGCCCCCCCCAAATTAAAAAGACAAAGAGATTTTGCAAAGATTATTATTTCTACAATTCAATATGGGCTACTGTACACCTGACTCAAATCCCTCAGACCCTACCCAAGTGCAATGAGCTCACCATTATAAGCTTCAGAACCAGAATCTAGTTTAGCTACCGCCATACTCAGGAACAAAATCCTTAGACAAAAGTCTTACCTTCTTCTAAAGTACCATACACAAATTCTTATGGATAGTAAGAGCCTCAAAATCAGAAAATATATATTATCTTTTTCTAGAAGAAAACTTGAGCAATGATAAAATCTAAGTCTACATCATATTTTAAAAATAACTCTGAGGGGCTGGGAAGGTGGCTCAGTGGTAGAGTGCTTGCCTTGCATGCATGAGGCCCTGGGTTCGATTCCTCAGCACCACATAAGCAAAAAGAAAAAAAAAGCTGGAAGTGGCGCTGTGGCTCAAGTGGTAGAGCGCTAGCCTTGAGCTGAAGAGCTGAGGGACAGCGCCCAGGCCCAGAGTTCAGCCCCCACGACCGGACCCCCCAAAAAACAAAAAAACCCCTCTGAGGCTGGAGACATGACTCAAATAATAAAACACTAGCCAAGCAAGCCAAACAAGTACAAGTTCAGACCCAAGTACTAGCAAAAAAAAAAAATCTCTGGACTCCAATGGTCCCAGTCCTGTAATCCTAGCTATTCAGAGGCTGAGACCCAAACGATTGAGGTTCACTAGCCTAGAGAGAAAAGTCTGGGAGAAATGCCACACCTCAGTATTCATACTCACATGCATACACATGTGCATGTGCACACAAAACATCTGGACAATTACTTATGCCCTACATTCAACCTATATCTATGCCCAATTAGGATTATTTTTTAGCCTGTGAAGCCCTTGAGTAACGGCCCCTGACCTGGCCTTCTGTGCAGCTGTGGTTCATAGGGACACAATGGTCATTGCACCAGTGGCAGTCATTGGTGTTGGCTGTGCAGCTGTAACAATCCGTGTGCTGGTCACATCTGTCATGCTCAAAAGCTATGAAGAGAAGAAAAACTCATCAGTTTTGACAGTTTTGGTTAAGCACAAGCTTAGATAGATTAATTTAAAAAAATAACACCTCATAATATGGTTGAGAAATAAAGTGGAGAGTGAAACTGGAAGGAAAATATATTCTTATGTTCAGGCAAAAATAGCAGGACTTAAAAAGTTTTAAAAAGTTGGCAAAAACTTAAAAACAAAGGTAGATCAACAACTATGATGCACAATTGATGTACAAAGTAGGTCTTCCAAGGTGGGGGAATCTCAAGTTGTAATAGAATAACCAACAGGAGCTGTTGACTCCTTCCTAGTCACAAACGCAAGTCAAATTTAGGCACAGACAGAGGCAGTGCCATGGAAGGAACTATATACTACTAGTGGAATCAATACTAAAGGAAGCACTAGACAAACTGCATTTTGCACACAAACGTATATTCAAGAGTGTGAATTTCAGAACGTCTGGGATACTGCAGACCTGCTACACTCTGTAGAAAAGAGAAACTGTAACCCTCTTGTGATTTGTTAAATCATCTCAGGGGTATGGTACATAGTGGAACCCACAAATTGGGCCCACCCAATTTGGTTCTTACTGAGGATTTACATTCCAAAACAGCTTAAATTAGGGCATGCCAGCAAAGTAAAAGCTACCATACCACAGTTCACCATAACTTTCAACACCAAGCCTACCAATTACAAAATCTAGTCAATGTATTTAAATTAACTGAAGTCTATAAATATTTTGCATATACCATCTTCTTACTTTTAAAGACTTTCTTGCACACAACTTCACTATGTTTATCTGTGTTCACAGCAAAAGGGCAAGAAGCTTAACAAACAAGATGAAGAGAATAGTTTGGAGGTTTTAGAAGCATAGATCATTGCTTATCATCAGTAACTATCTGTCTTACTATCATTGATATATCCAACTAGCACAATTAGAAAATACTTTGTAAGTACAGCAGCTCTATCCACCAGAACTTCTGGGTTCTGCTCCAGATCTTATCCTTAATTTTAGACCTCCAGGAACCAGTATGGTAACCACAAGTACCATGTAGTTTACAGTAAAATTAAAACAAAATACAAGTTTCTATTCCTCAGTAACAGCTACATTTTAACTTATATGATAGTCCCATGGCTACCATCCTGGAACAGTGCATCTATATAACATTTCTATCATCAAAAAAGGGCCATTGCTAGGTGCTGGTGGCTCATGCTTGTAATCCTGGCTACTCTGGAGGCTGAGATCTAAGAATCATGGCTCAAAGCCATCTGAGCAGGAAAATCCATGAGACTCTATCTCCAATTAACCAGAAAACTTGAGCTATGGCTCAAGTGGGAGTGTGTTAGCCTTAAGAAAAAAAAACAAAACATAAATAACTGCTCAGGAACAGCACCCAAGCTCTGAGTTTAAGCTCCCAGGAGTGGCACAAAACAAGTGCCACAGCCAGGCCTGCTGCCATATACCTATTATAGCCCTAGCAATCAGGAGAATTAAGGTTGTGAAGCTAATCTGGGCTACACAGCAAGAATTTGTCTTAAAAAAAAATTCCACAGGTTAATACTACCTCAGACTAAGGCAGATAGTTCTGAAGTTGATATATAAAGCCTTATACAATGCCTGCAGTTTTGTCTCCAATCACTAACAGTTTCCAGGAAGCATATGGCATTCTCATCCATAGTAAAGATGTTTATAAACAAATTTTCAAACACTTAATAAGGATGTACTAGCAACTAATAATTGTGGATAATGAGGTGAACATAACAAGTGCTCAAATGCTAGATTCTTTCATAATTAAATAAATTAAAATCTCAAATTCTAAGTAGAGAAAAAAACATACTTCTTTTGGAAAAACATTCTGATTTTAACTTTTGTGCTTGTTCTTCAGTTGTGAACTCCCAGGAGATACACTGAGCTGACCCTGTGTCCCACACACACCGGACACCAGGTCCTGCTGCTATGCAAGCAGCCTCACTCTGGTGCGCTTCACACTGCTCTGAGGTGAATATTAAGATGTCACTGAGGAGAAGACTGTTGAAACCACCAAACACATACATGGTGCTAAGAGGAAAAAAGAGAGAGGGAATTTACTGAGAATTTATATAACAAATACATGATATACTTTTGCAGTCAATCTTCAGACAAATTTTACACATCAGAAGTCTGCAAAGACATTATTTTTCAAGGTCTCAAAATCATTCTTATTCTACTTCTCAAATTCAACCTTTCATCCTGATTTTTGGTCATCTGTATTTACGTAAGACTTCAAGAATACTTAGAAGATAGCAGAGAAGCCCTAGCTATCTTTTCTTACTTAGAGAAATATGAGTTACTGAAGACACAAAAAGTAAAAGCCAGGGCAGATTGTATAAATTTACAGAACTTTAAATATATTCCACAAATTACAAACAGATCCACCAGCAAATAGTAGAATCCTTTATTGATTGAAGCTTTTGAGAAAAACCACTGGCTAGTTTCTGGCTGAACACTATGCTACAATGATCTAGGGGCAACCCACAGGAAGTCAGACTTAAAGTTAGAAACAAGAATAAACAATTACCCCATGACCAACAACAACAACAAAAAGAATAAACAATTGAGAAATCAGTAGTGGAGAACCTAAGTAAATTACAATCCCAGTGGTGCTGGTCAGGCAATCAGAATCCAGACTTATTATAATATATTAATTATTTTCAGTACTAAAGTTTGAACTCAGGCTCATGAATTTGTTAGGGAGTGTTCTACTAAGTAGTGTTTTGCAATTTTTGCTGGGTCAGCCTCACACTCTCCAACCTATGCCTCCCACATAGTTTTTATTTCAGGCATGTAACACCATGCCTAGTCCTTATATTGTTTTAAATGTTTTGTTTCTAATAAACTATTGCAAAGTATGCAAAGAAATGAAAAACAACTCAAACAGAGAAAACAAATTCAATAAAACCTCAGCGTCCCATGTATTGAACTGAGGAGAAAAATACTTGCAACTATTATATATTAAGGAAATTTTTTAAAATTTTGTCTAAATATTAAATGAAACACTGATATGAGTGCCTCCACATATACAGAACTAAATATAATCAAAAGTAACTGCAATAATAGCCTGAGGAAAGAAATTACTTTGCTAACCAGTCTGCTAAGCCCTTCCTGGAAAAATTTTAAAATGTTATTCTCAAAATTCTTAACAAGGCTAACAAAGTTTATAAAAGTGATTATCCTTTGTATCATAGGGTGTTTAGGGCACATGTATGATGCCTCTGTGCTTCCTATACACTGTTCACTAGGTTATCTTCAATCCTACCAAACCTATGCCAGATTAGAAGCTGAAGAAAGGATTGGTTGGAGGTTGTAATCCTAGCTACTCAGGAGGCTGAGATCTGAGGATCATGGTTCAAAGCCAGCCCGGGCAGGAAAGACCGGGCAGGAAAGACCGTGAGACTCCTATCTCCAATAAACCACTAGAAAACTGGAAGTGGCACTGTAGCTCAAGTGGTAGAGTGCTCGCCTTGAGCTAAAGAGCTGAGGGACAGCGCCCAGGCCCAGAGTTCAAGCCCTACAACTGACAAAAAAACAAAACAAAACTATATTTAACTATCTGAAGGAAAAGAAAGGAGCTTCCTTCTCAAGTGAATTTTCCATTTTTGGACAGGTTTAAAGGTGTGTCCTTACTAGGCATTTCTACCAACCCTGCACAGGAGTAAAGGGGATCCCTACATCAACTGGGAGTTTGGAGCAGATGATTTCAAGGTTCTCTTCCAAGTCCCAGATCTTAAACTCTGCAATAGTAATCTACAATGAGGAATTAAGTGATTCAGTCATGTAATGCCTCCATTTTCCCCTAATCAACAGAGGACTAATTAAAACATAAAGATTATGTGGCTTTTTACATATTCAATACTATCGCTAAAAACTGCACATTTCAATAACCAAGAAAATGAACTCTGAATATCAAGTTTCTTTTGATTTCTGGTTGGTAGTAGAGGTTGAACTCATGATCTGGTCATAAGGAAGTGCTTTACCACTTAATCTACACCCACAACTCTTGTTGCTTTCGTTATCCAGATGATAGGATCTTGAATTTATGCCCAGACCAATATGGACTGTAATCCTCCTATTCTCTCATAGCTGGGATAAAAGAAATGCCCAGTTAATTGGTTAAGATGGTGTCTCATAAACTTTTCAGGGGCTCACCACCAAATGTGATCCTTGTAATTCCTGCCTCCTGAGTAGCTAGAATTACAGGTGTGGGCTACCATGCTGGGCCCCAGGTTTCACTTTTAATCCCACTATCTCACATGAAGCAGGCTAGATTCAACTAGCCAATTTGTTGCTTAAACCACATAAGCTCATTCCTCCAGTAGAGTTGTGTTCTCAGCAATTTTGAAATCGCCTGCTGGTACTGGGAGAGTGAAGAAGCCTTCAAGGATGCTTGCCTTTTCCACAGTCTCAGAGCCTTACAACTCTTACCTTCCCTTTCCTTATTCTCAAAATCACAGTCCAGTTGGCCTGGCAAGAAACACTTAAAATATGCAGCTACTTGTAAGGCAGAGATAGGAGGACTGTAGTTCAAAATCAGCATAGGCAAAAAGTCAATGAAACACTATTTTGGGGTAGGGTGGGGTGGGTGGGGGGAGGGAAAGAGGGAGAAAAATGAGGGAAGGGTAACAAGTTAGACAAGAAATATACTCACTATCTTACTTATGTATCTATAACCCCTCTGTACATCACTTTGACACCAAAATTTTAAACACCTAAAATATGTTTAATAATATATTTTTTATATCCACTATCTCAGAAAATGAGCCAGATGGGGCTGGGAAGTTGGCTCAGTGGTAGAGCGCTTGCCTTGCATGCCTGAGGCCCTGGGTTTGATTCCTCAGCACCACATAAGAAAAAAGAAAAAAGCCAGAAGTGGCACTGTGGCTCAAGTGGTAGGGCACTAGCCTTGAGCTGAAGAGCTGAGGGACAGTGCCCAGGCCCAGAGTTCAGGCCCCACAACTGGACCAAAAAAAAAAAAAAAAGAAAATGAGCCAGACATTGTAGTACATGCTCATAATCCCATCTACTCAGGAGGCAAAGGCAAGAAGATTTCAGTTTAAGGCCAATCCAAGACAAAATATAACCTTATCAATAAAGCATTTGAAGTAATTCATATCTACACCAAGTATTTTAAGCATAAATCAGGAAATTTAAATCTATGTGGTTCTGTGAAAAACTAATGAGATGAAAAAAATCCTTGGAAATAATACAGAAGTCCAATTCTTCTTTATTTTTACTTCATTTCAAACACAAGAAGAGTAAGCATTTTTTCTACTTACCTGTTGTGTAAGACTGCTGTATGGCCAAATCTATTAACATCATGGTGGAGATCAGGTCTGGGAAGCACTGACCACCGATCACAGGCTAGGAGCAAGAAAAACGTATTTTAGAGCAGATTGCCATTCATAATCAAAAAGAACTTTGCTAGTCATGCTATTGTCCCTAAGCTAGAAAGCAGCAGTAGCAAAGCAGATGGGCATAGAAGAAATACAGATCACACAGCAATGCAAACCAGTGAATCATCTAGAACCATGAAATCCCCCAATTTCCTATTGCTTTACCTACCCAAATATGATTGAACCCAGAGTCTTACACATGTTAGATAAGCTCTACCATTTAACTATATCCCTAACTCACTAGAATGTTTCTAATTTTTAAAAAATCTCATATTAGGGGCTGGGAATGTGGCTTAGTGGTAGAGTGCATTCTAACATGCATGAAGCCCTGGGTTTGATTCCTCAGTACCACATAAACAGAAGAAACCAGAAGTGGTGCTGTGGCTCAAGTGGTAGGGTGCTAGCCTTGGCCAAAAAAAAAAAAAGCTCAGGAACAGTGCCCAATCCCTGAGTTCAAGCCCCAGGATTGGCAAAACAAACAAACAAAACCTCCTATTTACAAAGCTTATTTGAGTAAAACATGCAGGTTCCAAATTTTTCTCCCCTTCTCTACACGGAATTGCCCTAACTTTAGTAGCTGTAATGGAAAAATACAGATGGAAAATTATGAGTTTTGTGGTAAACCTTCAGTTTTACAAGTTTTAATTCAACTGACTTGTACATGTAAAAAGATTAAAATGTTAAGTTTTATACAGTTTTATATGCATTTATCATGGTAAAAAAATTTATTTTAAAAAGAATAGTCGATATTTATAGAAAAAGAGCACTTGGTATCTGCTTTTCATGAATGAATAAATCCTGCCCTCTTCTGGTCTAGTATATTATCACACCAAGAAAATATGTGATGCCTGTTTTCTATGAAATGAAATACAGATAATCTATGTTAATCCACTTTGACACAATATTGATGGTTACAACTACATACCACTACTATGTAAAGTACATGTGTCAAAGGAGAAACCACTTAATTTAAGTCAGCCTCAAAAATTAACATTTATATTGCTTATAATTACAAATCATTCCTCTGAAGCCAAAACAGCTTTGGACAACTTACCAATGTCATAAGCCATGAAATCTGAAGAGAAGCATTTCGCTCCGTGGCTCATAGATGTGTCATTGTGTGTGTTTCCTCCAAATACAAGCATGGTTCCACTCACTATTACAGCTGTGTGCAAGTAACGGAAAAATCGGCTGTCCTTAAGAATGGTCCTTTTGCATTTATTTAAAAATAATAAACAGAAGGTTAGTTCTTAAAGAATACTTTTCTATCTGCTAATGCAAGCATAATCACTTTTTAACTTCCAGACTTTTCTTCCTATAAACCACCTACACCCCAAGGCTACATAATTTCAGTTTCTGGTTAAAATGATATAAAATATAGACAAAAGTTTACGTACAATGTTATTTCCAACTGCACAGGCTTAGTATGACCACACAACAAAGTATTACACAGTCACCAATAATGGCAATTTTTTAGCAGACAAAATGTAAAATCATATTCATGGCATCATGTCAAAAAATGTGAGGAAATACCAAAGAAAGGGAGAATGTATTGCTTTATATTAATATCATTATTTCACAACTTAAATTTACATTTGCTAAAATTAATGTAATATTTAAAGTGAGGAGAGCTCTGCCAAATTGGAATGAGAACAACTTGTCTGATGATTTTATGGGATGATGCCAGTAACTTATGCCAAAAAAGACACTGGTTATCAAAGCAAGATTTTAAAAAAAATTAATCTATCAGTTGAACACTAGTGCCTCATGTCTCTAATCCAAGCTACTCAGGAAGTTGAGCTTTGAGAATTGCAGTTCAAGACATCCAATCCCAGGCAGGAGTCTGTGAGCCTTTTATCTCCAAATAACTTCCAAAAAAAGCTACAAGTGTACCTGTAGCTCAACTAGTAGAACACTAACTTTGAGCAAAGAAACTCAGGGACAGGGCTGGGAAGGTGGCTCAGTGGTAGAGCACTTGCCTTGCATGCATGAGGCCCTGGGTTTGATTCCTCAGCACCCATAAGCAAAAAGAAAAAAGCCAGAAAGTGGCGCTGTGGCTCAAGTGGTAGCCTTGAGCTGAAGAGCTGAGGGACAGCGCCCAGGCCCAGAGTTCAGGCCTCACAAACAGACCCCCCCCCAAAAAAAAATTAATCTAGCTTGATATGAGCATAGCTCAGTGGTACAACATTTGTCTACCATGTGCAAGGCCCAAATTTTGATTCTTACACAACTAAGAAACAAAAGGATATTTTTTTTAAATGTCAGCTATGTACGTTATTCCTTAGAATTCTGAAGGAACAAAATTGTACAGTAGTACTTAGTATATGAAAACTGAAAATACAAAATGTCAAGCATTTTCTAATCATCCTTCTATTTTATAAAAATTACCAGAATAATGCAACAATAAAATATACTAGCTGGGCGCCAGTGGCTCATGCCTATAATCCTAGCTACTCAGGAAGCTAAGATCTGAGGATCATGGTTCAAAGCCAGCCTAGGCAGAAAAGTGAGACTCTTATCTCCAATTAACCATCAGAAAACCAAAAGTGGCGCTGTGGCTCAAGTGGTAGAAAGCTCGCTTTGAGCTGGAGCTGAGGGACAGAGCCCAGGCCCAGAGTTCAAGTCCCACAAACAAACAAACAAACAAAAATATATATCATTTTTTTAATCTTATGGCTACTTCTTAACTTCTCTAGTTTCCAATGCTAAATAGAATTATCTGCCAGACCTGAAAACAAAAACAGAACACATTTTCCCACCAATTGCTTATATAGAATTCATAGTATAAAGTAAAAGCTCAAGAAAAGCACATACCACATCCGGGTGTCCACATCGTATCTGTAGAGGTCGTCTGCAAGCCGATATTTATTAGCACTAAAAGCCTTGTAACCACCATGAACATACAGGGCCTTGGTTTTGGGATCATAAACACTGCTATGGCCATAGCCTCCTTGCACAAGGGCACCTTGGGTCTGTAATATATTCCATGTGTTTTTATCTGGAAAGGAAAAAAAAAAACAGTTAAAGGCAAGTTCTCTAATAATTAAACTCTTATTTTTAAAAGAAGGCACCTTAGCAGGGCAGCAGGTGCTCACACCTATAAAACTCTACACGATGAGATCTGAAAATCACAGTTTGAAACCAGCCCAAGCAGATAAATCTGAAAGACTCATGGTCAATTAGTCAGCAAAAAGTATGGAGGAATAGGTAGAGTGGTAGAATGCCAACCAGACGTAAGTGAAAAAGCCAAGAGAAAGCTTGAGGCCCTGAGCTCAAGCCCCCATACTGGCAGGCAGGCACATTTGTGCACACGCATGCCCACTCATATATACATACAAAGGAAGCCACCTTGTTAAGCATAATAAACACCTGTAATCCCAGCATTAGGAAGGCTGAGACAGGATTCCAAGTTTGAGATCTGCCTACTCTACACAGCAAAGTACTGTCTCAAAAAAAAAAAAAAAAGAAAGAAAGAAAGAAAAGAGAAAGAAAGAACAACTAATTAAAGACTCCTAAAATTTTTAACAGTCATGATGCTAAATTCTGATCTCTTAAATATTCTAATGTTCTAACTTGCTAAGTAAGAAAAGAATTTCACTAAACTTAACAGTCAGATTCTCCCCCAAAACATTAATTCCCTATCATGTGTAGTGACCAATATACAAGCAATTCTTAGACCTGTTTTCTCAAAATGTTAATTTTGGATGATATTCCTACCATGCAGATGTAATGAAAGATTATACACTAAGAGGGAATCAAATTTCATTAAACCAATTTCTAAAGGACTACCCTCCCAATTTTTCAGGTTATGTGTTCTTTTGAACTATTTTTATTTACTTTCTTTTCAAAGCTTCTAGTACCATTTTTGGCTTCTTCCTAATTAAAATACATACTACATAAGGGCAACAATTACCTGAATTTCATTGGGAGTACATTAATGTTAAAACTGCATTTCAAAATAAAATATTGAATTAAGATTAGAATCTTATTAAACTATCCTAATAATAAAGGTAGATGTAAATTTGATGTGCAAAATACATCTACTGGAAAAAAATATACCTACCCAAGTCATATTCTTGCACACTGCTTATATATCCATAGAGTGGGCAGTGGCCAAAGATGACCAGCATGACCACTCGGCCACTTTGGAGGGTAACAATGTGTGCTGAGTGCCCAACCACTGCATACTGCTCCTTTGCCTTAGGGGTCAACAATACCCATGATTCATTATGGATATGAAACACTCTTAACTCATTGGTCACATTTCCGGTTGAGTCAATTTTTCCTCCATACATGTAAATTTTATCCTAGGGGAAAATGTAAACACGATTTTAGAAACCATTAAAAAATTCAAATCTAAGAACAGACGATGATTTATTTAAACCCCGATATTATTCTTAGCTTAAAAATATTAGTGAAATGCACCTTTCAGTAAATATGAGGTCAAGAATAGAGAAAGGAATAAAATATAATCACATTCTGCATTTCTAAAACCTTGCAACTTTTCCTGGACTTTCTCACATGAGATCTACTACAGGATAAAATGACCTGAAAAAATAAAGTTGTTCCATCTACAACATACCTACAAAAACAAGAAAATGAACATGATTATTCAGTTATAGTATAATGTGGCTATCCTTGGCTAAACCTGCTAGTGAGCATAAACATGTAAATTATAACACTTTTTAATCTGTATTTTTAACCATATGGCATCAAAATCATAATACTCAGTAGTTTGAATCCAATAAAATCTTACATTAAAAAAATTTAGATCCACAAGTGGTAGAGCACTAGCCTTGAGCTGAAGAGCTGAGGGACAGCGCCCAGGCCCAGAGTTCAGGCCCCACGACCGGACCCCCCCCCCAAAAAAAAAAATTTAGAGCCAGGTGCTGGAGGCTCACACCTGTAATCCTAGCTACTCTGGAGGCTGAGATCTGAGGATCACAGTTCAAAGCCAGCCCAGGCAGGAAAGTCTGTGAGACTCTTATCTCCAATTAACCACCAGAAAACCAGAAGTGGCACTGTGGCTCAAGTGGTAGAATGCTAGCCTTGAGCTGAAGAGCTGAGGGACAGCACCCAGGCCAGAGTTCAAGCTCCACGACTGACCAAAAAAAAAAAAAAAATACACACACACACACACTTTTACTTCAAGGCTGGGAATGTGGCTTATTGGCAGTGCTTGCCTAGCATGCATGAAGCCCTGGGTTTGATTCCTCAGTACCACATAAACAGATAAAGCTGTAAGCGGCACTGGCTGAAGAGGTAGAGTGCTAGCCTTGAGCAAAAGATACTTAGGGTCAGTACCCAGGCCCTGAGTTCAAGCCCCAGGACTGGCACCAAAAAAAAAAGTTACTTCAGTTTTCACTTATAACTTAGCCAATCAAATATCTTCATCCCACTAAATAGAAAGTTCCCCCCCACAACTAATAACTAATATTGAATAGCTTTTCCACAGCATAAAGTAATTTAGAAGAGTTGAATTTCTTGCTTAGTACAGAGTAGAGAGATTTTTACCTTATGCAATGCCAAAGAATGACCATATCTAACAACCACATTGTTCACAGAACGGTTCAGTGGAAGCCATTCCCTAGAGGTAAGGTCATACCTACAAAACAAACAGATCATATTTGCACTCATGACAAAACAGAACATCCTACACTCTTTTACTTGTGTTATAATACTGTTTAGAAATGCTCATTAAGTCTACCATGTATAAGAAGGTACCTGTCAATCTGGCAAACACACCTGACACCTGGGGCCCTTGGGCCTGTTGGAACTCAGGAAGAAGAGTTAGACTACACAATCCTGGAAAGAAATAAAAGTTTACTGCCAGGACTGGGACTTGAACTCAGTGTGTGGGCACTGTCCCTTATGATTTTTGCTCAAGGCTGTGCTCTAACACTTGGGTGACAGCTTTACTTTCTCTACTGGAAGTTAATACTTTTTGAAAACCTTACCTATACAAAGTCTAAATCTCTTGAAGCTTACATCATACTAAAGAGACTTAGGTTTAATTTCTTATAACCTTTCTTTCAGTTAATTAAGAAAAATTAAAGACCTGTCTTTAGTAAAGTCTTTTTAAAGTACCTGACTTTGGGCTGGGAAGGTGGCTCAGCGGTAGAGCACTTGCCTTGTATGCCTGAGGCCCTGGGTTCAATTCCTCAGAACCACATAAGCAAAAGGAAAAAAAGCCAGAAGTGGCGCTGTGGCTCAAGTGGTAGAGCGCTAGCCTTGAGCTGAAGAGCTGAGGGACAGTGCTCAGGCCCAGAGTTCAGGCCCCACGACCGGACCCAAAAAAATAAATAAAATAAAAAATAAAAAATAAATAAAGTACCTGACTTTAAAAAAAGGATAATTAAGAAAATTACTAATCTTTCCTTTTAATTATGTAGTTCACATACTTTCAAGAAAGGATGCCACTATAGTATTTCAAGTACACAATGATTATATTTAAAGAACTCTGAAATACATAAATGACAAAAAGAAAATAACTTATATTCCTATTTTTATAATTAAAATGCTAATGAATCATTATATCATTATTATATAATCACAATCAGTATCTTAAAATACTTTTTTTTTTGGCTTTTGAGAAAAGTCATCATGCTACTGCTATTATAAAAATCATACATGTTCACTATGAATACAAGTAATGTAAAAAAAGAGCTGAACATTTAAAAAATTATTTTATGTTCCATCATCAACAGTAAGTACAGCTCCAGATATATTCTATGCATATATACACAGAATAGATTCAAAAAATGAATATCCCAGATGATACCTTAATTGTAAATTTTATAGAATAAAAAAAAGGAAACCAAAAGGAAATTAAAATTATTGTTACATCTTAAATAAATGTTTCTTTTCTATAGGAGTTTACTAGACTAATCCAAGTTTGTTTTTTTTTTGTTGGTTATGGGGCCTGAACTCTGGGCCTGGGCACTGTCTCTCAGCTCTTCAGCTCAAGGCTAGTGTTCTACCACTTGAACCACGGCGCCACTTCCCTAATCCAAGTTTTTTGTGAAAAATAATAAGATTTGCTGGGCACTGGCAACTCATGACTATATATATAGTTTTGAGATTTAATATAAATTTCTTGAATAAATTTCTATGTTCTGCCTGGTGCCTGTGGCTCATATCTATAATCCTAGCTATTCAGGAGACTGAGATCTGAGGATCACAATTCAAAGCCAGGCCAGGCTGGAAAGTCCATGAAACTCTTATCTCTAATTAAAAAAAAAAAAAAAAAAAAGCCAGACATGGAGCTGTGGCTCAAGTAGTAAAGTACTATATAGCCTTGAGCACAACAACTCAGGGATAGCACCCAGACTCTTAAGTTCAAGGCCCAGGACCAAAAGAAAAAAAAAGAGAGAACTTCTATTGTTCCATCTGTACTTCCACTAACTTTCTTCTGTTTCCCCCCAACCCCCACCCCATTCTTCTTTGACTAATTCACTGGGATTTTTGTCTTGGCTATGTTTTTTCAGTTTTAAGTTTGTTGGTTTGATTTTTCCTTATATCTCTGATTTTTGGGGTGAGATTTACTACATTTGTTTCAAACATATGTAATTATTCATTTTAGCTTTTTTTGGGGGGGGCAGTTATGGGACTTGAACTCAGGGCTTGGGCACTGTCCTTGAGCTTTTTTACTCAAAGCTAATGCTCTACCACTTTGAGCCACAGCACCACTTCTAGTTTTCTGATGGCAAATTGAAGCTAAGAGTCTCACAGACTGTCTTGCCCAGGCTGGCTTTGAACAACGATCCTTAGTTCTCAGCTTCCTGAGTAGCTAGGATTACAGACATAAGCCACCAGCACCCAGCATCATGGAAGCAGTTTTATAATGGCTATTTAAAAATTCTTGTAAGATAATTCTAACATGTCATGTTAGTGTGTTTTCATTGCCTTTTTTCATTCAAGTTGAGATTTTCCTGGCTCTCGGCATGACAAATTTTATTTTCTATTAAAATCTGAACACTGTGTATATTATGTCATGAGATTTAGATCTTACTTAAACTTTGTTATAGTAAGTTTCCTCTGATAACCATTCCAGTGGAATGGGGAAGGAGGACTAGTTAGCGTCATTACCATTAGGAGTAATGTCTTCACTGATATTACATAGGTGAAGGAGGCCTTTTTATGGCTAGGTGGAGATGAAAATCCAAGGTTCCTCGATGGCCTTCTAATACAACTCAGCACAAGGGAGGGGAAGGGTGATTGGGGCATCTCACTAGATCCTGGCACTTCCAGGTTTTCCACACAGAGCAGGATGGGGCTACATTTCCATCATTTTTAGCTGGAATACAGATTACTATTAAAAGCTTTCAGGCTACAAGTATGGCTCAGATTGGTAGAGCATTCACCTAGGAAGCCCAAACCCTTGAGTTCACCCAGGAAGCACAAACCCTTGAGTTCAAACTTCAATACTGACCAAAAAAAAAAAAAAAAAAGGAAGAGGAAAAGGAAGAGGAAAAAAGAAAGAATGGGTTTTCTTGTGCTTTCTTTTTCCCTCTTTTTTTTTCTTTGAGGTAGTGGGCATCAACGTTAGGACCTCATGAACACTAAGCAGGTACTCTACCACTAAGACACATCCCAGCCCTTTCCTTGGGCTCTTGGCTTTCATCTGTCAGCATTTCTAAACTGCCCATTTCCTCAACAGCAAGTCTGAAGTACCCAAGGCAAAAAGAAAACCCTCAGAACTCATCGGCAGTTCAGTTTGTTCCCTGGAATCACTAGCCAGACTGTAGCCTTTTTTCTACCTTTCAGCATTTCTTTGTGTGTTTTAATACAGTAAAAAGTTTTCAACTGTGTTTTCAAAAATAAGTAACTTTCATTTCTTTATAACTCCTAATGTTTATTTTTCGTGTCCTATACTTCTGAAATTATTTAAAAATGTTAAAGATTCTTAACTTCTATTCTCTAAACATTCTATTCAGATTGTTTCTAATTGATTAGATTTTCTTTCACATTATGTATCACTATATTGTGTTTTAGCTTATTTTGGAATGCTGAAATATTTTTCATCAGTTTAATATTTTCTGTATTTCACAATTTTATCCTCTATCCTCTTTTTTGCTTATAAGAACTTTCTATGAGAGTTGGCATTGGTATTTTAAAGTGAACTTGGTTCTCACTCAGCTTTTACAGGGCAAGTTTGGTGTAAAACATCTTACTCTTCTGTAGCCATGGTGCAGTGTTCCCACAAATGGCAGCTTCCTTGTTTGTTTAGATCTTCAGCTCTGTACCCTGCTGACTATTACCTGAACTTTCTTTTACTTTGTCTGTATTGTCCCTGTCTTGTGAAATTTGAATTATATTCCCAACATTTCACACAGTATGGAATTTTCTCGGGCAAAGAAACAGGCTGGTTCATTTGGTGAGTACATAATGTACTAACTGCTCCAGACCCTTCCAATCCTACTACAGATCCATTAGCTCCCCCTGGTACTAGAATATTCACAAATTCTCAGTGTCAGCTACTGTTTTTAAATTGATTTTCTGAGCTTTTAAATGAATACACTCTAACCATTCTGAACTTATTGGTCTCCCACTACTGCACAGACACTCATTATACAAGTCTTGCAGCTACCAATGGTTCAGCCCCAATCTATTCCTGAAGATACCTTCAGATCAAGTTTTGTTACAGATGTTGCTTCTGTGTTGTCATTTTTCTATCCTAATTGTTCTGGATGGTTTTTTATTGTTTTTGTACTGGGGCTTGAACTCAAGGCCTCATACTCTTGCTTGTTTTGCTCAAGGCTGATACTCTATCACTTGAGCTATGCTTCTACTTCTGGGATTTTGTTGGTTAAGTGAAGAGAAGAGTCTCACAGTCTGGTCTGCTTAGCTGGCTTCAAACCAGGATCCTCAGGTCTCAGCCTCCTGAGTAGTTAGGATTACAGGTATAAGCCACCAGTAACCAGCTTGCTCTATGTTCTTTAATGACTATATTTGGGGGAAATTCAGAAACAATATACCCACTGCCGTATTTCCAGAATCCTTTTAGGAATACAATCTTCAATAATAGAAAATTCGTAGAAAAAATTCTAGACCACAAAATCAGCCTAAGTAGTGTTAATAAATCTCTTCTAAAAGTTAATCTTCATAGCTAAATTTCTCTATGATAATATACATTATTCTTTCAAAACAAGTGGCAGAGTATGCAACCAAAGCTCAAACCTGAGAAGTATTAGACAAAAGCAAAATAGTAAAGTATACATTCAAACAATTTTGCATTTGAAAATATTAATTATACTAAAAGGAATAGCAATCCCCTATTTACATAACCTATTTTGGGACCTAAAGCAAAAGATACTAAAAAATATCTCAAAAAGATCATTATTCTTATCATAACAATGAATTCTTTGTGGGTCTCAATTTCAAAAATTCAGCATATATAAAAAGGGTTTGGAAGACTACCAAAATATTAACCGATTTTTCTCAGGTGGTAGAAACTACTGACCATTTCTTTTTAGTTTGCTTGTTTGCGCTTTAAAATTTTCAGAATGGAAAACTAAGCTTCTTACAAACAACTTACGCTAAAACCATGTTGCAATCTGAGTGGTTGAACATATATCCTCCGACAATCCACATTATATTTCCATTGACCACAGCTTTATGAGAGGCTCTAGGGAGCTTTAAATGAGAATATTCTTCTCGAGTCCAAAAAGACTGGTTAGCTGGCACAGGAATTGAACATCCAGGACCTAATAAAACACAATAAATTAGCATCACAAAATACAGTTTCCAAGCTTATTACATTTCAACTTTTAAGCATCTGAATGTAACATATTTAAAGAACAGTCTTTCCTCTAGCACCAAACAAATCTCTCTAACTTGTGTTTTTAATATACTTAACATACTGACCAAAGAGAATCCTCAATAAAATTCAAAATCACAAACTTTGTCTGGACTTGGTCATATTCAATAATGAAAAAATATTTAACTAGTATTCAATAAATTTCAGTAATGAAAAATATTTAACTAACTCTCAGTAAACCTTAGTAATGAAAAATATTTAACTAGCTCTCATAGAAGACTATACAAAGAAATTATTATTTCAAATGAAAAACATCTTAAATTATACACTTTAATAGGTGCCTTTATGTATGTTAATTATGTCTCAATAAAACTGTTTAAAAAAATGTTGGGTCAGGCATTAGTGGCCTGTAATCCTAGCTACTCAGGAGGCTGAGATCTGAGGATCTCGGTTCAAAGCCAGCCTGGACAGGAAATTCCGTGAGACTCTTATCTCCAATAAACCACTAGAAAACTGGAAGTGGCATTGTGGTTCAAGAGGTAGAGCGCTCACCTTGAGCTGAAGAGCTGAGGGATAGTGCCCAAGCCCAGAGTTCAAGTCCCACGACCGACCAAAAAAAAAAAAAAATGTTGGGCACTGATGGTACACCTGTAATCCTGGCTATTTGGGAAATGAAATTGGAAGCATCAAGATTACAGGCCAGCCTAGGGGGAAAAGTTCACAGGACACCATCTGAACCAATAGCTAGGTATGGTGACACATGCTTGCCATCTCAGTTACATGGGAGATTGGATTTGGAGGATTAAGGTTCTAGGCCAGCCTGGGCAAAAAAGTTCTTAAGATCCATATCTCAACAGGAAAAGCTAGGTGTGATGGTATGTACTTGTTATCCCAGGTACAATAGGAAGAATAAACTAAGAGTATCATCATCTAGGCATGCCTGGACAAAAAGGGAGACCTTGTCTCAAAAATAACTAGAACAGCTATGGCTCATGCTTGTAATCTTAGCTACTCAGGAGGCTAAGATCTGAGGACTGAAGTTCAAAACTAGCCTGGGCAAGAAAATCCATAGACCTTTATCTCCAATTAACTAACAAAAAGCCAGAAGTGTAGTTGTGGTTCAAGTAGTAGAACACTAGCTGTTAGTAAAAAAGCAAAAAAAAAAAAAAAAGAGCATGAGGCCCTAAATGCTAACATCAGCACAAGCAAAATATGTAAACAAATCACCAAAGAAAAAAAGGCTGAATGTATGGCTTAAATAGGAGAATACCTGCCTAGCAAGCATGAAGCTCCAAGTTCAGACTCCAGTAAAACCAAAAATAAGGGAAAAAGAGAGAGGGAGCAAAACAAAGAAAAATTATAGGGCTAAAATACAACAACCAGACCTAGTCACAGTAACAAAACTTCTCGATCCTCTGATTAAGCCAAGAACTTTACAGATGCAAGAGACAGATTCCATTCTCAGGAGGTTTAGCTTCTGCTAACAATATTTAACTCCAGCTATTAACTCCTCAATATCAGCACCACATAAGCAGAAAAAAAGCTGGAAGTGGCGCTGTGGCTCAAGTGGTAGAGCACTAGCCTTGAGCTGAAGAGCTGAGGGACAGTGCCCAGGTCCAGAGTTCAGGACCCACAACTGGACCCCCCCCCCAAAAAAAAAAGAACATTTCTGGACCTAGAACAAACCATGTTAAGTTAGGTAAGCCAAGCTCAGAGAGACAAACACCACGTTTTCTCTTCTATGTGGTAGTTACATCTAAAATACTCTGGGACATGATAAATTATACAGGACTCTAGACATTCACACACAGTGAGACTAAAGAAGGATACTCTTAGGGGAAGAACCCAAAGGTTCAATGCCTTCATGCTTCTGAAGATACAAATGATATTTTATATGAATTTCAGGAAATGGAAACAATTTTTTTTACTGCTGTTGAAGATGGCATTGTGATCACATTTTTGTTGGTTTATTTCTTGAGTTTTTCTCTTTGTTTGGTTTTGTTCTATTATCTGTCTTCATAGGGTAGTGGGACACAGAAATGGAGGGACAAAGGGTAAACAAACACAGTAGTACTCAGTAGACACTATGTTGAAAATGAACTATACAACTTGTGGGTAATGACAGGAGGGAAAAACTGGGAGAGAGCAAAAGAAGGGGTGACACTGCAGAAATGTGTTTATTACCTGACTTATGAAACAGTAACTCCTCTGTATATCACCTTAATAATAACAATTTAAAAAAAGAACAACTCTGAGGAAATAGCACTTTTGTCAACTCTTGTTGTCTGCTATGCACTCTCATGCAATGTCTGACATGATCTCTTATGGCACTATGGTTTAGCCCAAGTTCTGCAACTTCCTTGAATAAGCTGAAGAGGATGTCAAACCCTCCATAGTACTAAGGAGACCACAAACACAGATGCAGAAACAATGAAAGAAGGTGAAAGATTAAATGCTATATATTTTATCAACATAAATTGTACAGACACTAAGAATAAATTCAATTCCGATGCATTAAACAGAAGCATTCTGTGAATTAAAAGAAGTTCCTACCCTGCCATTCGGAGAAGCAGGAACATCCTCTAACATTACTTGAATTGCAAATGCCTTGATGAGGAAAACCACAGTTGTTTGTACAGTGAGGAATGTCACATGATTCACCTTTCCAGTTTTCAGAGCACTCACACTCAACGGTGTTGCTGCTGTTACTAATCTTACATTCTCCTCGGCCTGAGCAATTATTTGGACACATATCAAAACTATAAAGACAGAGGGGAAAACAAAGTCAATACAAAGCAATACTCGTTTACCAGAACTTCCTCCTACACAGGTTTAAAGATCTCACTGTCTCTTCAATTCACCTGGCATAATTGCACTTATCATTCAGCCCAAGTAGAGTCACTCAACACTGCACAGCTAGCACCTGAGCTACAAATAATGAAATCAAATCAACCCTGTTGGGTTCTCATATGAAGAAGACAAGAATAATTGGAGATAAACTGGGTCTTACAATGCTTAGAGTATGGATTTCATGATGACATGACAAGTGCATATCTGTTATTTACTTAGTAAAAAAAAGAAAGACACAAATGTTTCTATCCAATAATAGGAAAAAGCGACTCTTCCAGAGAAGCTCCATGGCAGTAACACTAGGTTGAAATTATGGTCCTGCCACGTAAGATGAGAATTTTACTTTTTCTCCTCGTAAGAGAAGTAGAAAATCAGTTCCCACAACTCTGCTTAGAGAAATACCTGATGCCCTATATTTTCTTGTAAATATCACAAAGCTAGATTTAAATATCTTACTTGTAAGTGATATTAAATCCAGTCAGATTATAAGCAGCATCACTAAAAAAATGCAGCAGGGCATAACCTGATGTGGCAACAACCTCGGGGACAGTTTCATTACCATCTCTCTCAGGAACAATGAGGCCACTGAAATAGAAACACATTTCTTTTAAGGGAAACACAAACAAAGATGCATCAAATTATGGCAGATATAAATTCAAAACTGGTTTCATTTTAACAATTTTTTAAACCACATCCAGTTAAAGAGATGAATTCCTAAGTTCAATGCACAAAGCTACCCTGTCTGTTCGGGATCTGCTGAGAAAAAGATAATTTTTGCTAGGCTTCCTTTAGTTTGGGGTTTTATCCCTAGAAAGATTTGAAGTCAATGGTTCACTCCCTCCTTCCATCCCTCCTTCCCCCCCCCCTTTCTTTCTTTTTTTGCCAGTCCTGGGGCTTGAAATCAGGGCCTGGGCGGACTTCATGCATGTGAGGGAAGCACTTTACCGCTAAAGCCACATTCCCAGCACTCTCTTCTTTCTTTATAAAATGTGTTATAAAAAAATTTTTTTAGGGGCTGGGAAGGTGGCTCAGTGGTAGAGCGCTTACCTTGCATGCTCGAGGCCCTGGGTTCGATTCCTCAGCCCCACATAAGCAAAAAGAAAAAAGCCAGAAGTGGCGCTGTGGCTCAAGTGGTAGAGTGCTAGCCTTGAGCTGAAGAGCTGAGGGACAGTGCCCAGGCCCAGAGTTCAGGCCCCACGACCGGACCAAAAAAAAAATAAAAAAAATAAAAATAAAAATAAATTTTTTTTAAAGAAAATGTACTCAAAATATGTTATAATACTCCTAAATCTCCACAATCACATGAAGTAACAAATTTGTGAATGCTAACTATGTACTACTGAAAGTTATAGTTACTTATATAAGAATAAAAGGAATTATTAAATTATAATTTATATATGTGAATATAAAGAAACTAGGAAGACTTCAAACCCCAACTCTATTAGCATTCTAATGTATTTGTTTGCCTACCTGGTTATATATATTTTTTCTTTTCTTTTTATTATCTTCATGGTATCATTTCTATAGTTTTATAAATAATACTCCATAAGAATTCCCTTTCACTAAAATCTTTTAGGTTGTCCTTAGAACTTCTCTCAGGGGCAGTAACAACACTTCTGGATCTTAGGCTTCAAAGACAAAAGACTCTGATCAACGTGCACAGACAACCATCCCGTAATCACCGCAGAGTGGCTTCATTTGTATAATTAAATATATTGTTGTAGTTTGCAGCTTTTTTGTTTTAATGTACACGTGAATGGCCTAAAAAATCTATATTTGTGTCTAAAGTTTATAATAAACATATTTAACACTAAAAAAAAAAGAACTTCTCTTGGAGCCCAGTACATAATATTCTAAATAAGCACAGATTGGGTGCTAATAAATCTAGGTGAGGAAATGAATTAATAAGTTAAAGGATCTAAATGCCACATTTAAGGCTCTTAATCCATAATACCAACTTCTTTTCCAGAACAGAAATACTAACTTAAAATCCTATCAATACAAAATGAAAAGTTGAAAGGCTTCACCTCACCTTGTCTAATTTGCTTTGCTAATAAGTGATTTTTATGCAGTTTTGAGTCCTTTTATATTCCTGATGTTTATCATTTTTCCTGGTTGCTTATCATTTGTATTTCTGTGTCCCTGACTTTTGTCCCATTATTGATTCACCACCAACATTACATACAGATAACAACTAGATCCTTACCAGGTCCCATGTAATTTTCTCCCCACATACAACTCCACCTAATAAATAAACAACCTATGTGCTTCTCCATAGGGAGTCAGTTAAATGAATCATTAGGAATCTGTAAACTGGCAAAGACTAACAAGCAGAGACTGCAGAACAACAGGCCTAATATAAGTGGACATTTATGTGAACTTAGGTTGAATATATATAAAAGTAACTGAAGGAGTACCTAAGTAAGGAATGAAGATGAGGAAAGGATGGGATTTTCATTTACTTTTTAACATGAAGATAGAGTCCTGGAACCCTAAGATCCAGGGATTACAAAGTCCTGGTGCATTTTCCATTATGTACGTGTTCAAATAACAAGTTTACTAAGCACTTACAACATGTGAGGCACTATCCCATGTAGCAGGAATAAAACAATGACAAGACAATATCCCTGCTCTAGTGAAGTTTAGCTGGAGAAATAAATAAGCCTGGATATATCCATGCACACAGGTGCATATGTGTATACAACACCAGGCAGACATAATGCCATGAAGTAAAACAAGGCAGAGGAAAGAACAGAAGGTGCTGCTTTAGAAAGGCTGTTAGTGAAAGACTCTGAGGTGAAATTTGATCAAAGAGCTTAAAAACTAAAGGTTTCAGACATCATGCTTTCATTGGCTTTCTATAGCTGTTGGTTAATCTTTATCCAAATACTTGAAATCAGATTTGTTTCAGATTTGGAAGTATTTGCATATACATAATACCTTTGGAGTTAGGATCCATATCTACTCAGAAAAGTTTATATTTCATATATACCTATATACATAGCCTGGAAGTAATTTTAAATGTTACCTTTAACAATTTTGTACATGAAATAAGGTTTAATGGTATAAATTTTACATTTGTGGTGTCATGTCAATATTCAACAAGTTTCAGGTTTTGGATCATTTGAGATTTTAGGTGCTCCATCTATTCCAGGATCCCCTGAAATGTTGGCAGGATATATACTTGCAAGACCACTGAGAAGAGCCACTGAGAAGCAGGTAGGTTGAAAACTTGGAGATTTCAGTCACATGTGTGAGATCCTGCACTCTCTGTTAGTCCACCATGAATCTGAGGGTCAAATAGACAGGAGCTCCAATTCTTGTTCCATATACCTGAGCATGTTACTGACATCTCTGAGCCTCTGCTGCCTCAAATGTAGGTCAAACTCACAGTGAGACAAGGATTAAACTGTTAGAGCTTATACAGCACCTCACTAGCAGATACTAAATAAGAAATGGTTAAAGGTCTTCTTCATATGGTGAAGACATTTAAATGTGTATGATGGATGACTTTACCAACTCTACATGACGCTGGAAGAGATGGATCAGCTTCCCAATGGCAGACGCTAGGCATTTACTTCCATTCTCTTAAAAAATTTGAAATTAAGACAGTTGTGCAGTATATGAATTTCTCTCAGAGTAAAAACAAAAAAATTGGCTTATGACAAAAATGAACTTTGAGTAAATATACACTAACACATCTCACTCAACACACAGTGCAATGGAAAACATATGAGAAAGAAATACTGAAAGTATGCCACCCAAATGTCACCCTAAGCTACCTCATACCTCCCTTATACCAGCCCCTAAAGAAATTAGTAAATATAAGTAGATACTTACTATTCAGTAGCTAGTTGTTCAACCTGAACAAAGGAAAAACTGTCTTAAGGCTGTTCATAGTTTTATACATTAAACACAGCCCTTTATTGTTTAAAACCATTTCTGAAAATTTGGGGAAAAAAACCACCTGGATATTTCTTTAAGACCTGAAACTCAGCAGAATTGCCTCAGGCACATATGGGCTCTGCAAACATACTTAGGGCATAATCTGACTACCAACTAACCTCTGCGAGTACAGCTTCAACTTAGTGTGAGACAGACTCCTGCTTCCATAAGTCTTCCTCACAGTTTAGTAACTACCTCATCATGTAAGACTTTCTTTAAAAAAAAAAAACAAAAAAACTCTAGGCTGGGCTCACGCCTACAATCCTAGCTACTAAGGAGGCTGAGAGCTGAGGATCAGGGTTGGGTTAAAGCCAGCCCCGCAGGAAAGTCCGTGAGACTCCTATCTCCAATAAACCACTAGAAAACCAGAAGTGGCAAGTGGTTGAGTGCTTGCCTTGATCTGAAGAGCTCAGGGACAGCGCCCAGGCCCAGAGCAAGTCCTATGACTAACATAATAATAATACAAAATACAAAATAACAAATGAATCTACAACAAGTAATATAACATCATACTTAGGTTTCATACTTCTGTTAAAAATCTGAGGTGCATTTTGTCATAAAACAAGGTATGTTTCAAATTCTGGCATAAAGGCATACATGCTCAATACTTTGGCAGATATAATTCTAAATGCTTCACCTGGCCTAACCATGGCCTGTTCTTTTGGCCCTATAAGTAAAACTTTTAGTCCCAGAACGTGGTCTTGGTTTTAGTTCAGAGAAGTGAGTAAAAATCTCTCCTAAGCAATAGAGGTGAAGATGCTGGGTGCTGGTGGTTCATGCCTATAACATAATAAACACTGCTACTTACTGTTAATAAATACTAAAGTATCAGAATAATAAAGAATACCCCATGTTTGTGAAACTATTTGACTCTACTAATGTAAAATATATTTGCTGGAGAAAAAAATAATCACAATATATAACTATTATATTCCTCATTCTCAGGTACTCACTATTTTATGTGTATTCTTTCCCTTTGCCATAAATAATGCATATCCATGAACACACACACACACACACACACACACACACACACACACACACACACACACACACACACACACACACACACACACACACACACACACACACACACACACACACACACACACACACACACACACCTATATTTGCATTCAACACATAATCCCTAAAGGCCTACATAATATTAGGAACAAGATGGACATAGTTTCTAATTTAAATTTTTCACAGAAATAAATATTATCCAAGTTACCAATCACAAAAAGAATTTAAAATATTCACTACCACCAAGAAGAGCAGGTAAACTTGAGTGTTATTACAATTTTTATACATCAAGAAACTGAAAACGGGGGCTGGGAAGGTGGCTCAGTGGTAGAGCGCTTGTCTGGCATGCATGAGGCCCTGGGTTCGATTCCACAGCACCACATAAGCAAAAAGTAAAAAAGCTAGAAGTGGCGCTGTGGCTGAAGTGGTAGAATGCTAGCCTTGAGCTGAAAAGCTGAGGGACAGTACCCAGGCCCAGAGTTCAGGCCCCACGACCGGACCCAAAAAAAAAGAAACTGAAAATAGATCAAGCACATCGCCTAGAAACTTAGTATCCACAGAAACCCAGTAAGGACTAGCACACAGGTGATAGGACTCCAGAACTAGTTTCTCTTCCATTAAATAAATGTTCAAAATGATAACACAAGTGAATTCAGTAAGAATGTAATCCAGAAAATACCTTTAAATTTAAAAATTAAATAATGGTTACCTGGTATTTATATGACTGAACCTACCTAAAGGCAGCAATTAGTGGTGCATAAATTGAGTCCCCATCATAAACATATAAATGGTCCCAACTACACTCTGTAGCAAAATGATTAAAACGAAGTCTCATTATTCTATTTGGCCTGAAAAGAACAAAAACAAAACAATCATCATCATAACCATTAAACATTTTAGAAAAACATCGACTTTTTAAGAGCTTACAAGGAGAAAAGAAGTTAATATGTAAACAACATTCCTTTCTTTTTCAAACATTTATTTAGTACTATGTGCAAGACTATTAAACATTTGATAAGAAACAAAACAGACATGGTACATGACTCTCTGGACTTACAGTTCATTTAGTAGCCAGTCTTTAATATACTCTGAACCAATCCAGTAGCCCTTCCATTTCTGAACTTCCTCCCTTGTTCAACACACTACATCATTTCATACACTATCAATTTTCTAAATTTGCCTATCCCTGTGCCTTTTCATGGCACTGTCTAGTAAAAGCTAGGAAAAAATTTATATGCTTTGACTTAGATTGAGTCTTATGATAACTAAGTTGTACTGAACAACGCCACACTACTGGGCAGACTAGTTCCAATACTACTATTTTCACTTCATGTGACACTTTGATTCTGCAAATAAGCCCACCACAAGTTCTCTTTCCCTCTCCACAACTGTCTTTTGTTCGATTTTTTTTTTTGCCAGTACTGGGATTTGAACTCAAGGCCTCTTACTTTTACTTAGTTTTTTGCTCAAGGCTGGCACTCCACCACTTGACTCATATCTCCACTAGTTAATTGGAGATGAGAGTTTCATGACTTCTCTCCAGGCTGGCCTTGAAAGTCAATCCTCCCATCTAGCCTTCTGAATAGGAGGTTTACAGGTGTGAGCCACCAGTGCTCAAATCACATTTGTGTATCTAATTTCATTTTTTTTTTTTTTTTATTTTGGGTCCCGTCGTGGGCCTGAACTCTGAGCCTGGGCGCTGCCCCTCAGCTCTTCAGCTCAAGGCTAGCGCTCTACCACTTGAGCCACAGCACCACTTCTGGCTTGTTTTTTTGCTTTTGGGTGCTGAGGAATCGAACCCAGGGCCTCAAGCATGCAAGGCAAGCGCTTTACCACTGAGCCACCTTCCCTGTGTATCTTATTTCAAATCATCCAGTCCTTCCAGCATCTAGACAAAACTACTGGCAATTTCTATTTTTTGCAATAGATAAATCTGCCAGTCTTTTTTTTCTCAAATACTTAAATTTTCCTTCTCATTTGCAACTTTCCAATCTATGTTTAAATCTGATTAAGTATAAAATTATTTTTTAAAAAGGAAAAAGAAATCCTGAAGTAGCTAGTCATTAAAGGGATTTGGAAAATGTGATATAGTGCTACTCTTCTTAATACCTATAGGGCATTTTCCTCCATAAAAACATCATTTATGTCAACATAAGGTAAGTTTATAATTGTTGCTTTAAAATGAATAAATATATTGCACATAACAAAAGTTATTTGGAATGAAACTTCTAAATTTAAGAGTGTAAAGTTACCTTGAGACTTTGAGAAATATTGAGCTAAAGTCTACCATGAAAACTGGGCACAGTAGTTCATGCCTGTAATCCTAGCTACTCAAGGAGCTAAGAGATCTGAGGATTGCAGTTCAAAGTCAGCCTGGGAAGGAAAGTCCATGAGACTCTTATATCCAATTAGCCACCAAAAATTGGGAAGTGGTGCTGTGGCTCAAAGTGGTAGAGCACTAACTTTGGATGAAAACACTTAGGGACAGCACTCAGGCCCTGAGTTTAAGACCCATGTCCAAAAACAAAACAAAAGATCTGCCATAAAGAAGGCATGAGCTAGAGTGGCCACAGAAGGAAACATATTTAAGCAATAATACTTATTTTGGTTTCTCTGCCCACAATAAAAAACATGTGCATACAAAAATGATACAGTATTAAAGTTTCATAATGCTTTTAAAGTTAATTATTAAAACACTTTAATAGTTTCACTATTACAATTGAGAGTATGTAAATTTCTGATGTGACCATTTATTTCATTATTGCTACAAAGTGTTGTATTCTTTTTTTTTTTTTTTGAGTCCGGTCAGTCGTGGGAACTGAACTCTGGGCTTAGGCACTGTCCCTCAGCTCTTCAGCTCAAGGCTAGCGCTCTACCACTTGAGCCACAGTACCACTTCCGGCTTTTTTCTTTTTGCTTATGTGGTGCTGAGGAATTGAACCCAGGGCCTCATGCATGCAAGGCAAGCGCTCTACCACTGAGCCACCTTCCCAGCCCCCCCAAAGTGTTGTATTCTAAAAGAGTAAAATTGAAAAAAAATTACATCAACCAATACTACTTACTGTCCTTCAATGAGCCATGTGCACTTCGTTTTATATTTATAGTTTCCAGGTCCATCTGTTACAAACCCAGAAGATCCAGTTAGTCTGTAATTTAAATAAATGTTTAAAAAGTCAGTCTGTCAATCATCTATCAATATCTTTCTTAATTCTCAATGCAATGCAAAGTAAGCAGATTGGGTAATGTACACCATAGTAGAAAATTATCTGACATATTCAGTTTATACAAATTTGGATAAAACATTTCCTACACATGTAAAAAAATGAATATGTAAACATTAAAGCCAACATAGATGAACAAAAAACATACTTCTTTCTAGCTGAGATGGGAAAGCTATAGTTTATACTATAAAAATAAAAATGGCTACAAGATCTTACATAAATAGGATTTTGTTTAAAAAAATAAGAACAAGCCATGTACACATAAAACAACAGTACTGAGGCCATCATAGCTGTGGTGAGAAAGCACCTCGAACCATAACACAGCCCACCCACTGTGGCCATTTAGCAGTGTGTACTAGCATCTCTCTTCCCACACATTCCTAAATCTGACGTTTCAAAACACTTTTAGGTATTGACAAAATGATAGCAGATCCTGTCTCATCAATGCTTTGACTTCACTAATCATAGGGTTGCAATTTATTTTCATTATGCAGCCACGCACTGGTGGCTCACGCCTGTAATCCTAGCTACTCAGGAGGCTGAGATCTGAGGATCGAGGTTCAAAGCCAGCCCTGGCAGGAAAGTCCTGAGACTCTTTACTAAACTACCAGAAAACTGGAAGTGCACTGTGGCTCAAGTTACGGACAGCACCCAGGCCCAGAGTTCAAGCCCTACAACCGACAAAAAAAAAAAAATAACATAAAAACTACTTTAGTCTTCTAGTTTTATAGATAAATAAATTTCCCACTGGGTATTATTTATTTTGTGCATGTGTTTCCATGATTCTTTGTTTTAGGCTCAAAAAGTTTTATAGCTTTCTATCACCTTGTTTGTTCTGAAGAGTTTCTATGGACTTCTAAGAATAGTTTTAGGTTTGCAAATCAGTTATCATATTTAGAAAAGGTCTCTTTACTTGAAATACTTATTTGATATCTTGGAACATAGTTCTACAAATAATGTACAGAAATGAACAAGCCTTTCCCCCTCACTAATGAACAATTCTCCCTTTTTATTCACCCTCCCAATTACTCCAACTACCTCCAATCAAGATACACATTTAACTACCTTTCAAGCATCCTTAACTATTTTCTTCATAACTCATAAGCCTATAATATATGCATGATTATCTTAAATCAATTTTGGTCACAAAGATTAATTACTATACAAACTTTTTTACATCTTTCTCAGCAAAACTGAAAGAACCTCTTCAGCTAATGGGAAATAGCTGAATGCATTCCTTTTCATGAAGCATATTCCAAGCTATGGACGTTATCAAGTTTTCTGCCTTTCCGTTCTTTTGGTTAGATGGCATTAATAACACGGCTATAATAAATATCCCTTTACACATGGCCTTACTTAACTTGTGCTTTTATTTCTAAGAATAAAAGCTTAGAAGGATTACTATGCCATAGGAATACCAATTTCCATTGTTAACCCTATGCTGCCAAATGATTTTCCAAAGTGCTTTTAACAACTCATTGCAAAAGCAATGTATAAGAATATGCTATTCATGGCCAGGCACTGATAGCTCACGCTTATAATCCTAGCTACTCAAGAAGGCTGCGAACGAAAATGAGCTTTACAACTTTGGCGGGGGGGGGGGGGGGGGGGGGATATTAAGAGGGGGGATGGGAAGGGATGAGAAGGGGAAACAAAGGAGGAGGCAACAATGCTTGATAAGAAATGCACTCATTACCTTGCCCATGTAATTGTAACCCTCTGTACGGTATTTTCACAATTAAAAAAAAAAAAAAAAGAAGGTGGCTGTGATCTGAAGATCACAGTTCAAAGCCAACCTAGCCAGAGAAGTCTCCATGAGACTCCAAATTACAACTCAAAAACTGGAGGTGGAAGTGTGGCCTTGAGCAAAAGAACTCAGAGACAGCACCCGGGCCTGAGTTCAAGCCCCACAATTGACAAAAAAGAAAATGTATTGGTGTTCTTTTTCTTTTATATTTCACCAGCTTTTTTCATTTGTTTCGTTTTGTTTTGGTACTTGAACTCAGAGCCTAGGTACCATCCTTTTAATTTTTTACTCAAAGCTGGTGCTCTACTACTTGAGCCAAAGCTCCACTTCTGGCTTTTTAGTGGTTAGTTGGAGAAAGAGTCTCACAGACTTTCCTGCCTGGGTTGACTCTAAACTGCAATTCTCCTATCTTAGCCTCCTGAGTAGCTAGGGTTACAAGCATGCCCTCCTGGCACCAGCTTATTTTCACCAGTTTTTAATTTTAAATTCTCTGTGTTCTAATGAATGGTCAAACAGTTACTGAAAGTTTAGAGATTTGAAAGGCAAGTCCACATATATTATCCTAAAATCTCAGATGGATTTTAACAGTATCACTGATGACCTAGATGTGGTCATGGATATGGCCTGCTGTGTACTAAGGAAAGCTAGTTTACTAGAGGTGACACAAAGGCACTAAATTCAAACATAAAGCGATTCCCACAATACAAGGCCAGAAATACTAGACAGACACACATACATATAAACACACACAACACTGCTTATCACTACCAACTTCTCAGTTTAAGAAAACACTAAAACTTCAGTACCACCAAAAGGGGTGGAGGGGTAGGAGAACTAGTGATGTAGCTTAAACAGTAAGTGCCTGAGTTCAAACCTCAATACAATAAAATACATTAAGAATAATTCTGTAGTAGAAACAAATATAGGCAGGATAGGGGAACCTTTCGTGAAAAGAGGTTGCAAAGGAGTCATCCTATAAGTTACCTTTCTAATTTACCCAACTATGTGGATTGCAAAATCTCAACTTTACCCATGTTAAAATTTTCTTTATCAAGTATCTTGGACATTGACAAACTTTAACCAAAGCCCTTGAACATGGTTGGGGGGCATTACTTGAGAGACTGAAGAAGGAGGATGGAAAGTTTAAGATAAGCTTAGTTTAACAAGACCTCTCAAAATAAAAATTTTTTAAAAATTGCTGGGCGCTGGTGGCTCACATCTGTAATCCTAGCTACTCAGGAGGCTGAGATCTGAGGATCGAGGTTCAAAGCCAGCCTGGGCAGGAAAGACCGTGAGACTCCTGTCTCCAATAAACCACCAGAAAACTGGAAGTGGCACTGTAGCTCAAGTGGTAGAGCGCTTGCCTTGAGCTGAAGAGCTGAGGGACAGCACTCAGGCCCAGAGTTCAAGCCCCATGACCGACAAAAATAAAAATTAAAAATTAAAAAAAAAATTTAAGGGCCAGAGATAAAGCTCAGTGGTAGAGAGCTTGCCTGCCATGCATGAGGCCCTGGGTTCAATCCTGATACTCTCCCCCCACCCCCCCCCCCAAAATCTATTGTAGTACTCTAAAACACTATTTCTTTATATATACCTGTAATTAGATTTTTAGAAAACACCTCATTTCCTCATACTTTTTATTTTTTACCTACTATATTTAATTCTAAGAAACATACTGATATTTCATACATGACTACTATATCGCATTTTTCACATTGTTTTTGCTTTATTTACCTATTTAGCCACACAAGCTTATGAGTATTAGATGCTTATAAGTTGGACCTTTAATTATGGTAATACCCACTAATCATTTTGATGCATAAATTCCACTTTATCTATTATTACTTCACTTTTTTGTTGTTTTCTTGTAATCCAACTGTTTTCAGCCTTTTTGCTCAAGGCTAGTACTTGGCCACAGCTCCACTTGTAGCTTTTTTGGTGCTTAATTAGACATGAATCTCACAGACTTTCCTGCCCAAGTGGACTTCGAACCATGATCTTCAGATCTTAGCTTCCTGAGTAGCTAGGATTACAGATGTGAGCCAGGCTTTTATCTTTATAAAATTTCCAAGGTTCTGGGCTGGGAAGGTGGCTCAGTGGTAGAGCACTTGACTTTCATGCCTGAGGCCCTGGGTTCGATTCCTTAGCATCATATAAGCAAAAAGAAAAAAGCCGGAGGTGGCACTGTGGCTCCAGTGGTAGAGCTCTAGCCTTGAGCTGAAGAGCTGAGGGACAGCACCCAGGCCCAGAGTTCAGGCCCCATGACCAGACCAAAAAAAAAAAAAAAAAAATTTCCAAGGTTCTTTCTTCTACATAGTACCTGGTTATGTTTTGTTTCTTAACATAATCTGATAGTATTTTACTGGATCAATGTAAGATGAACTACTCACATTTAGTATAATATGACTGCTATATGGATTTGATTCCTTCCAACCTTTTTTCTGGGAGGAAAGGGGACTTGCTTGCTATATATAGCCCAAGCTAACCTCAAATTTGTGATCCTAACCTCAGCCTCATAAATACATGTGTCATCATGCCCAGTTACAACCAGATTTTTAACCATCCTGATATGAGGAATAATTTATATGTGATAAAGTGCAAACACCTTTAAAAAATTAAAAAGCAACCATTTTTAAATGTATACTCCTACTTCTCTTTGCAAGTAATGCTTCCCAACTTCTACCTCAAAGATTGATCCCAATTGTGTCACTACTGAGCAGTTTTAGAGAACCAGGCTTAATAGAATCACAGAAATAGTTTTTGATCAGCCTGTGTCTGAGTATTTTATCAATAGTTTGCTCCCTATTGTTTAGTATTCTGTTATATTAATATATCATTTCTTTATCCATTTGATCTTCACGCAGACTTGTATATGTTAGTAGCTTTACTCATAAGATCCAATAACCTAAAACGTCTAAATTATGTATTTCTCTCTCCTTTGCCTTTCTGATTACTAGTACAAATACAAAATTCTTTTCATCATCAATGGAGATAAAAATAGGAATACTTAAAACTATCAACAAATTATTGGTTTATATTGTTTTTGAGTTTATCTTTTTGTAGTTTTCCAAGTAGTTACTATAATGTAAACATGAGTTATTAGAGACATTCTGTCACTTTGAAGTATGGAAAAATGGCTTTCATTTAGGCCTTCTATCTTCATATAAATATCATCTTTAGAATCAGTTGGGGTTTTATTGTTTTGTTTTTGTTGGTCGTGGGGCTTGAACTCTAGGCCTGAGTGCTGTCCCTCATCTCTTCAGCTAAAGGCAAGCGCTCTACCACTTGAGCTACAGTGCCACTTCTGGTTTTCTGGTGGTTTATTGAAAATAAGAGTCTCAGGGACTTTCCTGCCCCAGCTGGCTTTGAACTGCGATCCTCAGATCTCAGCCTGCTGAGTAGCTAGAATTACAGGCGTGAGCCACCAATACCTGGCTAGAATCAGTAGTTTTAATTTTTTTTTTTTTTTGGGTCCGGTCGTGGGGCCTGAACTCTGGGCCTGGGCGCTGTCCCTCAGCTCTTCAGCTCAAGGCTAGCGCTCTACCACTTGAGCCACAGCGCCACTTCCGGTTTTTTTCTTTTTGCTTATGTGGTGCTGAGGAATCGAACCCAGGGCCTCATGCATGCAAGGCAAGCGCTCTACCACTGAGCCACCTTCCCAGCCCAGTAGTTTTAAATTTTGATTAAATCACCAAATACAATTGTTAAAACTCAGAAGTTTGCCTAGCATGCATGAAGCCCTGATTTCAATTCCTTAGTACCACATAAACAGAAAAAGCCTGAAGTGGTGCTGTGGCTCAAGTGGCAGAGTTGCTAGCCTTTTTTTTTTTTTTCCTGTCCTTTTTTTTTTTTTTTGGTTGGTCGTGGGGCCTGAACTCTGGGCCTGGGCACTGTCCCTCAGCTCTTCAACTAAAGGCAAGTGCTCTACCACTTAAGCTACAGCGCCACTTCTTAGTTGCTAGCCTTGAGCAAAAGAAGCTCAGTGTCCAGGCCCTGAGTTCAGGCCCTAGGACTGGCAAAAAAAACCCAAAAAAACAAAAACCTCAGAAGGAAAAAAAAAAATATTATTCTATGTGCTCAAATTCTGCTCTCTCCATTGTGCCTTCTTCCTTTCTAATGTCCTTAGTCCCTTCATTTATCATCTCCTTTCTGTTTAACCAACTTCTAGCCAATCTTTTTTTGTTGTTGGGCTTGACCTCTGGGCCTGGGCACTGTCCCTCAGCTCTTCAGCTCAAGGCAAGCACTCTTAACACTTGAGCCACAGCACTACTTCCGGTTTTCTAGTGGTTAATTGGAGAGAAGATTCACAGGCTTTCCTATCAGGGCTGGCTTTGAACCACAATCCTCAGAACTCAGCCTCCTTAGTAGCTACGATTACAGGCTTGGACCACTGGCGCCAAGCTCTTTTAATTAATCTTAATGGATAGTTGTGCTAGCAACAAACTGTGTTAGTTGTCCATCATCTAAGAATTTTCTTGTTCCCCTTTAATTCCTGAGGGATAATTTTAACAAATACGGAATTCAAGATGGACAGGTCTCTCATTTGGCATTTGAAAAATAATGTGCTGCCGGGCACTTGTGGCTCATGCCTATAATCCTACCTACTCAGAAAGCTGGGATTTGAGGATCGCAGTTCCATGCCAGCCTGGACAGAAAAGTCCCCAGTGAGACTTATCTCCAATTAACCACTCAAAAACTAGAAGTAGAGCTGTGACTCAAAGTGGTAGAATACTAACCCTGAGCAAAAGAACTCAGGGATAGCACCCAAGCCTTGAGGTCAATCCCCACAACTGTCAAAAAAGAAAGACAGCCAGGAGCCAGTGGCTCACACCTGTAATCCTAGCTACTCAGGAGGCTGAGATCTGAGGATTGCAGTTCAAAGATAGCTCAAGCAGGAAAGTCCATAAGACTCTTATCTCCAATTAACCAACAGAAAACCGGAAGTGGCGCTGTGGTTCAAGTGGTAAAGTGCTCGCCTTCAGCTGAAAAAAAGCACAGAGACAGCACCCAAGCCCAGAGTTCAAGCCCCATAACTGACAAAAAAGAAAAGAAAAATCAAAGAATGTGCCACTTCCTTCTGGCACAGATGAGAACTTTATGACTATCTGAATTGATGTTTACTACAAGTAATGAAATGCATCATCATTTCTCTTGGCTATTTGAGGTAACTTCTCTGTAGATCTCAAGAACTTAATTTTGACATATCTTAAGTCTGATTTCAGTGGATATATTCTGGGTTTTTTGTTTAATTTTATCAGTCATGAGGCTAGAACTCTGGGCCTGGGCACTGACCCTGAGCTCTTCAGCTCAAGGCCAGTGCCCTACCACTTGGGCACAGACCCACATCCAGTTTTCTGGTGGTTAATTGGACATATGAGTCAGTCTCACAGACTTTCCTGCCAGGGATGGTTTTGAACTGCGATCCTCAGATCTCAGCTTCCTGAGTAGCTAAGATTACAAGCGTGAGCCACGGGCACCCAGCAGAGAAGGTATTCTGTATGGAGAGTTTGCATGACTTCTTGGTTCCTTGTTTCTTTTGCCAAACATGGTATGTTTTCAGCTGTTATTTCTTTCAAATACTCTTTTAGCCCCACTTTCAATTTTTTTTTTTTTAGTCTGCTTTCTCTCTGTCATTTAAATTAAGTGAATTCGGGTTGGGAAGGTTGCTCAGTGGTAGAGTGCTTGCCTTGCATGCCTGAGGCCCTGGGTTCGATTCCTCAGCACAACGTAAGTAAAAAGAAAAAAAAAAGCCGGAAGTGGTGCTGTGGCTCAAGTGATAAGAGTGCTAGCCTTGAGCTGAAGAGCTGAGGGACAGCGCCCAGGCCCAGAGTTCAGGCCTCACAACCGGACCAAATAAATAAAGTGAGTTCTACTGTTCTATCCTCAAGCTCACTGATCATAACTTCTGACTGGTTCTTTTTATTTGGCTGGTCTATTTTATTTAATCTTTGCTGTGAATTTTGTATTTTTTAATTTTTTTTCAAAATAATATGGCGCCTGTACTCTTATTGGGCTTTTTCTGGTTATATCTGGTACTCTACCACTTAAGCCATGCCTATTTCAAGCTTTTTGCTGGTTAACATTCCCCCAGATGGGCACCAGTGGATCACAGTAGCTACTGAGGAAGCTGAGATCTAAGGGCTAAGGTTCAAAGCCTGCCTGGGCAGAAAAGTTTGTGAGACCCTTATTTCCAAATAACCAGCAAACCTGTAGGTGGGGCTGGGGATGTGGCTCAGTGGCAGAGTGCTTGCCTAGCATACATGAAGCCCTGGGGTCAATTCCTCAGTACCACATACACAGAAAAAGCTGGAAGTGGCACTGTGGCTCAAGTGGTAGAGCACTAGCCTCGAGCAAAAGAAGCTCAGAGACAGTGCCCAGGCCCCAGGACTGGCAAAAAATAAAAAAGACAATAAAGAAAAAAAGAAAATGTTTGGGCTGGGAAGGTGGTCAGCGGTACAGTACTTGCCTTGCATGCATAAGGCCCTGGGTTCGACTCCTCAGCATCACATAAACAGAAAAGGCAATAAAGAAAAAGAAAAGAAAACTGGAGGTGAAGGTGTGGCTCAAATGGTAGAGTGCAATTTTTTTTTTTTTGTCGGTCATGGGGCTTGAACTCTGGGCCTGGATGCTGTCCCTCAGCTCTTCAGCTCAAGGCGAGCGCTCTACCACTTGAGCTACAGTGCCACTTCTGGTTTTCTAGCGGTTTATTGGAAATAGGAGTCTCACAGACTTTCCTGCCCGGGCTGGCTTTGAACCTCGATCCTCAGATCTCAGCCTCCTGAATAGCTAGGATTACAGGCGTGAGCCACCAGTGCCCGGCTTAGAGTGCAAATCTTGAGTGAAAAAGTCAAATTAGAGTGTGAAGCCCCCAAGTTTAAGTCCTAGTGCTGGTGCACGTTCACACATGTACACACATATACATACACATGCGCACACACACATATGGAGTCTCTCCAATTTGTCTGCTTCAAAACTCAATCCTCAGATTAGCCTCCTGAGTAGCTAGGATTATAGGTGTGAGCCACATGTGCCTGTACTGATTTATCTTGTGCTACTGTCTATTGATGGTCTTATTCAAGCTATGGCTTCCTATGGTGGTGTTTTCTACTGTATTCTGAACATTTTTTGTCTAGTAAGTTATGAGTCTGTCATATATGCTGCTATCAAGTGTTTTATTTTAGCAAATAGTCACCACTATTAGTTTCAGTGTAGAGATCTCAGTCTACTTTTTCTGGGTTATTGTTTCAATGGCAGATTGACTTTCAGAGCCGTAATAGTGTTATATTTGGCTTGCTTTATTTAGCTCCCCTTGGTTCCCATGGTCTGTGCTGGAGTGTTTTAGGGGACCGAGGAGTTCCCCCAACTAGGTTGCAGGGGATCTATTAGGAAGGGAGGAGGGTGGTGGCCCAATATTGCTCTGTAAGCTTTTCTGGTATCTATGAGTAGGAAAGGCAAGGCTGAGCCCTCAGAAACAAAGAGGCTTCCTGGATTAGCCATTTGTTATAGATCAGACCTCTTGTCAGTTCAGAAGTTGATGAGACCCAAAGATACTTGTTATTCTAGGCTTTTTTGTTTTTTTTGTAGCTGTGTGCTTTTTTGTAGGTAATACCCATTCAGCTGTCAATGGCCAGGAAGGGGAATTTCAAGCACATACAGAAAAAAGTATTTTCAGCTGGGCGCCAGTGGCTCCCACATAGCTATTCAGGAAGCTGAGATCTGAGGATTGCGGTTCAAAGCCAGCCCAGGCAGGAAAGTTCATGAGACTCTTATCTCCAATAAACCACCAAAGAACCAGAAGTGGCCCTATAGCTCAAGTGGTAGAGTCTAGATTGCTTGCTATAGCTAAGTCTCTCTTGCCACTTCTGCATACCTTTCTTGGTATGTCTTGGGAAAAAGTAAAGTGTCAGAATGCATGAGGAAAGGGCGTGCTTTGTCTTAACAGATGTACAGTGTTAAGATTACAGTTCTCAACTGATGCCCTTTACCAATGTTTTCAGGCTTCTTCAATATCTTCAGAGGGAATGCATTTGATTCAAAGAAGGGATAGCATCTATGGACTCTGTTCTGTTGCTAGGTCAATGAGTCAGGAAACACAGTGTAAGAGACCATCCTCTGTTGGATAGGAAAGAATAAAAGATACTTGGTGGCTATGATGTTCTTCCAACACTGTGGTCCTGAACCAATTTAACTTTGTACAATCTTCAAGAGTTCTCCTTTATACTAATTCTAACAGTCTACAGGGAGAAGCAAGAGGAAATGAGTCTTTACTATCTTATCTATCTCTCTAAGAGTCTGTTTCAAGTATCTATTTTTTTCTCATGAATGTATCTGGTTGTTTTTTATTCAACATCAGGGTTAATTTTTACTTTTTTTTTGGGGGGGGGTCCGGTTGTGGGCCTGAACTCTGGGCCTGGGCACTGTCCCTCAGCTCTTCAGCTCAAGGCTAGTGTTCTACCACTTGAGCCACAGCACCACTTCCGGCTTTTTTTCTTTTTGCTTATGTGGTGCTGAGGAATCCAACCCAGGGCCTCATGCATGCAAGGCAAACCCTCTACCACTGAGCCACCTTCCCAGCCCCAGGATTAAGTTTTATAATATTAATGGATATACGCAATTGTATATAGCTAGCTACATATTATATATTATCACTAAATAGGTAAAAACATATACAGATAATTTGGAGCAATACTTGATATTGTCTTCCTCCACAGATGTACATTTGCTTCTAACAAGCTATAGAGCTGGGAACAGATCTCTTTAATCCAATCAAGGATTGAGGTAATTTGAAAGGTATGCTTCAGCCTTTGTGAGAACTGATCTATTTTGAGTTCACTCTTAAGCAGAGATGTATAGCCCATTCTTGAGGGCTGCCAACTAAAAGTCTAGAATGTACTACTCTCATCTTTGTTTAAAGGCTCTAAATTCCCAATTCTGTCTCTTCACCACTGCACAGTTACCCAAACTCGCTTAGAATTTAAGTTCTACCACCACTTTCTGCTCAACCACCTAAACTGTACATTTCAAATCAGGCAATCAATCCCTTCATGGGAAAAACTGTATCAAAACTTGTTTCACCCCTCTGAGCTTACTTTCCCCAAAACTTTCATCTCTCGAGTCCTTTAGCTACACTGCCCACTTTCCAAAGCCTTCAAACAATTATATTTTTAATATTTTGCAGCTTTTTAAGTTGTTCTCAGTTGAAACCCTGGCTTAGATAAAGCCGTTCTATGGCTGATAGAAATGGAATCTCCCCCAACAATTTGATAATAGGAAATGATGTTCCAGTTTACCTTCCAGAATTTCTGACATTAAGAATAAATTTAGATTTAGAAAGTATATTACTAGAAATGTTCAATAGTAGGTTGGTTTGGGTTTTTATTGTTGTTGTTTTCAGTAGAGAACACTAGGAAATATTTTTTAAGACAGAAAATACAGCATAATTTCATACTGATATCTCTAACTTAAATTTAGGATTCTAAGATACTTATCCAACTTCTTTGATTTTACCTTTTTATCTGTCTTACAGCTGGATAAATCAGAATGTGAAGAGGCAAATTTTTTTTAATTTTGAGGCAGTAAAATACAGGAGACTATCTTTACAAAGTCAGTATAGAAAAAGTTTTAAAATATAACTTCACAAAAACACAAGCCAAAAGGAAAAGACTATATTAGAATATGAAATTTGTGGGCTCTGGGTGTGGCTTCATTGTAAGACATTTATCTAGCATGTACAAGGTTCAATTCACCCAAAAAAATTGTTTTTGAAAGTTCTGTTTAAAAATGCTATAAAGACCTTACTGTGCTAGTAACAAAAATTGGAACAATTCCCCTCTATATAACACATTAATAGTAACAATAAAATTATTTTGTGGGGGGAGAAGGGATAGTGGGAAAAAAACAAAGGAGTGGGTAACAATGTTCAACAAGAAATGTACTCATTACCTTCCTCATGTAACTATAACCCCTCTGTACAGGATCTTTACAACAAAATTTTTAAAAATCTAAAAATTAGGATAATCTCTTCAGAAAGCTAACTGACTCTATGTAATAGAATTTCAGATGCACATAGCTCCTGTACAGCAATTTAACTTCTAAGAATTGAATCCTAAAGACAAACATACAGGTGTGTAAAATGACATGTTTGTAAGGTTATACAACATTTTTAAATACACTGACACATCTACACAAAGATACTGCTTCTACATAGTAGATTGTGATATGAAACTATCTCTGAGATACATTATACAATGAAGAGTGAAGAAGAAATGCAAGAGACAGCTCAATGGAGCAGCCACTTAGGTAAAAGTACATGAAGGATGGGACATAACATAATTGTCCACATACTCCGCTAACATACCAGGAAGGCTACACAAGTAACTGGTAACACTAACTACTTTCAGGAAGAGGAAGGGAAATTTCTCACCATTTGCTTTTCTGTAGCTTTTGGCTATACAGTACCTAATTAAAAACAAAACAAAACCGTATTCATCTACTACTAGATGCACCTTTTATTCCTTCATAGCTATGGAATCAGGGTACCTCTTCGAACTGATGCCATGCCTTAATTTTACAGGACACATTTTTCTTTTTTTTTCTTTTTTTAATTTTTTTATTGTAAAGATACTATACAGAGGGTTACAGTTACATGAGTGAGGTAATGAGTACACTTCCTCTTGAACATTGTTACCCCCTCCATTGTTTTCCCCCTACCATCCCCTCCCTCCCTTCCCTTCCCCAAGGTTTTTTTTTTTTTTTTTTGATTGTGATTAAGTGATTACTTAATTTCCGGAAATTCACAGTATTGTGGAATAATGATGCTCATTTAAAGTCACAAGTTCATTCTAACTTTCCTGGAGCAAATTGTCTATCACAGTCTGTAATATATAACGGTGCTCACATGTTATATACCATATATGTGATCAGCAGCATGGGGATATTTGGTAGTGGTTCAACCAGATGAGTGGGAGTTCTTTGTTTCTTAAGTCCTGTTAGTTTTGTCATATCACCTAACATTTTGGATTTATCATCCACTTATCAGGGAGACCATGTACTGTTTGTCTCTTCGTTCTTGGCTTACCTCGCTCAACATGATTCCTTCTAGCTCCATCCATTTCCCTGCAAATGCCATTATTTTGTCATTTCTAATGGCTGCATAATATTCCATTGTCTATAGATACCACAATTTTTGGATCCATTCATCTGTGGTGGGGCATCTAGGTTGTTTCCATATCCTAGCTATTGCGAACAGTGCTGCAATAAACATGGAGGTGCACGTGTCCTTGTATATTGGTTCCTGTTGTTCAGGGTAGATGCCTAGAAGTGGTATGACTGGGTCGTAAGGGAGGTCAATCTTTAGCTTTCAAGGACCCTCCAGACTGCTTTCCAAAGTGGTTGTATGAGTGTACATTCCCACCAGCAGTGTAATAGCGTTCCTCGTTCTACATCCCCTCCAGCATTTGTCGTTGGCTGATTTGTGGATGTGGGACATTCTGACTGGGGTAAGGTGGTATCTCAGGGTTGTCTTTATTTGCATTTCCTTCACCACCAGGGATGATGAACATTTCCTCATGTGTTTCTTTGCCATTTTTATTTCTTCATTTGAGAAGTCCCTCTTTAGTTCCCTTGCCCATTTAGTAATTGGTTTGTTAGGTTTGGGAGGGATTAGTTTCTTGAGTTCCCTGTATATACAGGATGTTAACCCCTTGTCTGATATATTGCTGGTAAATATTTTTTCCCAATTAGTTGGTTGTCTTTCTAGCTTGGTTGCGATAGCTTTATCTGTGCAGAAGCTTTTTATTTTAAGGTAGTCCCATTTGTTGAGTCTCTCTCCAATTTGTACATTTTTTTTTCTTAATAGTAAATAAAACAATGGTATACCATATAGAATGGTACCTTAGAACTAATAAAAGTCAAAAATTCTTAGTAAAAGTTTAATATAACTTTAGATATGCAGAAGAGTTGCACAGATGATTCAAAGAATTCCCCTCTCACCTAGTTCACCCTAATGTTAACATTTTAGATCACTAGGGTACATTTGCCAGACTAAAAACCATGTCTATTTCGTAAATTCCAAACATTACCCAAGGTTTCCCAATTTTTATGCTAGTAACCAGATTCTGTTCTAGGATCCAATCCAGGATACCAAATGGCATTTATTTATTATGTCTCCTTGTTTCCTCTGGTCAGAGACAGCTCTCATTCCTTCCTTGCTTTTCGTACCTTAATGGTTTGGATATTGTACACGTTTATAGAATGTCCCTCCAGGTGAGTTTTTCGAATGTTTTATTCATGATCACATTGACATTGTGACTTTGGGGAAAAACCACCACCATGGGGGCATTCCTTCCTCATTGTGTTATATGGTTATATCTGATAGCAACATGTCATCACTGCATGGTTAACCCTAATTTTTCAGGTAAAATGGTGTCATCTTACTATATTACACCTGTTTCCATACTCTCTATTCTTTTTGTTGTTGGTGGTGGTGATTGTGGGGCTTGAACTCAAGGCCTGAGCACTGTCCTTGAGCTCTCTAACTCAAGGCTAATGCTCTACCACTTACATCCACAGCACCACTTCTGGTTTTCTGGTGGTTAACTGGAGATAAGAGTCTCATGGACTTTGCTGCCCAAGCTGGCTTTGAACTGCGATCCTCAGATCTCAGCCTCCTTAGTAGCTAGGACTACAGGCGTGAGCCTCCAGAGCCCAGCTTCATACTGTCTAGTCTTTGGATAAGAGTTACCAACTATACTTAAATAAAAGTAAAAGAGAGGAATTAAGATCTACCTCCTATGGAATGAGAGGGTATGAGAGGGAAAGAGGGAAAAGCTAACACTAGGCAAAAGGAAAGAAATGTACATACCACCCAGTGTGGAAGAAATAGTTGTATTGTCAAAGCTCATAGAATTCACAAACTTTATAGACCACAAACATAACAGTTTGCCTCATGAAGGTTAGAATGTGTTTGTGACTTTAACTAAGTATCACTATCTCACAATACTGTGAAATTTGTGGAATTTATGTTGAATCACTTAATCACAATAAAAAAATATTTTAAAAAATCTATCTCCTAAAAGAGGGAATATCTATTTAGAATTGGAACTTTTTTGTAAGGAAAACTTGTACTTTCTCATCATTTATCCAATCATTTACAGATAAGATTTCTGAAATAAAATATAACAAGATATTCCACTAGAATGGAATGCTAGTAGCTTACGCCTATACTGTTCAGGAGATGAAGAGGTGAAAATCACGATTTGAAGCCAGCCCTGGCAGAAAGTCCATGAGACTCTTTTTTTTTGGGGGGGGGGGTCCGGTCGTGGGGCCTGAACTCTGGGCCTGGGCCCTGTCCCTCAGCTCTTCAGCTCAAGGCTAGCATTCTACCACCTGAGCCACAGTGCCACTTCTGGCTTTTTTTCTTTTTTTCTTATGTGCTGAGGAATGGAGCCCAAGACCTCATGCATGCAAGGCAAGCGCTCTACCACTGAGCCACCTTCCCAGCCCCATGAGTCTTTTCTCTACAATTAGCCAGCAAAAAGCTGGAAGTGGAAGTGTCACCTAGAGTGAAAACACAACGGTAAATACAAGGCCCTTCAAGCTCTAGTATCAACACAAATAAAGATATGCTCGAGAGGAAAAGATTCTCTGGGGAAAAAAAATCACTGTTAAATTAACATCCAGATCACATGATAAACTATGAATCAATAAAAGCAATACAAAAAAATCTTTTTTAAACATTATGAAGACACTCTTACTAGTAGCCAAGAAAATGCAATATCAAACTATAGTATGCCATTTATCTCCATATTAGAATGAAACACCTAACTAGAACATCCAAACATGAATGATGGAAGTAAAATACTAGACCAGTTCCTTTTAAGAACAATTTAGTAAAAATGTAAAATTGGAGTACTGTAGCATAGCAATTTTATTCATAGGGATGTATTTACTCCAGAGAATAGTCTTCAACTGACCTGAGTTGGTATGTAAACATTTTCCCAAAACATAGTATCTGAATCATGCAAATGTTTAAAAAAAGGAATGATATTTTCAATGCTGGACACTAGCTCATACCTGTAGTCCTAATGACTTAGAAGACTGAGATCTTAAGAATCTTGGTTTGAAGCCAGCCTGCACAGAAAAGTCCATGAGACATGTATCTCTAAGTGAAGAAACAGAGGTGTGGCCCAAGTAGTAGAGCACCAGACGAGCAAAACAGCCAAGCAAAAGCACAAAACCCTGAGTTCAAGCCCCATTACGGTTACATACAAACAAAACAAAAGAGTTTCACTTAATTTTGTCTTATTCTAGCAGATAGGTAACACCACAAAGATCTGTGTGTGTTTTTGTGTGTGTACCAGTCCTGAGGTTTGAACTCAGGTCTTACCTAGATGCTGCCCCGAAGCTTCTTTGTTCAAGATTAGTGCTCTACCACCTGAACCACAGCTTCACTTCCAGCTTTCTTTGTATGATTAATTAGCAATAAAAGTCTCTCAAACTTTTCTGCCTAGTCTGGCTTCAAACTGCAATCTTCAGATCTCAGCCCCCTGAGTAGCTAGGATTACAGGCATGAGCCACTGGTGGCCAGTTCATGCAGATTTTTTTTAAGTGCCATCCAACCATCTTTCCCAGTATGAGATACTTTTTCAATAAAAATGTTATCTATGTTTATGAAAATTTGTATTACATTTAGATGATTTCCTCAGAAATAACTACAGTGACTGGTTCATCCAAAAGAAAACATTTGGCAGGGCACCAGTGTCTCATGCCTATAATCCTAGTTACTTAGTATGTTGAGATCTGAGGATTACTGTTCAAAGCAGTAATCAGACTATTATCTCTAATTAACCAACAAAAGGTTGGACGTGGAGTTGTGGTTCATGTGGTAAGAGCTCCAACCTTGAGGAAAAAAAAAAGCTAAGGGACAGTGCTTAGGCCCTGAGTTCAAGCTCTAGCACCAGCATAAAAAAAAAAAGGGAGGGGGGTTGGGAATGTGGCTCAGTGGTAGAGTGCTTGTCTAGTATGTATGAAGCTAGGTGTTCAATTCCTCAGTACCACATACAGAGTAAAAGCCCAAGTGGCACTGTGGTTCAAGTGGTAGAGTGCTAGCCTTGAGCAAAAGCTCAGGGACAGTGCCCAGGCCTTGAGTTCACAAGGCCCAGGACAAAAAAGAAAACAAAACAAAAGAAAAAGGAATGAAGGAAGGAAGGAAGGAGAGAAAAAGAGAGAAGGAAGGAAGGAAGGAAGGAAGGAAGGAAGGAAGGAAGGAAGGAAGGAAGGAAGGAAGGAAGGAAGGAAGGAAGGAGAAGGAAGGAAGGAAGGAAGGAAGGAAGGAAGGAAGGAAGGAAGGAAGGAAGGGAGGGAGGGAGGGAGGGAGGGAGGGAAAGGAAGGGGAGGGAAGGGAGCAAGGGGAAGGAAGGGAAGGGAGCAAGGGGAAGGAATGGAAGGAACGAACGAACGAAGGGAAGGAGGGAGGGGAGAGGAAGGAAAGAAGGGAGAGGGGAAGGAAAGAAGGGAAGAGGTGAAGGAAAGAAAGGTAGAGAGGAGGAAGGAAGGAAGGAAGGAAGGATCTTTAACATATAGAGTCTAATGGTAATAGGACAAAACTTTCTCATTATATAAAAATCCTCATTTTAGAGAAGTATGGCTTTACAAAATACCTTCAAGCATAGAAGTATTAGAAAAATCTTGTATAGGAGAAACACCCAACATACATACAAACTAGTGCATGTGCAATTGGTGAAATCTGGAGTAAGTCTCAATTTCATGGTTGTGATCTTGAACTACAGTTTGCATAATGTTACTCCTAAAGGAAATGGGTGAAAGGATGATAGTTCTCTGTACTATTACCCACAATTGTACATGATTTTTCAATTTTCTCAAAACATTTCAATAATATAGGAAAAAAAGTTTGGTCTTAGAGCTTGAACTCAGGGCCTGGACTCTGTACTTAATACTCTACCAATTAAACTACTCAGAAAAAGCCAGTGAAGTGGCTCATCAGAGATAAGAGTCTCACAGACTTTCCTGCATAGGCTGGCTTTGAACCATGATCCTCAGATCTCAGCCTCCTGAAGATTACAGGTGTGAGCCACCGGTGCCTGGCAGGAAAAAAATTTAAGAAACTACAAAAGCCACAGAAATTAAGACAGTATAATACTGACACAACATATATTTCAAGAAATACAACTCAATAGAATGTAATTGAGAGTCTAGAGTAGTAATCTATATATCTAAAAACTGTGTTTTGACAAGAGTGCCAAGATCATGAACAGGGAAACAATAGTCTCTTCATCAAATGGTGCTAGAACTACTGTAAAAACTTGTGAAAGAACAAAGTATACTGAAATTAGACTTAGACAATAAGACTAAAATTAGCACAAAATGGATCAAAGCCCTAAATCTAAGAACTAACCCTATAAAATTCCTGAAAAACAAGTCTTCATAGCTTTTAATTTTAAAATGGAGGAATGTGGCATAACTGCTGATAGGTACAGAATTGCTTATAGTTTTGGTTTGTTTTTGCCATAATAAAAATACACTAGAATTAAATAATGATAATTGTACTACTTTATCTAAAGATCACTGAACTATACTTTTAAAAATGAAATTATATAGTATATAATATCCATATCAACTGAACAGAATTGATAATCTGGAAAAAGAATATACATGGGAGCGTTAGATGAAAATAAGAATTTAAGGGGGGAAAAATGGACCACACAAAAACTGTTAAAAAAAAAAAAAAAAGCTCTTCCTCATGTACCTCATGTATGTTTCAAATGAATGAGTAGGTTTATAAAACTGCTATAAAATTTAGTTCCTACTTGATATAACTTTTTAAGGTTATGTTATGGGATTTCTCGGTAACTATAATACACTAAAAGTTCTATTTTTGCAACAACATAATTCATTTTTAATGACATATTTCAACCTAAAATTAAGCAAGGAAATAAACAACTTAAAACTTATTTGGAAGCAGAGCACCAGTGGTCCATTCCTATAATACTAGTTACTCAAGTGTTTGAGATCTGAGGATCAAGTTCAAAGCCAGCCTAGGCAGAAACTTTCATCTCCAATTAACCAACAAAAAGCAAAAGTCTGAAGATCACTCTCCCTCCCCCTGAAAAAAAAAAATCACACACAGGTGCAAATCTCACACAAGTATATGAGAATATATTTAAACAATGTTAACTGTTTCTATTTATAACAGCAAAAAGTTGGACAACTAAATGTTTATTAGCAGAATGGATAATCTGGAATTCTTTAATGAATGTAATTATGAATCAATTAGACCTACACATATGAACAATGACAAATCTCAAGTATATTATTAGATGGGGAAAAAATGTTTCAGGGCTGAGCATGGTGGTGGTGGACACACCTGTAATCCTAGCTACTCAAGACGTGGGAATCATGAAGATCATGTTTTGAGGCCAGCCTAGGCAAAAGTTGGCAAGATCCTATGTCAATTGGCATACTTGTAATGGTGGTTCATGTCTATAGCCCTACACTAAGGCACAGTTGGGAGAATAGTGGACCAAGACTGACCTCAGGAAAAACTCAAGACCCTATTGAAAAAACAATGAAAGCAATAAAAAATCATGAGTATGGCTCCAGTGGTACAACATCTGCCTAGCAAGTGTGAAGCAAGTTCAAACACCAGTATGAGGGTAAGAGAAAGTCACAGAGAAATTTTTTATAAAGTTTAAAAATACAATCTTGTGTCAGATACCAGAGATTCACACTTGTAATACTAGCTACTCAAGAGTTTGATATCTAAATGATAAAAAAAAAAAAAATCAGTAAACAAGTGGTTATTGCCTGGCACTGGTGGTTCATACCTGTTATCTTAGATAGTAAAAAAACAGAAATATGAGGATCATAGTTCAAACCTAGCCCAGCAGGAATGTCCATGACACTCGTCTTCAATTAATGACCAAAAAAAAGATCTAGAAGTGGAGCTGGGGCTGGGAAGGTGGCTCAGTGGTAGATCACTTGCCTTGCATACCTGAGGCCCTGAGTTCGATTCCTCAGCACCACATAAGCAAAAAGAAAAAAGCCGGAAGTGGCACTGTGGCTCAAGTGGTAGAGTGCTAGCCTTGAGCTGAAGAGCTGAAGGACAGCGCCCAGGCCCAGAGTTCAAGGCCCAAGACTGGACCCAAAAAAAAAAAAAAAAAAAAAGAAGTGGAGCTGTAGAGCACCAGCTTTCCGTGAAAAAAATCTAAATGGCAATGCCCAGGCTGAGTTCAAGCCCCAGTACAGGTTTTATATATAATGAGCCTGGAAAAATGGCTCAAGTGGCAGAACATTAGCATGGAAAAGACAAACCCCAAGTTCAAGCCTCAATACTGTCCAGAAAATGTGTGTGCATGTGTGTGTACATTTATTTTTTTGTAAATTGGCTGGTGGTACTAGGGTTTGAATTCAGGGCCTCCAAGTGCTCTACCAGTTGAATCACTTCCATTCCTTTTTGCTTTAGTTCTTTTTCAGTAGGGTCTCCACATTTTCCCAGGGCCAGCCTCAAACCATGATCCTCTCACCTATGGCTCCTGTGTAGCTAGGATCATAGACATGTACAACTATTCCAGGCTTAAGATTGGGTCTCACTAACAGATAGTCTCTAATTAAGAGTTCTTCAGATCTCAGCTACTCCATTCCTAGTAGCTGGAATTATAGGTGTGAACTACTACGCCTGGCTGTAAACATTCCTCATATATACCTACATAATTTGCTTTTATTGTAAACTTAGGCAATAAAAGAAGAAACTTGCAGCTACTCAGGAGACATCTGAAGATTTGGCTCAAAGCCAACTTGAGGCAGACAAATCTCTGAGACTCTTTTACCTCCAACTAATCAGCACAAAGCTGGAACTAACAGTGTAGCTCAAGTGGCTGAATGCCAGCTATGAGTGAAAAAGCCAGGCAAGAACTCAAATCTCAGAGTTCAAGACCCAGTACCCCCCCCACACACACACACACACTAGCAAACCTGCAAGGAAAACAATAAGCATCAACTTTACCATACTAGTTAGTTACCTCTGGGGAGAAAATAAAATAAACCCAATTAGGTATGAATAACAAGAAACCTTTAGTTGGTATCTATATACTATTTTACTGTGTAGAATAAAATTAATATGAGAGAAATGCAGCAAAGCTGAGCAGTTGGTTCACAATTATTTTAATCCTTTGCATTTCTTCCTTTTCTCTTTCTTCATTAAAAGGAAATTAAAGTCCAGAAACTAAACTAGCACCAAACATATGATCACTTTAAGGCAACCAAGTACTTTTTGTCAGTTGTAGTCACAATTTCTCAAGCGGTAGTACAACTGCTGTTCTAACTAAAAGACAGTAATGATATCTATTAAGAGAAGCATAAGACCCAAGTGTAGCCGGGCACTGGGGGCTCACGCCTGCAATCCTAGCTACTCAGAAGGCTGAGATCTGATGATCACTGCTCAAAGCCAGCCCGGGCAGAAAAGTCTGTGAGACTCTTATCTCCAATAAACCACTAGAAAACTGGAAGTGGCGCTGTGGCTCAAGCGGTAGAGCACTGGCCTTGAGCTGAAGAGCTGAGGGACAGCGCCCAAGCCCAGAGTTCAAGCTCCACGACTGACAAAAAAAAAAAAAAGAAGACACAAGTGTATTTAAGTACAAGTTATTGAAGTTTATCAAATGTATCTAATAATGCCTCACATTGGCCTTTGTCAAGATTTCTGATCAAATTCTGTATATAGCTTTGTAAGTTGTCTTAAGTACTTCAAAAACCAATGCTAAGCCAGACACAGGTAGCTCACGCCTATAATCCTTGCTACTCAGGAGGCTGAGATCTGAGGATCATGGTTCAAAGCCAGCCCAGGCAGGAAAATCCATGAGACCTATCCCTAATTAACCACCAGAAAACTAGAAGTGATGCTGTGGCACAAGTGAAAGCGTGCTTGCCTTGAGCTAAAGAGCTGAGGGACAATGCCAAACCCACAGTTCAAGCCTCACAACTGACAAAAAAAAAAAAAAAAAAAATCACAATTGGTGGCTCACACCTGTAATCCTAGCTACTCGGAGGCTGAAATCTGAGGATAATGGTTTAAAGCCAGCCAGGGCAGGAAAATCTGTGAGACTCTTACCTCTTAGAGCACTTCCCTTGAGCTGAAGAGCTGAGGGACAGCTCCCAGGCCCACGACCAAAAAAAAAGGAGAATCACAAAGAGTGAACAAATGAGACAGTGTTACTCACTAGACACTTTGTTGAGAATGAACTATACAACTTCTGGGTGGGAATGAGAGGGGAAAACTGGAAGAAAGCAAGAGAAACAATGACATTGTCCAAAAATAATGTATTCTTCACCTGAGTTATATAACTGTAACCCACCCCCCCGGTACCTCACTTTTAAAATAATATTAAAAAAATTTTAGAGGCTGGGAAGGTAGCTCAGTGGTAGAGTGCTTGCCTTGAATGCATGAGGCCCTGGGTTTGATTCCTCAGCACTACATAAGCAGAAAAAGCCAGAAGTAAGGCTGTGGCTCAAGTTATACAGTACTAGCTGCGAGCTGAAGAGCTGAGGGACAGGCCCAGAGCTCAGGCTCCTCAACAGACAAAAATAAATAAATAAATAAAATAAAATAAAAATTAAAGGAGAATCAAGTGACAAGTACAGCCATTTGGGCTTTTTATTCATAGAAGAAAAAAAAGAAAACCTGTCCACTCAGGAAATGAGTTAATTATAAAGAAATGCTTACAAATAGCTGGTAACTGCTATAATTTAGAAGCAAAATGCAAATATTTTTGAAATTTTTTAAAGCACAAGTGCATGAATGTCTTTTTTTTTTTTTTTTTTTTCAGTTGTAAGGCTTGAACTCTGGGCCTGGGCGCTGTCCCTCAGCTCTTCCAGGCGAGCACTCTACCACTTGAGCCACAGTGCCACTTCCGGTTTACTGGTGGTTTACTAGAGATAAGAGTCTCACCAACTTTCCTGCCTGGGCTGGCTTTGAACCACAATCCTCAGATCTCAGCCTCCTGAGTAGCTACAATTACAGGTGTGAGCCACTGGAGCCCAACTAGAATGTCTATTCTTTAACAGCATAAGAGAGTAAAACTCAGTATTTCAATGTGCATTGAATACCAAAATTAAAAATCATTTTTTAAACTGTTACAGATCATGTTTTTCCTTATAAAACAACATGCACCACACATTAAAGTGGGTACATCATCAAGCAAGGCTATACCCAGAGACTGAGAAAGTCAAGTCCTCAGCTCCTAACTCTGCTTATCCTCCCTCTTCTAGAAGTTGCTCTGATCTCAGGAAAATTCTTCACAGAACAGCAATGATAACTAATAGTTTCTGGCCCTACAGCTTCATTATGCAGACAAGACAAAGCATTTCCTTCATAAATGTCCCTAGAGGAAAAAAATTTCCAGCAAAAATCCTAAGATCCACTCTCATCAGGCAGCTTAGGTCACATGCCTATGTCAAAACACTAACTACAGCCAGAGATTGGAATGCCCTAATGGGTGTGTCCTTGGTTAAGGTCACACCTGGAAGCTGGACATTGTCAGGAAATGAACACAGAAGGTCATTATCTACCATCTTCCAGACTCATCTTCTTCCATTGCAGAACAATATTCACAAAGTATGTTCCAATTATATCCACTTAAAGGTTTGGAGGTATACCCAAAAACGTATGAGTCCTAATTTGGCAGCTGGATCTATGCAGATGCAATTGGGTTAGGATGAGTTCATATTTGTACATACAAATATGAGTGATGTCAAGAAGGAAAGGATGGAGGGAAAGTACCATGTGATGTAGGCAGAACAGAGAATAGATGAATCTACAAGCCAACAAATGTTCAGAAGAAGCTAAAGAAGGGCATGGAACAGATTCTCCCCCTAGAGTCTTTAGAGAGCAAGACTCTATGATTTGACATGTACCTTGATTTTAGACACATAGCCTTTAGAACCATGAGAAAAACAACTTCTGTATAAAGTCACCAGTCTGTGGGACATTGTTTTAACACCCTAGAAAACTAATACAACAAGTATGAGGATCAATGGCTCTTGGCCTTTGCATAAACTTTTCATTGCTTCTGAAATGCCTTCTCCCTCAGAGGGTCTATTCACACTCAACTTTTTAGATCTGCCCAAAAGTCCTCTCCTTGTGATGACTTTCATTAGAGCCTCCAGACTTAGTCTTCCCATCACATACTAATCCAGCACTGCAAATTGACTATTATTTTTTATCATGAAATGTCTAATTGCCTATGTCATTAACTGTCTTCCTTTGAGACTTAAGAACTTGCTAAGGAAAGAACAAAGTTTGATTCTCTCCTACTCTCATATCCTCAAGTCAGGACATAGTATCTAACACTTAATCATTTGAGGGCCAAGTATGGTGGCTCACACCTGTAGTTCCAACTATTCAGGAAGAAGAGATCAAGAGAGGATTGCAAATTGAGGCCAGCTCAAACTGGCCAAAAATTAGCAAGCCCTCATCTTAACAAATAATCAAGGAGTGGTGATTCATGCCTATATTCCAGTTACACAGGAGGCAGAGGGTAGGGGATCATAGTCTGAGGGTGGCTTTAAGCAAAAATGTAAGATCTTATCTGAAAAATAACTAAAGCTAAAAAGGGCTGTGGGGGAGAAGAGGCAGAGAGGAGGAGTGGTTAAAAAACAGTAGAGTCTGCCTATCAAGCATAAGCCCTGAGTTCTAACAGTGCCACATAAAAAAAAAATAGACCATTTGGAAGATATCTATGAACTGAACAAGTTGACAACACAACTCACAAGAGAGTGACTGATATGATTGGGAGAACTAGCTATTATAGAGAACTGAAGATGGATTTGGAATGTAGAATTTCAGTAAGTAGAGAAGAAAGTGGGGTTGGTAAGTAAGGAGAGTGCTAAATTTAATGAGATGGCAGAAAAACTATAAGTAGAGGATTTGGTAAAGGGAAAAGGGATCTAAGAGAGCAGAAGCCTTCTTCCTCTGAGGGATATTTTACAGGTAATAAGAGAAATGTTGAGTCAGATACTGGTGACCCATGTTTGTAATCCTAGCCACTAAGGAGGCTGAGATCTGAGGAACTTGACTCAAAGCCAGCCCAGGCAGGAAAGTCCATGAGACTCTTAACTCCAATTAACTACCAAAGAGCTGGAAGAGAAGATATGGCTCAAGTGTGAGAGTGCCAGCTTTGAGAAGAAAATGTCCCAATACTGGCAAAATGGGACATGCATTTTAAGAGATTCATATGGCAGAAGAATGGACTAAGGATGAAAGGCCAGGTGCATTAGACAGCAGCAGAAAAAATAAAAAGGAGCAGACTAAGATGATTTTAGACACGAGACACTATGTTGAAAATGAACTATCCAACTTGAGGGTGAGGATGAGAGGGGAAAATTGGGAGAGAGTGAGAGAAGGGATGACACTGCCCAAACAGAAACATACTCTTTACCTGACTTATGTAACTGTAACCCTTCTGTGCATCACCTTTATAGTAAAAATAAAAATATAATGATGATAATAATAAAAAAAGAGAGAGGATTTCAGAGAAACTGAACTGGTAGAAAGGGGCACACTTTGAAACTGTGACCTTTGGTTAGCTAAAGTAGGATTTGTAATTTCATAAAGTATAAAGAAAAAGATTTTTTCAATGAAGGTGTTTAGTGTTAATGATGACTCAATATTCAGTAACAGCAAAACATCCCAATAAAGATGCCTAGCAAACAGCAGAAGACAGAAATTCAGGAGAAATATGAGAACAGAAGACTTACATAAGTTGGGCACCAGTGGTTTATGCCTATAATTCCATTACTCAGGAGTCTGAGATGTGAGGATTGAAGTTTAAAGCCAGCCCACCAGCCCAGCAAAAGCTGGAACTGGAGTCATAGTTCAAGTGGTACAGTTCCAGGAGTGAGCAGAAAAAAAGCAGGACAAGTGTAAGACCCTGAGTTCAAGCCCCAGTACCACCACAAACAGAAAAAGACATATGAAGGAGAGGGGGAGGGAAAGTGGGAGAAAAATGAGAGAGGGGGTAACAAATTCAATTAGAAATGTACTCAGTACCTTATGCATGTAACTATAACCTCTCTGTACATCACCTTCATAATAAAATTAAATTTAAAAAAGGACATATATCAGTCATATGGAAAAAGACCTTTTAAAGTGTCATAAGAAATACATTATTTTGGGCTGGGAAGGTGGCTCAGTGGAAGAGTGCATGCCTTGCATGCATGAGGCCCTGGGTTCAATTCCTCAGTACCACATATGCAGGAAAAAGCCAGAAGTGGTGTTGTGGCTCAAGTGGTAGAGCGCTAGCCTTAAGCCAAAGAGCTGAGGGACAGCACCCAGGCCCAAAGTTCAGGCACCACGACTGACCCAAAAAAACAAAAAGAAGAAATACATTTTATTATTCCTCCACTCAACAAGTATTTATTGAACACTTTGTCCCAAGCACTATTTTAAGCTCTCGAAGAATACTGAATAAAACAAATAAAAGTCCCTCCTTCATGGAACTTACAGTCTACTGAGGGAAACAGATGAGTCTAAACTGGGCTCATGAACATAAATTAAGAGCTTCAGGGTAATACTACTATAAGAAATACTACTATAGGCTGGGAAGGTGGCTCAGTGGAAGAGTGCATGTCTTGCATGCCTGAGGCCTTGGGTTCGATTCCTCAGAACCACATAAGCAAAAAGAAAAAAGCCGGAAGTGGCGCTGTGGCTCAAGTGGTAGAATGCTAGCCTTGAGCTGAAGAGCTGAGGGACAGCGCCCAGGCCCAGAGTTCAGGCTCCATGACCGGACCCAAAAAAAAAAAAAGAAGCCGGGCGCTGGTGGCTCACGCCTGTAATCCTAGCTACTCAGGAGGCTGAGATCTGAGGATCACGGTTCAAAGCCAGACCGGGCAGGAGAGACTATGAGACTCCTATCTCCAATAAACCACCAGAAAACCGGAAGTGGTGCTGTAGCTCAAGTGGTAGAGCGCTTGCCTTGAGCTGAAGAGCTGAGGGACAGTGCCCAGGCCCAGAGTTCAAGCCCCACGACCAACAAAAAAAAAAAAAAAAAAAAAAAAAAGAAATACTACTATAAGAAGCAACCAAATTTTACCATTTTCTTCAAATTTTATTTTCAAAAAGTAATTTGTGCCAGGCACACTGGTGCTCATGCCTATAACGCTAGCTACTCAGGAGGCTGAGATCTGAGGATCACGGTTCAAAGCCAGTCCCAGGCAGGAAAGTCAGTGAGACTCTTATCTCCAATTAACCACCAGGAAACTGGAAATGGAGCAGTGGCTCAAAGTGGCAGAGCACTAGCCTTGAGCAAAAAGAGCTCAGGGACAGAGTCCAGGCTCTGAGTTCAAGCCCTAAAACCACATACACACACACACACAAAATATTTCCAAGCTTAACACATGGCGGGAGGATGGGGGGGGAAGGGGAAGTTGTGGGGGCCACAGGGGGATGGTTTAGTGGTAATGAACACCTAGCATGCACCGGCCCTGTGTTCCATCCCAGTGTGTGTGTAAGGGGAGGGGGGGTGCACTCCAAGCTTCAGTTGACCCATCTATGAAATTAAATTGACTTCATTCTAGGGACCAAAGGGGACAGTTTCTAAAAGGTACCTAGTACAATGTGGGAGGGGGGAGTGGAGAAATGGTTGAGAAATGATGGGAGCTACTGCTGTAACAACCACTACTATATTACTTGCATGTGCTAGCACAAAACAAATTCTGAGTAAGTGCTTTCTTCTTCTTCTACAGAAGATACATCTTAACAGCATGGGAAATTATATGGCCCCAATTCACTAAGCTATTCTTTTCAGTCCTCCCAGGAGTTTTGTACAGTAGGAACTTAAAAGAATTAAATGCATATTAATGTCACAAATGACTTAATTTAATATCTTTACTTTCTAACTTTACATAGGCATATTCATTCTTCAAAGAAAATTTCAATGGTGATATGAAAAGTAGGAAAAATGGTCAATGAATTAAGAAGATTCACATAAAAATTGATAAAAAGGGGAATGGTGCTATGGCTCAAGTGGTAGAGCGCTTGCCTTGAGCTGAAGAGGCCAAAGACAGTGCCCAGGGCCCCAGAATTCAAGCCCCATGACAGAAAGAAAGAAAGAAAGAAAGAAAGAAAGAAAGAAAGAAAGAAAGAAAGAAAGAAAGAAAGAAAGAAAGAAAGAAAGAAAGAAAGAAAGAAAGAGAGAGAGAAAGAGAGAGAGAGAGAGGGAGGGAGGGAGGGAGAGAGGGACGGAGGGAGAGAGGGAGGGAGGGAGAAAAAGAGGGAAGAGGGAAGGAGGGAGGGAGAGGGAGAGAGGGAGGGAAGGAGGGACGGAGGGACAGACGAACGGAGGGAGGGACGACGGAGGGAGGGAAAAGAAAAGAGAAAAACATTGATAAAAGGGGTACTGCCTTAGAAATCATCCATGTAGGTCTGGGAAGGTGGCTTAGTGGTAGAGCGCTTGTCTTGCATGCATGAGGCCCTGGGTTCGATTCCTCAGCTCCACATAAGCAGAAAGAAAAAAGCCGGAAGTGGCACTGTGGCTCAAGTGGTAGAGTGCTAGCCTTGAGCTGAAGAGCTGAGGGACACTGCCCAGGCCCAGAGTTCAGGTCCCACGACCGGACCAAAAAAAAAACAAAAACAAGAAATCATCCATGTAAGCTGGGCGCCAGTGGCTCACGCTTGTAATTCAAGCTACTCAGGAGGCTGAGATCTGAGGATCACAGTTCAAAGCCAGCCCCAGCAGGAAAGTCCATGAAACTCTTATCTCCTATAAACCACCAGAAAACCAGAAGTGGTGCTGTAGCTCAAGTGGTAGAGTGCTCTCCTTGAGCTGAAGAGCTGAGGGACAGCGCCCAGGCCCAGAGTTCAAGCCCCATGACCGACAAAAAAAAAAAGAAAGAAAGAAAGAAATCATCCATGTAAGATTTTCATTAAACTGACACGATTTCCCTTATCCTATGTAAGTAATCATTTCTATAGCATCCATCCTTTAGAAAACAAATTAGATAGCTAACTGCAACATCTGACAATTTAAATTTTATACAACATCCTCAGTTTCCTGAAGATTAAAATGGTACCATGTGGCTGGATGCTGATGGATCACATCTGTAATCCTAGCTACTCAGGAGACTGAGACCAAACCCCAGGACCAGCACCAAAAAAAAAAAAAAAAAAGGTACAATATATATAAAAATGCTTAACCAAGTCACTGCATACAATGTAAAGTCATAGTTTTAGTGAAATCTAACTCTTTATCATCCAACTTTTTATTCAATTAATGAAAAGACCTTAACTTGATGCCATTCTAAATCAAAAAGGTAGACTGGAGATTTGGCACACCTACCTAGCATTGAGGTGTGAGGTTCTCTCACACCTGTTACCCTAGCTATTCAAGAGGCTAAGACCTGGGGATCATGGTTTGAAGCCAGCCTGGGCAGGACAGTCATTGAGACTCTTATCTCAAATTAATCACCAAAAAGCCAGAAAAGGAGCAGTGGCTCAAGTGAAAGAATACTTGCTTTGAGAAAAAAAAAAAAAACAACTCAGGGACAGGGACAGTCCATGCCCCTGAGATGAAGCCCCAGGAAACTCTCTCTCTCTCTCTCTCTCTCTCTCTCTCTCTCTCTCTGTTCTAAACAAGAATGGCACTAATTCCTTTTACTAAAAAAGTCTTGTAAGTTAAATAAAGATATATATCATTGTAATCAAAACCAATATTTAACTCTTCACCTAAAAAAAAAAAATCTTTCAAATGCTTTTATAAAAGACTAGCAACACAACTTCTTCATTTTTAAATGTAAATTCCAGAAGCCATTTAATATAGTATCATTAGGATCAGTCATAATTGTTTGCCTAGGAAAAAGCACTGACATCAGCTAGTACCAGCCCAAAGGGAGTATCCACCCAAGGGGGAAATCTCTGTCACTTACAGGTGACACCACCATTTAAGACAATAATGTTTTGTCATGCCTATTTCCTCTATATACAGTGGTTCTTATCTGGACTGTGTAAGTGGACATTCACACCTGATTCTTTCTCTGGCAATCTCCCACATAGCCAGCTGATTCCAACACTTCTATGTGCCAGGTTTGTACCCTGACAGCACCTCAAATTCAATGTTTGCAAAATTAAAACTGTCTCAGACCAACTCCTCCTGTATGTCTACATTTGTTAAAGATATTACTTAATGGGCCAATATAGGATCTAGTTTTCTTTCCCTCAACATTGCCCTCTCTCTTCCCAAGAGCAAAACAGTTTCAACGGCAGTCAGATTTTACTTCTGCAACACCACCAGTCTCCATTCCCACTATCTATCTCAGGCTTCCATCACCACTGTCCTTGACCACCTGGCTGAGGTCTCTCCTGTAAGTAATTCCCTTCCCATTGCCCACCAAAGGTCTCAAATTCTCAATCCAACTGACAGATCTCCTCTGGGCCTTAACCTGTCTATGTCTTGTCTTGCTTTGTCTTTGCTCTCTCTGCTCCAGCCACCTGGATTTATCTCCAGCCAGTCATGATTCAACTCATTCCCCAGACCTTTTGCCCCTCAGGTAGTAGCACCATCTCAACTCATTCTCACTCCAACTATGCCAAATTCTCTATCCCTATTTTTCACCTTTATAACCTTAAACAAACTTAAACTGACTGTTCTATATTTTCACTCTCAAGTTAGTAAGTAATCTTCACAACAGAACTGTATCTGTCTTGTTTATCATTAAATCTCATGATTTAAAACAAAAGAGCTCTCTTGGTAAGGTACTAGTGGCTCATACCTATAATCCCAGATATTCAGGAAGCTGAGATCAGGGGATCGAGGTTCAATGCCAACCAAGGCAGAAAAGTCCACAAGACTCTATCTCCAATTAACCATCAAAAAAGCTGGAACAAGAGAGATGACTCAAATGGTAGAGCCACTAGCCATGATCAAAAAAGCTGAATGAAAACAGTGTCAATGACTCATGCCTTTAATCATAATCTCAGGAGGCTGAGATCTGAAAATCAAAGTTTGGAGCCAGCCTGTACAGACAAATCAAAAGACTATTATTTTCAATTAACTAGAAAAAAGCCAGATCGAGAGGTGTGGCTCAAGGGGTAGGGTGCCAGCTAAGTATGACTGGCCATGATTTCAAGCCCCAGTCACAGAGAGTAAGACCCGATCTTCAAACCTTGGTACCAGCACACACACACACACACACACACACACACACACACACACACACACACACACACACACACACACACACACACACACACACACACACACACACACACACACACACACACACACACACACACACACACACACACACACACACACACACACACACACACGAAATAGAAAGAAAATACAACTATGTACAGATTATAGATTTAAAGAACTATATGTTGATTCGGTTTGTTTTTGTTGGTCATGGGGCTTCAACTCTGGGCCTGGGCACTGTCCCTCAGCTCTTGCCCAAGGCAAATGTTCTACCACTTTGAATTACAGCACCACTTCCAGTTTTCTGGTGGTTTTTTGGAGATAATAATCTCACAGACTTTTCTGCCCAGTCTGGCTTAGAACCACAAACTTCAGATCTCAGCCTCCTGAGTAGCTAGGATTATAAGTGTGAGCCACCAGTGCCCGGCTATATGCTGATTCTGAAATCCTTTGTTTCTCCAGCCATAAACTGAAGTTCTGTTCATCTATTCACTGCTCTTAGTTCCCTAAATCTGACATTACCTGGGTCTATCATTTTGCCATTCCTAATTTCTCCTCCCTAACTCTCTTCTACATAAATATTAACAAGACTTCACTTTCTGGTCTCCACAATTTTGTAACCTTCCTTCCATCTAGGATCTTTATTCCCAGCTTCACATTTGCAAATCGTACTTGGCCTCAACTGCTCAAATTCATGTTGACCTTCTCCTTTTAGTCTTCCTTGCTTATCCCTTAGCCAGTCACGATTTCTTCACCCCTGAATTTCCACAAGTTCTCCAGTACTTCATTTAGGTCTCAGATCAAATGGCTCTTCAAATAGAGCAGGTGACTCTAGAGAGTCACCAATAGTTATAATTCTCTATCAGACCAACCTGTTTTTATTTTGTTGTTAGCGCTAACCATTATCTGAAAGTATCTTTCCTTTGTGTGAGTGTGTGTGTGCGCCAATACTAGGGCTTGAACTCAGGGCCTTGGCACTATCTCTTAGCTTTTCCACTCAAAGCTGGCACTCTACCACTTGAGCCAAAGCTCCACTTCCGGCTGTGTCTGTGTGTGTGTGTGTGTGTGTGTGTGTGTGTGTGTGTGTGTGTGTGTGTGTAAGACAAGTCTCATGAATTTTTCTGCCCAGGTTGGCTTTGAACCTCTAACTTCAGTTCTCTGCCTCCTGGGTCATTAGGATTACAGGGGTGAACCACTAGTACCCAGCTGCCATTTCACTTCTTTACTTGTTTAACTGCCTGTTCCCTTCCTGCCCCACAAAGGAACATAACAGCTATGGGAATGGAGACCCCAATCTGTCTTATGTACCACTTTTTCCCACCCATCATCAAATGTGGAAGGTATTTCATAAATAGCTGGCAAAGGCATGAATACTCTGTAGTTGTTAAGACTAGGGGTTTTCCGTACATATCTTCCTCTTGCTATACTAAACTCCTGTGGACTAGTCCAAAGTCTGATTTATCTATTTGCATCTATTATCCACAAATCCTTGCACAACTGAAGCAAATATCAGATAACTGCTAATTAACTAATAAGTGATCCCTCCAAGAGGTACTACCCCAAACCAGACCAAGACGTTATTCCATATTGTCTAGAATCCAAGGCAAACAGGAATTTCCTTTCATCCCCTCTCCAGAACAGACCCTGTTCCACTTGATGCCACGGACAGTGAGTTTCAAAAGACTAGTTCCTTACCTTCCTTTTGCCAACAACCATTGGTACTTATATCCCTAAAATCTCACAATCTTACCCATTCCTTTCTATCCCTGTTTCTTCAGAACACACCACATCTCCATCTGTGTGGGGAATTCATCAAGCTCGAGGGCAAAAGGGGGATGTTAAAACCTCGTGCTTAAGTAAGAACTGGCCTCCTCACTCATCTTTTCCTGGATTTCTTGTTTATCCAAAACAGGCCTGCTTTCTGAGACTGGCTTTGATACTCTTTGGGAGCCTAACTCATTCTTCCAATCTAGCCCTCAGCCTCCAAACACCTAGGGTGCCTCCCACTCACGCCTCGCACCTTTTCACCTTCCATCACAGAAAGACCCCAAGCCAGAGACAAAGATCTCCCTGGAAGCAGAAGACCACCGCACACAGCGGGGTGGCCCTGCCCTCCTCACTTTCTGTCCAGCATCTGCCTCTGGCCTGAAGCCGCTTCCAGCACCCCCTCAGCCCCAGCCTCCAGCAGGGCTCGACCCTCCAACTCCACCCCCACTCACCTGAAGCGGCCCCCGCAGTGTTGGCATTGCTCGCCCACCCAACCGGCGGGACAGACGCACTGGCCGGTGCCAGGGTTGCAGCGGCCGCCGTTGACACAGGGCCGGTCACATTCCTTGGCCTCGGCCGCAGCTGAGCCCGATACCACCGCCGCCGCCGCCGCGGCCTCGGCCTCCCAGGACAGCAGCAGCAACAGCGGCGAGAGAAGCAGCAGCCGCGGCAGCGACGGCGACAGCAGCCGCGGGAGACGCAGCCCGGCCCCCAGTCCCGGCCTCTCAGCCCCGGTCACGTTCCCGTCTAGGGGCCGCCCGCCCTTCCTGTCCGCGGGCGCCGCCGTCACCGCCGTCTTCCCCCTCAGCCTCGCCTCAGTCGCCGCCGCCGCCGCCACCATCTTCCCGGGGCTGAGACGGGGCCCCGCGAACACATACACACACACACACACACACCACACACACACACCACACACACACACACCACACACACCGCACGGCCGGCTCAGCTTCGCCTGGCCGTGCGGGGCGGGACTGTGCGGACGGTGGCCGGTGCGGTCAAAGCTGAGGGCGGGGCGGGGTCTGCGCGGTGGGCGGGGCCGGCGTGCGTGCTGCGTGGGCGGGGGGCGTGCGCATCTCGGTCCTGCGGCTCTTGCTGCTTTTCGGGGGGCTGCCTTCCATCCCGAGTCTGGGTGGGGTTGGAACTCTTTCGCTAACGTGGTACCCGAACGCTCTGGTTTTCGCCATTCTCCAGAGGTATCAGCTGGGGTGGTCGCCGTCGCCCGGGAGTGTCTACCTCCCAAACAGGTGTCCTGGAGGGTTGCCCTCCTGCACAACCCGTGCACATCTTGCTCTGACCCTGTTCCAGCCGCAGGGCCTGAAGGGACTAAAAAGCGGCATAATGATGTGGAGCTCTGTGGGTTCCTGAGAAGTGCTTCATTTGCACTCTAAAATAAGAATAACGAAATGACACGTGTGCTGACAACCTAGTATATCTATAAATGCTCAGCAGACTGCCTGGAGACACAGCCAGGGTTCCCTTGATAGCAGGCTGAAGCACTGGTAGACCAGACCATCACACACGCCTTTTATTCTGTGGTTGAAGTTTAGGATTATCTTGAACCCCACTGTTCGTCTTCCAGCCATATTTTCTGAAGAGAGGACAGTTTAGAATTAAGAACTGAAGCATCTCAGACAGCAAACTCCAGAGCCAGAGCCCTTCTTGGTAACTTAAGTGACACCCAATGGAATCTGCACTAGGTCTATGACTCCATTTACCCAATAGAAGAATGTGGTGATAACGGCACTTTAAAAGGCCCTGGAGCTGGTGCCAGTGGCTCATGCCTAATCCTAGCTACTCAGGAGGCTGAGATCTGAGGAATGTGGTTCAAAGCCAACCTGGCAGGAAAGTCTGTGAGACTCTTATCGCCAAATAAACTACCAGAAAACTGGAAGTGGCCCTGTGGCTCAAGTGGTAGAGCGCTAGCCTTGAGCTAAAGAGCTAACAGACAGAGCCCAGGCAGAGTTCAAGCCAGAAGACCAAAAAAAAAAAAAAAAAAAGCCCTGGGCCATGCTTAAATTGCTCACACTTGAAAGCTTGTAATCCTAGCTAACATCTATCAGATGCTGAGATCTGAGGATCTTCGTTCAAAGCCAGGCCATGCAGACAAATCCATGAAACTGTTATCTCCAAATAACCAGCAAAAAGCCAGAACTGTAGTTATGACTCAAGAGAACTGGAGTTATGACTAAGTGGTAAAGCACTAGCCTTGAGAGGAAAAAACTAATCAAGAGCATGCATTCAAGCACAAGAAAAAAATGTAGTAGTCCTGAGCAGTAAAAGGAATATGCAGAGACCACATGGAAAGTGAAAGGCCCCAGATACATTAACTTTGTAAGTTCATCCTAGGTGGGGTTGGTCCTTGAATGCAGAAGTCATATGGGATGTTGTGCCATCTGGATTGTTCCACATGTCTAGAATAGAGACAAATCTTTCCTACTATGCTTTATGAAAGGATAGCCTTGGGCTGGGAAGGTGGCTCAGTGGTAGAGCACTTGCCTTGCATGCATGAGGCCCTGAGTTCGATTCCTCAGCACAACATAAGCAAAAAGAAAAAAAGCTGGAAGTGGCACTGTGGCTCAAGTGGTAGAGCGCTAGCCTTGAGCTGAAGAGCTGAGGGACAGCGCCCAGGCCCAGAGTTCAGGCCCCACGACCAGAACCAAAAAAAAAAAAAAAAAGATATCCTCATTGCTGTTTTACTCCTCTTAAATTTTAGAGACATTTCTTATTCAGCCACAGATAATCTGTGAAGATTATTCCTAAACAGAAAAACCCCTCATACACATGAGACACCTCCATTTCACCCTCAGAGCACAGAATTCTAAAATTCTAGAATGTGCCCGCCTCCATACTCATACACAGGTCCACTCTCATACTCACTTCCTGACCTTTACTCAGCATTCCCTGGTGAAGTTGAACTACACAACAACCTCAACCCAGCTCACCACCTGCACATACTTACCATACCCTACAGAAAATCTATTGCTTGGCCCAAGCCCTGCCTAGGCTCTAGCACTGGCATTCTGGTTTTCAGGTAATGTATGTGCAGCAGTATCCTCCACACAGCTGTTTAAGATGAGATAGGGAAATCAAAGACATGGCCCTAACTTGAGGCAAGCTCCATCAGTCAGGAGATCTAATCTGAGTGTACTAGCTTCAGGAGACACTGATGCCTCTACTCTTCCAGGCTAGAAGTAGAATCAGCCTCCCCAATACTAAACTGAGCCCAGGCTGTGAAATTTCCCATAATATTCCCATAATTTTACCAACTGAAAGACTGTTTTCTGAAGCCTGAGAACCTTGCAGCAGCAAACATTCTCTTTCTTACTTCCTTAATGTACTCCTTGCTCTAGCTCTTTTTTCCTGTGCTAAAATTATGTTGTCTTTAAAAAACAAACAAAATCTGCTGGATGCTGGTGGCTTATGCCTTCAATCCTAGCTACTCAGGAGGCATAGATCTGAGGGTAATGGTTTGAAAACAGCCTAAGAAGGAACATCTGTGAGACTCTTATCTCCAATTGACCACCAAAAAGCTTCAAGTAGAGCTATATATAACAAACATGGTAGAGCACCAGCCATAAGGAGAAAAAAACTAAGGGACAGCACCCAGGCCCTGAGTTCAAGCCCCAGCACTGGAAAAAAAAATCTTACCCATGAAGAAAAATATGGATAGCTTCTTTGTCTTTGCTATTGTTATCAATAGTCACCTACACACTTTATTCCTGTGTGATGGACTAAAGATGGTTGCAAAGTCTCTAACACTCCTTCCATGAAGAGAAGGGATCCAGTGACCCTACTTCTTGAATATGGGCTGTCCCTTGTGGTTTGCCTGCCCAATAAACTGTGGTGGAAATGATATGCAGGAACTTTTGAGGCTAAGTCTAGAAGTCTGATTCTGAAACTGGATTGGTTACCAGAAAAACAGGTTGTTAAAAAGTAAGTTCAGATTCCTTGACTTGCTCTTCCTTCTTTTTTTCCCACACACACTTGTCCTCTTGATTTCCAACATAAGTTGAAGCAGCAGGAAGTTCCCTCTGGAATCAATGCTCTTGAACTTCCTTACCTCTAGAACTGTTAGCCAAAATAAACCTTTTTCTTTATAAATCTACCAATTTCCCTATCAAATCTATCAATTTCCCTAGAAGCAGAGCCTGAAGGAAAATTTGAGAGTATAATTTATTATCTTATAAAAGAAAAAATATCAGGAAAGAGAGCTAAGTGGCTGGGCGCCGGTAGTTCAAGCCTGTAATCCTAGCTACTCAAGAGACTAAGATCTGAGGATTGTGGTTCAAAGCCAGCCCAAGCATAAAAGTCCCCAGGAGACTCTTATCTCCAATTAACCACTCAAAAACTGGAAGTGGAACTGTGGCTCAAGTGGTAGAGCACTAGCCTTAAGCACAAAGAGGTTCAGAAACAGCGCCCAGGCTCTGATTTCAAGCCCCACAACCGACAAAGAAGGAAAAGAAAGAAAGAAGAGAGAGAGAGAGAGAGAGAGAGAGAGAGAGAGAGAGAGAGAGAGAGAGAGAGAGAGAGAGAGAGAGAGAGAGAGAGACGTGGCCTTTCCTGTAATCAAGCTTCAGGCTGACCCTATGGAGAACACTAGACATGAAATATAGTGTGGAATTGAACCTATCTTGAAATAAAGGATTAGTATTTTTACACTTCCCTTTATTAAGTAGTCAACATCTACAGAAGAAAGAAGAATCCAGTAATGAAAATTAGGGATGAGTTCTATGGAATATTATTGCATGTCTACTTCCTAACAGTGACTACTATACAGCAAGGATTGTTTGTTTCCTTGGTAAAATTGATCTGATTGGCCATATGACCTTCAAGCATGACCAGGCCTCATTCAGCATATTTTAGTATGTCAAAGTCTACATGTAACCAATTAATTCTTTGATCATAAATATCAGGATTTCATCTAATAGGTAAGGTAATTTGTTGCCTGTGAAAAAAGTATACTGTGAAAACTTTGGGGAAAAAATATTTTGGAGACTATTAACAGGTAATAATAAATCTGTTGAAATCTCCATTGAGTGCCCATTCAAAGGCTAGGTCAATTTACAAACAATTCAAATTATTCCTAGGAAGGCTTTAGGAAGACATTTTCAAGGAGTCCTTGATCCGAGAGCTTAGGGTTAGTTAGACCCCTGAGTTGTTAGCAAAGCTCTCTGTGACCTCCACAGATAAGCCCCACAAGCACAGGAAGTAACTTTTTGTCAAGTTAAGGAACTGGACCCAACACTGAGCTCATAAATTCAAAGGTTTTTGTTTAGCTTAATTTTTTGGTGGTACAGGGGATTGAATCTAGGATCTGGATCAAGCACTGTGCCACTGACTGAGCTACATCCCCAGTCCAGACTTGACATTTCTATTGGATGAGCTAGATTCATATCCCCTCTGTCAAATTTCTGCAACAGAGAACAAAAAGTTTCTCATATATATATATATATATATATATATATGTATATATATAATCATGAAAACAATAATTAAAAGAGAAATGAACTTGCTGAATATAGACATGATGAAGGATTTCAAATTAGAAGTCTCTACCCTTTTAGATAAAAGCCCCTGAATGTCTCAAAATCACAATCTATGCACTATACTTTTAAAAACTCTTTGCTAAGGTATCACATAATGTCCAGAAAACTAGGAACAGCATATATATATATACAACCCAATACATAGTCACAAAGCAAGCAACACATTCAAATAACCAGCACCCAGATGAAGAATTAGGACATTGTCACGATAACCCCTTACTTTTGTCCTCTCATTATTATCTACACAAGGGAACCACTCTCCTGACTTTGTACACCAGAGATTAATTTTACTATATTTTTTATTCTAAATAAATAGAACTTTCACATGGACTATATTGTATCTTCTTCAGTATTATATTTGTGAGAATCACCCATATTGTTGTATATATAGGTCATTTATTTTCACTATTTTTGTGTATAAAAATACATACACCAGGGGGGTTGGGAAGGTAGCTGAGTGCTAGAGTGCTTGTCTTGCATGCATGAGGCCCTGGGTTCAATTCTGCAGCACCACATAAGCAGAAAAAGCCAGAAGTGGCGCTGTGGCTCAAGTGGTAGAGCACTATGCATAAGCTGAAGAGCTGAGGGACAGTGCTCAGCCCCAGGGTTCAGGCCTCAGGACTGAAAAAAAAAAAGTACACCATAATACAACCAATTTTTGGTCTCTTTTACTGCTAGTGGACATTTGGGTAGTTTCCAGTTTGAGGTTACTATGAATAATGATTCTATGAATAGTCTGGGAATCTAATGCAGGTCTCCGGGTGAGTATTCATTCACATTTCAGTTGGATGTATACCAGAAGTATGCTGATAAATGTTGAACAACCATCTCACTAGGGAAGAAATGCCCTCATGCATAGAATTAGTTGATTTCTTTGATGTAAGTATTTCCCACTATGACCTACTTCAAACTACAACATATACTGAATGTAGAATAGGAAAGACAGACATAGACTGTGCTCTTCCATCAGAGGGAACCAAATGCAGTCCTGTGTATGCCTGTGAGGTCTACTGAGAAATAGATGCCACGACAGAATTAGACATGCAAGAGATCTATTGGGAGAAACGTCTGTGAAGGATAAAGGGGAAAAAGCCAGAAAAGACTAGGGGAGGACTGGGATGGGAATAAAAATCAGATGCCTATGAAGAAAATGGAGAAGATTGGTTATGGGTCTGTCTCAGGTTTGGAAATGGTGGCTCACAACTGTAATACTAGCTACCTGGAGGCTGAGACCTGGAGAATCATGGTTCAAGGCCAGACCAGGCAGAAAAGTCTTGAGACTCCATCTCTAATTAACCAGCAAGATTCCATGCTGGAGGTGTGGCTCAAGTGGTAGAGTACCAGTCATGAGCAAATATAGCTGAGCAAAAGTGGCAAGAAAAGCCCTGAGTTCAAGCCCTAAGGATCGTGTCTGTAATCCCAGCACTCAGGCGGCTGAGGCAGGAGGATTATGACTTTGAGAGAGCTTGTGCTACATAATGAGACCCTATATCAAAAATCAAAAGTATAGCTGGGCACCGGTAGCTCATGCCTGTAATCTTAGCTACTCAGGTGACAGAGATTTAAGGATCTCAGTTCTAAACAAGTCAGGGCAGGAAAGTCCATGAGACTCTTATCTCCAATTAACCACCAAAAAAGCCAAAAGTGGAGCTGTGGCTCAAGTGGTAGAGAGCCAGCCTTGAGCAAATAAGCTAAAGGACTGTGCCCAGTCCCTGAGTTCAAGCTCCAGTACTAGCATAAAACAAAACAAAAATTATAAAAATCAAAGAAAAAAAAGAAAGAGGATGACAAGGAGGAAAAAGAGGAAATATGGCAGTCAGACTAGTGCCGTTCCAAGAACAAAAGCTCTCTCAAGCCAATAGAGAGCCAACGTTGCCTGTTGAAGCAGTCCTATACTATTCAGGAGACAGCCTGCATTAGCACAACTACAGTGCCAGAACCAGAGACAGCAGCTGGTGCTGCCAGTCAATTACAATCCCCCAGCAGGAGATCTGAGCAATGCATTTCACAGTTGCCACATCTGGCAATGTTTCTTCATACCATCTTCACTCAGAGGTAAAGTGGCTTTTCAGTCAGGGTCCCCTCTAGAGGTCCAACAATTAAATACATAACTCTCAAGCCAGGTGCTGGTGGCTCACACCTGTAATCTTAGCTACTCAGGAGGCCAGCCTAAGCAGAGAAGTCCCCTAGAGACTCTTACCTCCAATTAGCTACTCAAAAAAGAGAAGTGGTGCTGTGGCTCAAGTGGTAGAGTACTAGCCTTGAGGAAAAGGACAGTGCCCAGGCCCTGAGTTCAAACCCCATGACCCACAAAAAAACAAAAAATAAACAACAACAACAACAAAAAACCCACAACTCTCATTTGATCGACTTGTTTGAAAGGTAGATTGGCTGTTTATTTTATTTATTTTTTATGCCATTACTGAGGCTTGAGCTTGGCCTGAGCACTGGCTACCTCTTAACATTTAACATTTATTATTTATTTTATTTTATCTTTTTTACTAGTCCTAGAGCTTAAACTCAGGGCCTGGACACTGTCCTTGGGCTTCTTTTGCTCAAGGCTAGCACTCTACCACTTGAGCCACAGTGCCAACTCCAGCTTTTTCTGTTTATATGATACTGAGGAATTGAACTCAGAGCTACATGCATGCTGGGCAAGCACTCTACCACTAAGCCAAATTTCCAGCCCTCCCTTAGTTTTTTTGCTCAAGGCTGTCACTTTATTACTTGAGCCACAGCTCCACTAGCTGTTTTTGTGATCCTCAGATCTCAGCCTCCTGAGTAGCTAGATTACAGGCATGTGCCACTGGTACCTGCTAGCTATAGTTACTTTAGATGGAACAGTTCACAAGATTCTTAAGTCATTCAGGAGGAAAAAAAGATGCTGAAGCAAAAGAAACTAGGTTCCCCCCAATAAACACAGATAAGTGCTGTACTTACTGATTACAGAAATATGAAAGTTTACCATGCAACAGACATATATGGCTTAACCACAAAGATACATTCTGACAAATGCATTGTTAAGAAACTTCATCAGGGATGGGAAGGTGGCTCAGTGGTAGAGCGCTTGCCTTGCATGCATGAGGCCCTGGGTTCGATTCCTCAGCACCACATAAGAAAAAAGAAAAAAGCTGGAAGTGGTGCTGTGGCTCAAGTGGTAGAGTGCTAGCCTTGAGCTGAAGAGCTGAGGGACAACGCCCAGGCCCAGAGTTCAAGCCCCATGACCGGACCCCCCCCCCCAAAAAAAGAAACTTCATCATTGTGTAAACTTCACAGAATGTACTTGCACAAACTAAAATGGTGTTGATGTCACTAGATGATATAATATTATGGGACCAGCATTGTGTATGTGGTGCATGACCATATACCCCCAATTGATGGTTTTGACCTTATTGAAGTAAAAAGAAAAATAGAGTGAGCAGTTCAAAAATAGAAGCTAAAAAAGACTTCACAACACAAGTGATAACTAGCTAATGAACTATAAAAAAAAAAAAAAAAAGGGCATTCTAACAGACACATTTTCTTTGGGGAAAGCCAGTTGCCTTGTCATGAGGACATTCCAAAAGAGAGGTCTAGGAAGGATCTGACATCACCCACCAAGACAAAATCAACTTGCCTACTTGGAAGCCGATTCTCCAGCCTAGTCAAGCCTTCATATGAGTGAAGCCCTAGCTGACATCTTGACTGAAACCTTATGAGAAACTCTGAGCCAGAATGGCCTAGCCAAGCTGACTGTGAATTCCTGACCCACAGAAACTGTAAGGATTACAAGCTGTTGCTGTAAATTACCAAGTTTTGATGCATCTCACAGCAGAAATATTATATATATATATATATATATATAGACAACTAGTGCTCACCAGTGATGCACCTTTCAGCATGCAGAAGTAAATTTTGCTTTGCTGAGAAAAAACAAATGTGTGTATGTGTATTGTACAAGCCACAGAGTTTGAAAGCCCTCCTACACAAACCCTATTATCCTAACAGGAGATTATCCTAACAACTTCTTGGAAGGTATCTGGTTCCCCACTTCCTGCTTTGGCTTACAGAAAAGCCAGCCACTGTCCAAGATGACTGTTATCAAAACCTGTTGTCTGCCAGATACTGGTAACTCATACCTATAATCCTAGCTACTCAGGAGGCTGAGATTTGAGGATTGCAGTTCGAAACCAGTCCAGGTAGAAAAGTCCCCGTGAGACTCTTATCTCCAATGAACCACTCAAAAACCAGAAATTGCACTGTGGCTCAAGTGATAGAGTGCTAGCCTTGAACACAAAGCAGCTCAGGGACAGTGCCCAGGACCTGAGTTCAAGCCCCAAAACCGACCTTTTGGGGCCACCAGAAGCACTACTTGTAGTGCTAGCCCAAGGCTGATACAGACTGCAGCTGGGGTTGTGTCCAAGGGTTTTATGTCCACAGAGGTCTCCATCTCACATTGCTGCCAAAATCACTAGCACCAACTCCTGGTATCTGAAACACTAGTAGCCATGTAGCCTTCATAACAGCATGTCCCGACTGTGGCAGGAGACCCAAGGAGAAGGGAGGGTCACAGGTAATCAGCCCTGTGTACAGAAACAACTGGCCCAAAGACTGGCTTGGGGACTAAAGGTGTGGTCCAGATTTCAATGTTTACCAGGTTAAACAGGCTGAAGCTAGATCATCATATCAAAAAATGGCATAAGGAAACCGAACAAGCTGGATTCAAAGGCATTGATTGTGTACAAGGTTCAAAGAGGACACAAAGAAAGCAGACTAGCAGGAGGCCTGTAAGCCAGCAACTCTGGCTTTGGTACCTTTGAAGTCTGTGCCTGTAGCCTGGTGGGAGGGTGAGGGGGAGAGGGGAAGAGAAGGAACAGAGAAAGGCCCTGTCTTTCATATGTACTTCAAGGGAAGCTGTAGGTTTTTTCTTATGCTCATGTGGAAAGTTCCCACAGAGTTGCTAGGACCCAGGCTCCATCCATGCTGCCAGGGAAGCTTGAACATTTTTATTTTATTTATTTAGGTTTCCCAGGAAGAAGGCCCTGAGGGAAGGATTCAAGTTTTATGTGGTATATGAACCCAAAAAGCAGGTGGCAGAATGAGGAAATGAGACAGAAGGAAAGGGAAGGTAATTAATAAAGATTGTTGCTAATGATACTGTTAAGAGATGTTTGTTTGTGTGAACAACTAGAAAGATTAATTCTATAGTAGAAACTGGGAGACATGGTGTGGAGCAGCTGGAATATTTGGGTGGGGAGAGGTCAGCCATGAGTATCCATGGGAGATTAGTTCTAGGATTCTCCCCTCAGGTACTAAAGTTTGTGGATGCTTATGTCCCTTATATAAAATGGTGTGGAGATACTGCTATACCCCTAGCTGTTAGGAAACTGAAGCTGATGGTCACTTCAGTTAGCAGTTGGAAACCAGCATGGACAACATAGTGAAAATTCTCCAATTCAAAATAAAACAAAATAAAAAGATTGGTAGAGAACATGACTTCCACCAGCCCGACCTCCTCTTCAACTCTTGCTTTGAACCTTCAACCTTATGGAAATGCTGGCAGTGTAGCTCAGTGGTAGAGCTTTTGCCTAGCATGTCCAACACCCTGGGATTGATCCCAGAATTGTGGTAGGAGAAAAGTACACATGCATGAATAATCAATAGAGCAACATTTATAATGTGGGTCTTTTTATACAACTTCCACCACCAAATGGCCACCTTCTTTTTCCAATGAAATATGTGAGTGGTCTTTGACTATGAGGCCTCGGTACAAAAGTCTTTGGCTTAAATAAATTGGTATAGTATTTGAATATAACACATGCACATTTGTGCATATACTTTAAATCATCTCTACATTACTTATGTAAATTGTTATTTTGTTTAGGGAATAATGACAAGATAAAAGTCTATACATGTGGGGCTAGGAAGGTGGCTCAGTGGTAGAGCGCTTGCCTTGCATGCCTGAGGCCCTGGGTTTGATTCCTCAGCACCACATAAGCAAAAAGAAAAAAGCCGGAAGTGGCACTGTGGCTCAAGTGGTAGACTGCTAGCCTTGAGCTGAAGAGCTGAGGGACAGCACCCAGGCCCAGAGTTCAGGCCCCACGACTGGACCCAAACAACAACAACAACAACAACAAAAAGTCTATACATGTTCAGTATGCATGCCATTTTTCCCCTGAATACTTTTGGTCTGAGATTGAATCCATGCACTTAGGTGAGTTCCAGTGGCCCATACCTACAATCCTAGCTCTTCAGGAGGCTGAGATCTGAGGATCATAGGTCCCAGCCAGCCCAAGCAGATACCGGGTGGGGGGGGGGTTGTTTTTTGTTTTGGCCAATCCTGGGGCTTGAACTCAGAACCTGGGCACTGTCTCAGAGCTTCTTTTGCTCAAGGCTAGTATTCTACCACTTGAGCCATTTCTGGCCTTTTCTGTGTATGTGGTACTGAGAGATCGAACCCAGGACTTCATGCGTGCTAGGCAAGCACTCTACCAATAAGCCACATTCCCAGCCCTAAGCAGATACTCTTGTCTGCTTATCTCTAAAAAGCAGCAAAAAGCCAAAAGTAGAGCTGAGCGGGGGAAAAAAAAAAAAATCCAAGCAAGAACATGAAGCTTTGGGCTGGGAAGGTGGCTCAGTGGTAGAGCACTTGCCTTGCATGCTCGAGGCCCTGGGTTCGATTCCTCAGCACCACATAAGAAAAAAGCCAGAAGTGGCGCTGTGGCTCAAGTGGTAGAGTCCTAGCCTTGAGCTGAAGATCTGAGGGACAGCGCCCAGGCCCAGAGTTCAGGCCCCACGACCAGCCCCCCCCCCCAAAAAAAAAGAACATGAAACTTTGAGTTCAAACCCCAGTTGCAAAAAGAAAATTAAAAAGAATCTGTAGCTATGGTTGACAGTATTTATAAAATTTCAATCAATCATTATTGAAGTTACTAGGGGAGAGGATATAAATTATTCTGGTAACCAACACAGAGATTGAGATTCTGACTACTATTGGAGAGATGCCAAAGGCATGATGATATTCTGCCCAACTTCTGGTTGATCAGTCTTTTGTTAATTGGCCATTTGAATCTCCCTTTTGTGAATTGTACATTCATATCCTTGTCCCATTTTTCTATTAAATTGCGTATATTTTCTTTGTTGATTTATAGCAGTTACTTACATGTTAGAATACTAATTTTTGTTACTATATGTGTAGCTAATATAATTTTCCAGATTGCTGTTTATCTTTTCATTGTATTTTTAGTATTGTATAATAAGTAATCCTTCCTGAAATACACATGAATGTCTTTGCTATTTGTTTTATTTAAGAATTTCTAGCCGGGTGCCGGTGGCTCACACCTGTAATCCTAGCTACTCAGGAGGCTGAGATCTGAGGATCATGGTTCAAAGCCAGCCCAGGCCGTGAGACTCTTATCTCCAATAAACTACTAGAAAGCCGGAAGTGGCATTGTGGCTCAAGTGGTAGAGCACTCGCCTTGAGCTGAAAAGCAGAGGGACAGTGCCCAAGCCCAGAGTTCAAGCCCTATGACCGACCCGCCCACCCCCCCAAAAGAAAGAATTCCTTTCCACTGAAATAGAAGTGAAGATCCAGCAATAAATCTAAATAGTTTACATTCATCTTATTTTTGACAAAAGAGCCAAGGACAAATGTTGGAGAAGAGACAAACTTTTCAATAAATATTGTTAGGAAAACTGGATACCACATATAGAAGACTTTAAATTAGATCCCTGTTTCTCACCCTGTACAAACATTAATCCAAACTAGATCACATATCTAAATGTACGATCTGAAACTTTTAAAGTACTACAGGAGCTGTGTGCTACTCAGGAGGCTAAGATCTAAAAGATCACAGTTCAAAGCCAGCCCAGGCAAGAAAGTAAGACTCTTATCTCCAATTAACTGCCAGAAAACTGGAAGTAGCACTGTGGCTCAAAGTTGTGGAGCACTAGCCTTGAGTCTAAAAGCTCAGGGACAGCACCCAGGCCCTGAGTTCAAGTACCATGACCAACAATCCAAAAAGAAGAAACTACTAAAGGAAAACACGCGGGAAAACATTTGACAATACAGACATAAGTAATTCCTTTCAAATTAAACTCTGCTCAGAATGAAAGAGCAAGAACGGACAACTGGGACTTCATGTTAATAAGTTAATTTCCAGAATCAAAAGACAACTTACAGAATGGGTCGTTTAAAAAAAAAAAAAAAAGGCTTGCTGGTACTATGGCTTAACGCAGGCCTGGGTGATATCCCATTGCCTTTTCTACTCAAGGCTGGCTTTCTACCTTTTGTACCACAGCTCCAGTTCTGGATTTTTGCTGGTTAATTGGCAAACAAGAGTCTCACAAACTTCTGCCTGGGATGGCTTTGAACTGTAATCCTCAGATCTCAGCTTCTTGAGTAACTAAGATTACAGGCGGGAACCACAGGCACCTGGCAAAATATGAGAAAATCTTTACAAGCTAGTCACCAAAAGGATTAGTATCCAGAACATATAAAGAATTCAAACAAATACCAAAAGAGAAAATAACCTAATTAATAAGTGGTCAATAGAATTGAACAGACATTTCTCAACAAGTACAAATCATAATAAATACATGAAGAAATATTCAATATCCTTACCTATAAAAGAAAAACAAAGCCGGGAGTCGGTAGCTCATGCCTGTAATCCTAGCTACTCAGGAGGCTGAGATCTGAGGGTCAAGGTTCAAGGCCAGCCCGGGCAGGAAAGTCTGTGAGACTATCTCCAATAAACCACCAGAAAACCAGAAGTGGCACTGTGGATCAAGCAGTAGAGCGCTCGCCTTGAGCTGAAGAGTGCAGGGACAGCGCCCAAGCCCAGAGTTCAAGTCCCACAACCGACCAAAAAACGAAAGAAAAAGAAAAAGAAAAACAAAATGTCACTAAGATTTCATCTTGTCCCAGTTAGAATGGCAATCATCAACACAACAACAAAAGCTAGGAGGTTGATAAGAGAAAAATGAATTTTTTTTTTTTTTTTTTTGCCAGTCATAGGTCTTGAACTTTGGGCCTGGGTGCTGTCCCTCAGCTCTTCAGCTCAAGGCTAGCACTCTACCACTTGAGCCACAGCACCACTTCTGGCTTTTTTTCTGCTTATGTGGTGCTGAAGAATTGAACCCAGGGCCTCAGGCATGCAAGGCAAGCACTCTACCATTGAGCCATCTTCCCAGCCCCAGAAAACTGAATCTTTATATACTGTTGATGGGAATGTAAATTAGTGTAGTCACCATAGATGTCAGTATGGAGATTACTCAAGAAGTAAAAAGTAGGGGCTGGGAATGTGGCTTAGTGGTAGAGTGCTTGCCTAGCATGTATGAGGCCTTGGGTTCAATTCCTCAGTACCACATACACAGAAAAAGCTGGAAGTGGCACTGTGGCTCAAGCGGTAAAGTGCTAGCTCCTTGAGCAAAAGAAGCTCAGGGACATCACCCAGGCCCTGAGTTGAAGCCCCAGGACCGGCATGGCCTCACCATACCACTCTAGGGCATATATCTGAAGAAATGTAAATCACTATACAAAAGAAATATTTGTACACTTATGTTTAACACAGCAGAATTTACCATAGCCACAATGCGGTAAGTATTCCTTTTCTTTGTCCTCTAATACCTACTATAATTTCTAACTGGGCAATGCTTATGATAATAGATTGATTATTAAACATCTTGAATGTCATTCCTTACCTAATGACCTTCAAATTTTCTGAATTTATTGTTTTTTGACTGAATTACTGAACTCTTTTTCTTTGTTTTTCTTTTTTTGTGACAAAGTCTTGCTCAGTCTGGTTTTAAGCAGCTGAATTCAAATGATCCTCCTGCTTTAGTCTCCCATGTATCTGAGACTACAAGGACATATTACCATATCCAGCTGCTGCCTTCATGGTTTTGTTTTAAGTGGTTGCTATTTCCCTACCGTCCATGACTTAGTGAACCTATCAGTCAAAGAACTTAACTTCCTACTCTACAGAAGTGGAAAAGAATTCAAGGTCACAAGGAAGTTAACATCACATGGGTAAACTTTGACCATTGTGATATAAGAGACAGGAAGGAATCAGCAATAATCTTTCCTTTTCAATCCACACTAGACCATTCCAAGACAGATCGTGTTTGTATAACTTTTTAAAGAAGAATTCTGTGTAACCAGTCAATCTTGTGAAGTTATGGTCAGCTCAGTAATATATAACCTTAACTATTCCTTCATTTCCCTTGTCCCTAAGTTTTATTGCTCTAAAATTGTGCCCCTCATTAAGGCTCTACCATTTAGCCCCTGCCTTTTGATCTGTTCTCTGACCCCAAAGACAATTTCCTTCAGAAGAGTGAAGAGCAGTTATGGAAATTTATATATTTATTAGGCATCCCAAGTGAATCTTATGATCAAGCAAGTATTGCTGACATGCCTTAAGGCATCCTGGGGTCTCAGATCTTTCATTAACAGGAAATGAGCTGCAAAAAACCATGTGAGATTCAGTAAGGAAATCCATCTCAGGAATCCTCTAGATGTGGCCATGAACAACCACAGATGGATGAGCACAATAAGCAGCCTAGAGGTGGTGAGATGTACTAACGAAGGAATATTATCTGCTACCAAGAACAAGAACAATTGCTGCTCTGTCTTCCAAGGAACTAATGTGTGCTTTGAACTGAAGACCATCCCCCTCTCTCCTATTCCAATCATGTGCTTTTATTGAGGTTCTTTCATCAACTGGGTTTGAGGGGGGGGAGAGTGTTACTTCTGTTGCTAGATCATGCATAGCCACATCTAGATTTAAAAGAAGGCAGCTAGCTTTCAATAAAGGAAGTTTCTCTCTCTCTCTCTCTCTCTCTCTCTCTCTCTCTCTCTCTCTCTCTCTCTCTCTCTCTCTCTTCCTCTTTCTTCCCCCCCTCCCTCTCTTTCCTTTCCTCCCTCTCTCTCCCACACCTTGTCCTGCAGCAGATATGGCATAATTTGAGTTATTTATCTTTGGAGAAGGGATGTGTTACCTTAGGAAGCATTACCTGAGACATCAAATCCACTGCAAGGATATGTGGGAAACAAAGGAAAATAGGAAAATACTGGTGGAAGAGTGAAGAAGTGAGACAAAGAGGCTATGAAAGCCAACATAGAATGCATAGAATGGTTTCTACTGAGTACAAGTGGAGCTTGATCCTGTGGGAAACTCTAGGAGACAGTATAGAATACACACCACAGCATTATCCCACTGTGAGGAATGAGGGGGCTGACGTTTTCATTCATCAGCTCTATGGAGAGTAGCTCCCAGGGAAGGAACTACTCCTCCGCAATTTTGGCCTGTTGTGCAAGTGATAAAGTGGGCAACAGTCAGAGAAAACCTTCAGGTAAAGAAGTGAATGTGCTGACAGCTGGAAGTCAGGCCAGTGTACATTAAAATAGTAAGGACAGTCAGTGCCTGACTGTGGCTCACACCTGTAATCCTGGCTACTAAGAATACTGAGATATGAGGATCACAGTTGGAAGGCAGCTGGGCCAAGAAAGTCTGTGAGACTTCAATTAACCACCAAAAAGCAGAAGCAGAGCTGTGGATTTAGCGGTAGAATGCTAGCTTTGAGCACAAAAGCTCTAGGACAGTGCCAGGCCCTGAGTTCAAGCTCCAATACTGGCGCGCACGCACGCGTGCGCGAGAGCACACACACACACACACACACACACACACACGTGAGCTGGGCAGTCAGAGAACTGATATGCATATAATGTCTGATTCTGCTGTTTAGAATTGCCCTTTTCCCACCTATGATTCATTTAAATCATCAGAGGCAATGCAAATAAAAACCACAATGAGGTATCACCTCATCCTGTTAGGATGGCTATTTTCAAAAAGACAAGTGATAACATGTGTTGGCTGGGGTGTGGAGCCAAGAGAACCCGTTTATATGGTTGGAGAGAATGTAGATTAGCACAACTATTGTGAAAAACAGAACGGTGATTCCTAAGGAAATTAAAAATAGAATCCTCGTATGATTCCAAAATGTTCCTTCTTAACAGAGGAAATGAAATCACCAGCTTATAATACACCTGCACTTCCATGACTGTTAACTGCATTATTCACAATAGCCAAGATGTGGAAACAACAGAAGTGTCTAACAGCTGATGAATAGGTAAAGAAACTGTGAAATACGGTAAACACAACAAAATACTATTCAATCTTTTAAAAGGGGGGCCAAAGCAGGTGCTAGTGGCTCATATCTGCTCAGGAGGCTAGGATCTCAGGATCATGATTCAAAGCCAGCTGGAGGAGGAAAGTCTCTGAAATGCATATCTCCAATTAACCACCAAAAACTGGAACAGGAGGGTAATTCCAGTAGTAGAGTGCCAGACTTAAGTGGAAAAAAGCTAAGAGAAAGCCTGAGGCCCTGAATTCAAATCCCAGTTCTTGCACACACAAAAAAATTGGGGCAGAGGGAAGTCCTAGCATATACAAGGCCCCGGATTCAGTTTCCAACATCACACATGTGTGCACATGTATGCATGCACACATGTGAAATCCTGACATTTACCGCAGGATATGCCTGGAAGATATTCTGCTAAGTGAAATAAGCCAGACACAGAAAGAAAAATACTTGATGATTTCACTTACAATGAGAATGAAAACAATAACAGGGAAAGAGTTACATACACAGAGATAAAAGGGTGATTACCAGAAGTGGTACTGAGGAAATGAGGATGCATAGTAACAAAGGGTAGAAATATATAGAATAATCTAGAGATCTAATGTACAATAATGCCCTCCCCTCTTGTCTGGAGTTTTACTGTTTAGAGTTTCAGCTACCAAGGTCAACAGGAAGACAAGAGAGTAAATACAGCACAACTGGATTTTGAGAGGAAGAAAGAGATCATATTCACTGTTAATTTTTTTTTTTTTTGGTCGGTCATGGGGCTTGAACTCCGCCTGGGCGCTGTCCCTCAGCATTTTAGTTCAAGGTGAGCGCCCTACCACTTGAGCTACAGCACCACTTCCAGTTTTCTGAGTGTTTATTGGAAAGATAAGAGTTTCACGGACTTTGGGCTGGGAAGGTGGCTCAGTGGTAGAGTGCTTGCCTTGCATGCCTGAGGCCCTGGGTTCGATTCCTTAGCACCACATAAGCAAAAAGAAAAAAGCCGGAAGTGGTGCTGTGGCTCAAGTGGTAGAGCCCTAGCTTTGAACTGAACTGCTGAGGGACAGCGCCCAGGCCCAGAGTTCAGGCCCCACAACCGCACCCCCCCCAAAAAAAAAAAAGAGTTTCACAGACTTTCCTGCCTGGGCTGGCTTTGAACCTCGATCCTCAGATCTCAGCCTCCTGAGTGGCTAAGATTACAGACGTGAGCCACCGGCTCCCGGTGACTGTTAATTTTTTATTGTGTCAATTTATAAATTTTATCATAGGTATGTACATTTAGGAAAAACAGTCTACATTGAATTCTCTTTTAGTTTCAGATGTTCTCTACATCTTGCAATGTATTCCCTATGGAGAATGGAACATACTTTAGGACTAGAATTAATAATATTGATTTGTACTTAGGACTTTTTCAAAAGTAGATGCTTTCATACATATGTAACTAAGTGAATTGGCAGCTTAATTTGCTTGTCTATAGTTCCCATGTATATAGCTATTATGTCCTCATATACACATAGTGAAATGGTTATAGTTGAATGGTTATAGTGAAATGACTATATTACTATATGGATAGTTATATAAGTATTACATATATATGATGTTTTCATATATGTATAGATAGTGAAATGGTAACTACAGTCAAGCAAATTACTTGACTATGTATCATATATACCTTAACCACAGCTTTAAGAAAAAGCCCACCTCGGAGGCTGGGAATGTGGCTTAGTGACAGAGTGCTTGCCTAGCATGCATGAAGCCCTGGGTTCGATTCCTCAGTACCACATACACAGAAAAAGCCAGAAGTAGCACTGTGTCTCAAGTGATAGAGTGTTTGAGCAAAAGAATCTCAGGGACAGTGCCCAGGCCCTGAGTTTTCAAGCCCCAAGACTGACAAAAGAAAAAAAGAAAGAAAAAGAAAAAGAAAAACACCCACCTCCTTGACACAGAGCAGAAATGACTCCAGCAGGCCAATCGAATTCACTGAAGAAGACATACAAATGATCCATCCAGATCCCTTTTATTGTAGACCCATCCCCCAGGACAGATGAGTGCTGCCTAGAGGATCCTAGCTGCACCTTTCTTCAAAGAATTGCCCTCATCAGGAGAGGTCCCTTGACTCTCCAGGGCACAGTCCATATCCAAAGGGAAGGGGGGATACAGTAAAAGGTGGACTTTCTGGGAGACAATTATGAAGCACAATTCCTGCTTCCCAACTCTCCCAGGGACCAAGATGAAGCCATAGGTAGGTGACCCTTCATCCTCCCTGGCTCCTTTCCCTACTCTACACTGCTTTCCTGGATCCTTAATAGGTTCCTCAGAGCATTTCAAAAACCAGGAGCAGCTAAAGATCTATCCCAGGCTCCATTTTTAGGATGGATCCCAGAGAACACCCATTCTGTAGGAGACAATAGTGGCTTAGCCTAGCCTGGGTATATAGACCCTTTGGGGTATCAACATGAACTCTAAGTAAAAGTAGATCTCTGGGGAAAAAAAAAGTAGATCTCTGTCTAAGATTATGAATAACATGTAAGGATGCTGAAGTAGATATATGTTTGTTTGGTTTTTTTTTGGTAGGTCTTGGGGCTTGAACTCTGGGCCTGGGCGCTGTCCCTGAGCTCTTCAGCTCAAGGCTGGTGCTCTACCACTTAAGCCACAGCGCCACTTCCGGTTTTCTGGTGGTTTATTGGAGATAAGAGTCTTTCGGACTTCCCTGCCTGGGCTAGCTTTGAACCTTGATCCTCAGATCTCAGCCTCCTGAGTAGCTAGGATTACAGGCGGGAGCCACTGGCGCCCGGCTTTATATGTTCTTTTTACTCCCTAACATGTATGTCATATATACTTTTTAAAATATATTTTTATTGTGATAATACTGTACAGAGGGGTTACAATTACATGGGTAAGATAATGAGCACATTTCTTTTTTTTTTTTTTTTTTTGCTGGTCATGGGGCCTGAACTCTGGGCCTGGGCGCTGTCCCTCAGCTCTTCAGCTCAAGCCTAGTGATCTACCACTGGAGCCACAGTGCCACTTCCGGCTTTTTCTGTTTATGTGGGGCTGAGGAATCGAACCCAGGCCTCATGTTTGCAAGGCAAGCGCTCTACCACTGAGCTACCTTCCCAGCCCCAATGAGCACATTTCTTATCAAGCATTGTAGCCTCCTGCTTTGCTTCCCCTTCCCATCCCTTGGTATCCTCCCTCCCTCCCCCCAATCTCCCCCACCAAAATTGTAAAGTTCGTTTTTCGACATAACGACTTGTACATCTCATTGTTGCAATGGGTCCTCTTGTATCCCTGTTTTAACAATTTGTTTTTTCCCTTCCCCTCCACATATACCAACATCATATATAGTGAAAGCAGGGGTTATACCATGGGGGAGGGACATACAAGGCAACAAATATGCTTTTGTTTTAATAACACTGCATTGATTTGGGACCAAAGGTGAGGGAACTAGTCCCATTTGCTTCCCAGTTCCTTTGGATAGAGGTGACTTTTCTTTGAGTTCATAGGTGGGAATGTGCCCATACTTGATAAGTCACATTCTCATGCCACAAGGAGTTTGGCACAGTCACCTGGACCCAATCAAAGCCATTAAAATGTTAGATTAAGAAAGGAAGCACTCTTTGTCCCCTGGACTGAGAAGATTAAGTATGAGAGAAGGGGGAGTCTAGAGCTGCTGGAAACTATCAGCAACTATAACTCCAACACAGTGTAGAGTACCAGTAGCTCCTACCTGTAATCCTAGCTACTCAGGAGGCAGGGATCTGAGGATTGCAGTTTGACGCTAGCCCAGGCAGGAAAGTATATTAACAGTTAAAAAAAAATCTGGAAGTGGTGCTGTGACTCAGGTGGTAGGATGCCAGCGTGAGTGAAAAGTGAAAAACCTAAGGGACAGAGAGCTCAGGCCCCAACTTCAAGCCGCTGTAACAACAACAACAATAGCACACACACACACACACACACACACACACACACACACACACACACACACAGACACAGACACAGACACAGACACAGACACACACACACACACACACACACACACACACACACACACACACACACACACACACACACACACACACACACACACACACACACACAGAACCAATCCGAAGAGTCAGGACACTGGGAAGAAATGAGTCCTATTCCACAATGCTGAAGCTCTTGCCTCTGGACAAACACATCCTAGATTATATCTCTTTCAATACACAGGCAAGTAAGCTCCCTTTGTGTGCTGGTTTGTACTGGATTTTATAACACCACCTAAACAGTTTTGACACATGCAGTAATGGCAAGCCTGAAGTGGCTAGAAAACACATTGCTACCATGTGATTTACACCCTGGGAGCAGGAATCACGAAGGACAGCTACAGCAAGCACCAGTGATTCCTGTAAATGACATAAAGCACCAAGGATTCTGCTTTTCCTGAATACTGCTTCCTGCAGTGTTCAATTATTTAAACCAGAAAATTCATTTAAAAAAATTTTTAAGAGTTAAGTTTTGCACCAGGGGCTCATGCCTGTAATTCTAGCTATTCAGGAAGCTGAGATCTAAGGATCACAATTCAAAGCCAGTCAGGGCAAGAAAATGCATGAGATTCTTACCTCCACTAAACTATCAAAAAAAAAAAAAAGCCAGAAGTGGAGTTGTGGCTCAAGTGGTAGAGCACTAGCCTTGAGCATAAAAGCTCAGAAATAGAACCCAGGCCCAGAGTTCAAGCCCCAGAACAAAAAAACAAAACAAAACAAACAAACAAAAAAAAGAGTTTTTTCAGTTCCAAAGGAAAGAAGTTGAATACACCTCCCTTTCTCATTTTTATTTAATTGTTTCAAGTACTGAAAGGTACTTTGTTTTCTGGACATTGATCTTTTGTCTTTTGTTTACTATAATGTCCTTTTTTCCCATGATTTTCTTTTATTTTTCTTTCTTTTTTTAACTTTGTGCTATTATTCATTGTTGAAATGTTTGTTCTTTAAGAGGTCTTAAGTCAGGCTGGGAATGTGGCTTAGTAGTAGAGTACCTCCCTAGCATTCATGAAACCCTGGATTCTATTCCTCAGTACCACATAAACAGAAAAGACCAGAAGTGGTGCTGTGGCTCAAATGGTAGAATGTTATCCTTGAACAAAAGAAGCTCAGGAACAGTGCCTAGGCCCTGAGTTCAAGCCCCAGGACTGGCAAAAAAAAAAAAAAAAGAGGTCTTAAGTGACATGCCTTATAATCATTATTTTGGGGCTATCATATATAGATCTTTTTTTGTTTGTTTGTTTTGTGGTGGTACTGTGGTTTGTGTTCAGGGCCTGTTTGCTTGCCTTGCTAGCTTAGCTGACATTATACCACTTGAGCCATACCTCCAGCCTACTTCTACTTCTTTTTTTTTGTTTGCTTGTCTTTTGGGATGGATCTCACACTAATTTTGACTCTGGCGTTGCACCTCAATCCATCTACCACCTCCTCTTGAGTAGCTAGCATTGCAGGTATGTACAAATATACCTAGCTTGTTTTTGAGATAAGGTCTTGTTAACTTTTTCCTGGGCTTCCCTTGAATGGTGATTCTCCTATCTCTACTGCTTGAGTGTTTGGGATTATAGGTGCAGACCACCCTATCTGGTCCAATTCTTTTTTTATTTTCTCTTTTTCTGCTATATTTTACTTTTCAAAATCTTTTTCCTTGTTCTTTATATATATATTTATATGTATATATGTATCTAAATCTATCTATACCTATTTATATAAATCATTCTGATTTTTTTCCTAGATGCAAAATTTCTAATCTCTAGAAACATGGAATTTTTTTTTTCCTGTTTCTTGTCAGTTGTATGTTTCCTTGAGTTCCTTTATTCTGTTTGTTAAGCCAAGTTAGCAGCTTCCCTTCACTGTCTGGTGATCTATGGTCTCTGATGAACTGGACCTCTGCAGCTCTGCATGGGGTTTATTGATTGTGGTCATATGAGATGGATAAGGAGGTGGTCATTTATGAAGGTGGTCTTACTCAAATGTCAGTTTCTGTTGCTATTTTTCTCTGGTCTGGTCATATTCTGTAGATAAGACTCCTACCTTTTGTCTGATGGGATTGGGGTTGTTACACCTGGGTTCAAATGAGTAGTGTATAGTTATAAGTTCCCCCCCCCCCGAAAATGGATTAATGCTATCATCTCTGTCCAAAATGTAGATTCATTCTATTCCCCAAGGTCCACTCTAGCATCTTCAGCTGTTTCACAAAGCCCGAAACCTAGAGTTTTGGAGTCCAGTACTCTCAAATGGGAAGTCTGGGCCTGGGCATTGTCCCTCAGCTCTTCAACTCAAGGCTAGCACTCTACCACTGGAGCCACAGTGCCACTTCAGGCTTTTTCTGCTTATGTGGTACTGAGGAATTGAACTCAGGGCCTCATGCATGCAAGGCAAGCACTCTACCACTGAACCACCTTCCCAGACCTCCACTTTAGTTTTTTTTTTTTTTTTTTTTAGCTTTTTTTACTGACTAAATGGAGATAAGAGGCTAACAGACTTTTCTGCCTGGACAGCTTCAAACCCTGATAATCAGATCTCAGCTTCTGGCACCAGCAAACATTTTTTAAAAAATTATGTAACTCATGAAAGAGGGAGCTAGAAGGTAGGCAAAAGAAGTTGGCTTGATTGGGCTGAAAATAAAAGTATACTTGTGCCTCTGTGTGAGAGTGTGTGTGTGTGTGTGTACCAATAGGCAGACAAATGTAGCCTTAGACTTCAAGGAATTCCAAGGGTATTGGCTAGGTATAATTCAAGACTGATTAAATTTCTATAGGGCAATAAAATTCTTGTAGCCTAACCACAGAATCCAGTTGTAAAATCATAGAACCTATTCATTTCTAAAGTTAAAGTGTAACTTTATAGAATCATAAACTTGTCTACTACTCAGGGTCATTGTGGATTACTTAGATAAATTGAAGCAGTGGAATGTCATTCTTCAGGGAGTATAAAATGTGGTGAATTTCCAGTATACAGTTTTGCTTTTATTTAGTTTGAGAAGGTGTTCTCTCAAGATCTCTGGAATCAAGCCATCATAATTTCCCTATTTTTTCAAGTTTGGAATATTTTTTCCTCTCCTCTGTCAGGAGAAAATATCTAAAATATTTATTTATGTAATTATTCATTCATTTATTTTGCCAGTTCTGGGGCTTGAACTCAGTGCCTGGGCACTGTCCCTAAGCCTCTTTTGCTCAAGGCTAGCACTCTACACTTGAGCCACAGTGCCACTTCTGGCTTTTTCTGTGTATGTAGTACTGAGGAATCAAATCCAGGGCTTCATGAATGCTAGGCAAGCACTCTACCACTAAAGCCACATTCTCAGCCTAAAATATTTATTTATTTATTTATTTATTTATTGTCATGGGGCTTGAACTCTGGGCTTGGATGCTGTCCTTGTGCTCTTCAGCTCAAGGCGAGTGCTCTACCGCTTGAGCCACAGCACCACTTCCGGTTTTCTAGCAGGTTTATTGGGGCTGGCTTTGAACTGCAATCCTCAGATCTCAGCCTCCTGAGTAGCTAGGATTACAGGCGTGAGCCACCAGTGCCCCCGGCTTAAAATATTTATTCTTGATAGTACTATCACAGTCTTGTCTTAATATCCATTCTTTTTGTCCTTGTGGTTTTATGTGCCCTGCCACATCCAATTTAGAGATATTTGGGGAGAAGGCCAGCAGAAATGCATGGATTCAATTCCTTTTTTTTTTTTTTTCCTGATCACACAAATCCTTTTGTTCTTTAGATCTGGGACTGTCTTTTTTTGGGGGGAGGGTGTGCGGTTGTGGGCCTGAACTCTGGGCCTGGGCGATGTCCCTCAGCTCTTCAGCTCAAGGCTAGCGCTCTACCACTTGAACCACAGCACCACTTCCGGCTTTCTTTCTTTTTGCTCATGTGGTGCTGGGGAATCGAACCCAGGGCCTCATGCATGCAAGGCAAGTGCTCTACCACTGAGCCACCTTCCCAGCCCCATATCTGGGACTTTCTTGAAATGGATGGCCCGTTGTCTTTATGCTATTGATTTTTTATTTCCTTCTTTCATGTATTCTCTGGATTTCACTGGGAACGTTCAGTATGAGGAAGAGCATGTTCTATTTACAATCTTGATCTAGGCCTCTTTCTGAAATAAAATTCTTTATTTCAAATATCAAAGATCTCCTTACCTTTGGGAATGGAAGCAAATGGTCATCATTATTCTGAGAATTTTAAAAAAAATCAATTTCTGGTTCAAGATAGTGATCTGAATTACTATCTGAGTAATGGTGCAGGCCTGTAGTTCTTGCTACTTGGGCAATGGAAATCCAAAGTAGAATCTCAGTTGGAGGCCAGCTGGAGCAAAATGCATTCTAGGAACTCCATCTCAACCAAGGACTGGGTATGGTGGAGAATATAACACAGGGAAGCACGAGTATGAAGATAAAAGACTAAGGTAGCCAGGGAGAAAAATGAGACCCTACCTGGAAAAAAACCAATGCAGAAAATAGAGGGGCAGAGGATAGGGGTATGACTGAAGTGATAGCAAGCATGAGGCTTTAGACCAAACCCAGTACAAAAAAAGGAAAGAAGGAAAGAAGGAAAGAAAGAAGGAAAGAAAGAAAGAAAGAAAGAAAGAAAGAAAGAAAGAAAGAAAGAAAAAAGAAAGGAAGGAAGGAGGGAGGGAAGGAAGGAAGAAAGGAAAGAAAGAAAGAAAGAAAGGAAAGAAAGAAAGAAAGAAAGAAAGAAAGAAAGAAAGAAAGAAAGAAAGAAAGAAAGGTTTAAGAACAACAAATATCTCATTCCTGATCCCAGCCTCTCCCATTTTTTTTCCATCTTCAGCTGCAGAAGACACATTTTCTTTGGCCTTTTCGCCCATAGGTGTTTCTAAGTTTCAGCTATATCACTTAGTAGGTGTGGGACCACCCCTCTTGTTACTTTTTATGTTTGTTTGTTTGTTTTTGTCGGTCATGGACTTGAAATCTGGGCCTGAGTGCTGTCCCTCAGCTCTTCAGCTCAAGGCTAGCACTCTACCACTTGAGCTACAACACCACTTGTGGTTTTCTGATCGTTTATTGGTGATAAGAGTCTCTCGGACTTTCCTGCCCAGGCTGGCTTTGAACCTCAATCCTCAGATCTCATCCTCCTGAGTAGCTAGGATTACAGGCATGAGCCACCGGCGCCCGGCCTACTTTTTATTTTTTGGGGGGGTCCGGTTGTGGGGCCTGAACTCTGGGCCTGGGTGCTGTCCCTCAGCTCTTCAGCTCAAGGCTAGGGCTCTACCACTTGAGCTCCACTCCCGGCTTTATTCTTATGTGGTGCTAAGGAACTGAACGCCTCAGGCATGCGAGGCAAGCGCTCTACCACTGAGCCACCTTCCCAGTCCCCCGGCCTATTTTTTTTTTTTGCCAGTGTTGGGACTTGAACTCAGAGCCTGGGCACTGTCTCTGAGCTCTTTTTGTTCAAGGCTAGTGCTCTACCACTTGAGCCACAGCTCTTTTTGCAGCTTTTTAATGGTTACTTGAAGATTAAAAAGTCTCATGGACTTCCCTGCTCAGGCTAGCTTGGAATTGTGATCCTCCAATTTCAGCCTCCTGAGTAGCTAAGATTATAGGTGTGAGCCACTAGGTCTTGGTGGAGTTGTATTGTTTTGTTTTGTTTTCCAGCTTTGGACATTGGAAATTGAGTTTTAAGTTTTTCTACAAATTAAAAGGCTCCAAACCAAAGAGTTAACAAAACAAATATTTTTCTGATCTTTTCTGGCTTCCATTCAACATGTGAAGAGCTATCAGATTTGGAGCATTTATTCTACAGAGTGCCTTTAAAACCTAGGCCTGGGTCTGAAGGTACTGTGGAGAGAGAAAATGGAGAAAAAAAGTAGCAGAGGGCTGGGAAGGTGGCTCCATGGTAGAGTGTTTGCCTAGCATGCATGAGACCCTGAGTTTGATTCTTCAGCACCACATAAACAGAAAAAGCCAGAAGTGGCACCGTGGCTCAAGAGATAGGGCACTGCCTTGAGCTGAAGAGCTGAGGGACAGTGCCCAGGCCCAGAGTTCAAGCCCTACGACTGACCAAAAAAGAAAGAAAGAAAGAAATAAAGAAAGAAAGAAAGAAAGAAAGAAAGAAAGAAAGAAAGAAAGAAAGAAAGAAAGAAAGAAAGAAAGAGAAAGAAAGAAAGAAAGAAAGAAAGAGAAAGAAAGAAAGAAAGAAAGAAAGAAAGAGAAAGAAAGAAAGAAAGAAAGAAAGAAAGAAAGAAAGAAAGAAAGAAAGAAGCAGAGAAAGGACATGACACACATTGCATCTGAGTTTCTCTATTTTTGGCTGAATCCTGAAGAAGGAGAGGCAGTTTGAGAACTTGGCTTACTTCAAGGTCAGGAGGTTTTGCTCCACTCCATATTTGAGATTCTGGAAGGAAGCCACCATGTAGAATGGCCCCAACTGAACCCAGAAAAAGTAATGTGCAGAGTGGCCCAAACAAAGATTCAGCTGGACTCCTGCTGTGACTCTCAAGATCCCTCTTAGTGTAAGTGCTGGCTGAGAGCCAGTAAGTCTCCATAGGGACCACAGGGCTGCTGGTCTTACTGAGCAGGCTTGACAGGTAGAGGTGTATACCAGACAAGCAAAAGCCAATGAGAAGTGATTGATCAGATACAGCTTAACCCAAAGCAGACAGTAATGCATCAGCTACAGATGTCAACAAGTAGGTGACAGACCCGTAAGTTTACATGTCCTATCATCCAGATGCTATAAGACTGGGATAGAAATCTAGAAATTGACTGTTCCTAAAAGATCCTGTTAGTTACACTATTCCTGCATAATAAATAACACAAACACCATGACATAACTAGTGTTAAATCAAAGTTTTTTTTAATGCCTGGGGAATCTAACCCAGGGCCTCACACAGGCTAGACAAGTGCTCTACCAACCAAGCTACCTCCCCTGTCCAAGTTTTGGAGACTAAGAGGTCTCTAAAAAGAAGAGGTTTATTGAGCTGTACAGATGTCAAATTAATGAATGAAATGACTGGTCCTGGAACAAATCCCCAAGCCACAGAAGCAGCATAGCAGATGGCAATTGGCAAAATGTATTTCAAAATAAAAATATATTTTAGAATAAAATAAAATATATTTTATCATAAAATTTAGGAGAGAAAAAACATAATTTACACTGGACCAACACTGGTTATAGATAAAAAGGCCTTTTCTTACAACTTATCTCCTAACATTCTCTTGGATATACTAAGTCTCATAGTCAAGTTCAAAGTCAATGGAGTTGGAATAAATAATGTATACTGGGAGAAAATAATGAGTTGAGAACAGTAATCCAATCTACTTCAGAGACTAGGCATTACCTAATTACCAAATTAATACATTAGACTAAAATTGGTATTATCTGCCAAATTATTATATTCATCTAAAGTTGAACAGAAAAAAGTTGTAGATAAGGATTTATGTTGGGTCTAGTTCTCTAGGAACAGGCTTAGAATGAGGATTCTTGTTTGTTTATTTTTGGATGAGGATTCTTACGTATGTAATCTCCTGAGTATGTCAGGATGAGAGCCAAGGATGGAAAAGGAGAGGAATAAATAATGTATATCAGGGAGCAAGGGAAGAATGTGATCTCAGCTGGAATCTTTTCTATAGCCACAAGAGATGGGAGAAACAATTATACTACAAGTCCACTTTCAAGAGAGGGTAATTAGAGGTGCATGTAATCAAACATTGTATACATGAATGAAAATGTCACCATGAAACACATTAAAATTAAAATGTACAAAGAGAAAGCATAGTCCCACTGGGCACTGGTGGTTCACACCTATAATCCCAGCTACTCAGGGGGCTGAGATCTGAGAATCATGGTTCCAAGCGGCGGGGCAGGAAAGTCCATGAGACTGTTATCTGTAATTAACCACCAGAAAACGAGAAGTAGTGCTGTGGCTCAAAGTGCACTAGTCTTGAGTGAAAGAGCTCAGGGACAGTGCCCAGGCCCTGAGTTTAACCCCACAACTGACAGAAAAAGAAAAAGAGAAAGAGTTGTCCCACTCAAGAAGGCTTTTCATCTTCATCAGTGGGTTTTGGACTATCTCCCTGTCTCTCAGAGCATTTACAGCCTTCCAGGCACTCTTCCTGTGGTGATGTGAATTGTGAAGGGCAATTATCTGGAGAGAAAGTGGAACTGAGACAAACCCAAACTCACAACAATTGGGGGATGTGCCCACTAGCTGATAAAGGAATGTGAATGGGTTTCCAGCAATAGTTACTACATAGCTCATGAAAGACCATGACTGAAATTTGGAACTCCAGTAGGGGAGAGTTATTCTTAGGTTTTCAGAAGCTGCTAGTGGGTTCCTATGGGTGCTATTATAATATTGATGATTTTTTTTCCTTTTCTTTTTTTATGTTATACTTAAAAGAAAGCATCTTAGCTGAGTGTTGGTGGCTCATGCCTGTCATCCTAGCTACTCAGGAGGCTGAGATCTGAGGACCACAATTTAAAGCCAGCCAGGGCAAGAAAGTCTGTGAGGCTCTTATCTCCAATTAACCACCAGAAAACCAGAAATAGTGCTGTGGCTCAAGTGGTAGAGAGCCACCTTTGGGCTGAAAAACTGAAAGCGCCCAGGCCCAGAGTTCATAGCCCCACAACTGACAACAACAACAACAACAACAAAAGACAGCGGGGCTGGGAAGGTGGCTCAGTGGTAGAGTGCTTGCCTTGCATGCATGAGGCCCTGGGTTTGATTCCTCAGCACCACATAAGCAAAAAGAAAAAAGCCGGAAGTGGTGCTGTGGCTTAAGTGGTAGAGCGCTAGCCTTGAGCTGAAGAGCTGAGGGACAGTGCCCAGGCCCAGAGTTCAGGCCCCAGGACCAGACCCCCCCCCCCCCCCGCAAAAAAGACAGCATCTTTTGTACTGTGTATCTGTAGAAAATGAATAATGCAACTTTTTTTTTGCATTGGTTGGTATGCATTATACATAGACTGTGTGCTTCTTTGATGAAAGTTAACTTTTTTGTGTATGCCAATACTGAGGCTTGATCTCAGAACCTCAGGGTTGTTTGGCTTTTTCTTTTTCTTTTTTGTCAGTCATGGGGCCTGAACTCAGGGCCTGGGCACTATTCCTGAGCTCCTTCACTCAAGGTTAGTGCTCTACCTATTTGAGCCACAGCTCCACTTCTGGTTTGCTTGTGGATAATTGGAGATAAGAGTCTCACAGATTTATCTGCCTAGGCTGGCTTCAAACCACCATCCTCAGATCTCTGCCTCCTGAATAGCTAGGATTACAAGTATTTAACCACCAGGGCCTGGCTTGTTTGGCATTTTCATTAATGATTGGCACTCTACCAATTGAACCACACAGCCAGTCCAGCTTTTTGCTGGTTAATTAGAGGCAGAATTTTGCTTACTTTTCTTCCCTAAGGTTGACTCTGAACTTCAATCCTCAGATCTCAAGCCTCTTAAATAGCTAGGATTGCAGGCATGAGTTACTGGTGTCAAATCACTGTTGCCTCTAATCCTAGCACTTCAAAAGCTGAGTCAGGTATTGGTTGCTCACATCTGTTATCCTAGCTACTCAGAAGGCTGAGATCTGAGAATCTTGGGCGATTTGAAGCTAGCTTGGGCAGGAAACTCTGTGAGACTATCATTTCTTTTTAACCACCAAAAAAAGCCAGAAGTGGAGCTGTGGCTCAATTGGTAGAGCTCTAGCCTTGGAATGGGGTGAGGGGGGTGGGAATGAGGGAAGAGCATCAAGAGTTAGAGGACATGCTGGCAGGCTACAGAGTGAGATTTTTAAAACATCAACAAATAACAATTGCTTGGGATGGGTTGGGGGATTTGACTACAAAGGAGTCTCAGATAACTATGGTTATGAAAGTGTTCTTAGCAGGGAAGACAATGGTTCTACAACTGTATAGTTGTCAAATCTTTTGTCATAAAATGAGTCATACATTTTATTATTCATTTTTTGATAAGAAAAATTATACCACTATAGACTGTTTTTTTAAAAAACGATATTGTGTGACTTACACTCAGTAGCTCGGATTGACAGATATAGCAAACAAAAATAGGGCCTACTTGAATTTTTATCTAATTGCTTCTGCAATATGCATTGATCTAAAAGAAAAATGTAACAGAGAACATATACTGAAACTATATTTTCATTTACAAGAAATAAATTGTAAATAAATTATATTTTTCCTTAATTATATTTTTCTGACCATCTTAGCTAACCATTCCTTCATAATTTATTCATAAAATTCCCTGCAAACCTGGATGCTGGTGGTGCCTGCCTGTAACCCTAGCTACTCAGAAGGCTGAGATCTGTGGATGGCAGTTTGAAGCCAGCCCAGGAAGGAAAGTTCATGAGACTCAGCTCCAATTAACCACCAGAAAATTAAAAGTAGAGCTGTGGCTCAAAGCGGTAGGGCACTAGCCTTGAGCAAAAGAGCTCAGGCAGAGCCCAGGCCTGGAATTGAAAAAAAATTCCTGGCAGATACGTTCATTTTCATTGATCACATTTAACTTACTTCAGTCTATTAACCATATTAATTAAAAACATGCTCAACATTAGCATAATGAGCCGTTATACTGAACACGTTCTAGAATAAAGTTAACAACCCAGAGAATTGCTCTTTAAATTTAGCTTGTTGAAACAAATACCAGCCTTCCACTCTTCAAGATTATATTCATTTCCTCTCTTTCTCTTTCTCTCTGTCTACCTTCTTCACTCTCTCCTTCCTTTTGAGATAGTGTCTTAATATATAGCCCAGGCTAGCCTGGAACTCACTAAACTCATGTGTCATTTTAGGTACAGCCATGTTAACACCTCTTGATCAGTAACTCAAAAGAGATTATGGCTCCCTAGTATAGCACTTGTCTAGCATTCCTGATGCTCTGAGTTTAATTTTTAATACCACACACACATTCAAACATTTAAAAAAAATGGTAGAGCCAGATACTAGTGGTTCATGTTTGTAATCTTAGCTACTTGGAAAGCTGAGACTGGGTGGATCTCAGGTTGAAGCCAGCTCCACATATGTACAAGACCATTTTTCAGCTAATAGCTGGCGACAGTGGCTCAAGCTTGTCTCTCAGTTTGGTGAGAGATTGGGATTAGGTGGATCATGGCTCCATCCTGTGTAGAAAAGACGGTAAGTATATCTCAATGGAAAGAAGCTAGGTATAGTAGTATACATTTGTCATTCCAGATGGTACAGAAAGCCTAAAATAGATGGATTGTGGTCCAAGCCACATCTAGGCTAGAAGTAAGACCTTATCTCAAAATTAACCATACAAAGCAAAGAAAGGGGTGATATTGCCCAAAAAGAAATGTATTCATTACTTGACTTATGAAATGGTAACTCTTCTGTAGAATAACAATAAAATAACAATAAAAAAGAAATTTAACACCAAAGTCTATGTAAAGTAGACTTCTGGCAGTCTTTACAGTCTTCAAGATGAGCATGAGATGGAGGACACTAAATTCTCTTTTATGGACTCTACAAACTTCACAAGAAAATTCAAAGGGAACCTACACTTTCCTAAAAATAAGCAAAACAAAAACAAAAGCAGTGCAGAAAAGGTCAGAGGAGTGGATTAGCAGCAGTTGTGTAAATCCTAGTACCATCAAAACAATAATCAATCAATGTTATATAGCTAGCTGGAGGGACCCCCCAGCATATCCTGATTTCCAATGCTTTTGTTTGGTGGTATTGGGGAGCACAGGCCTTTGCACACATACTATGTAGGCACAGTATTATTGAGCTGTATCCCCAGCTGCCTACCTTCCAATGTTAACTCATGTTTTGGAAACCTTTCTGCATACATGGTTGAATGTGGAGGTCAGAGCCTTGGGTTCTCCCCAGGGTCTAATGATTAGAAGGATTCACATACCAGTTCCAAGGCGGGGAAGGGTTAAGGGTAGAGGTCATTTTCTCCACTTCCCCCAGAGCTGGTGAGGAGGAAGATATGGTTGTTTTAAATCTGGTCCTTCTCATTGAAATGCTTACTCTGTTACTGAGATTCCCACTCTGTGCTGAGAATTCCAAACCGCCCCCACAAGACAAAAAGCATTAGCATAAATTTTTATTATTTTCCTCATCAACTAGACATAGTTTTATTTTCTCCTACACTAGAAGAGCATTAAGATCCATGCAAAAGAATACAATTCTCAGCCAGGTGCTGGTGGCTCATGCCTGTAATCCTATCTACTCAGGAGGCTGAGATCTGAAGATCACAATTCAAAGTCAGCCCGGGCTGGCAGGAAAGTCCTTGAGACTCTTATCTCCAATTAACCAACAGAAAACCAGAAGTAGCGCTGTGGCTCAAGTGGTAGAGTGCTTGCCTTGAGCTGAAGAGCTGAGGGACAGCGTCTAGGCCCAGAGTTCAAGCCCCATGACCAACAAAAGAAAAAAATAAAAAAGAATTCTCCATGAGATGAAATTCAGTTTTAAGATTAATCATGACTACTCTTTTTTTTTTTTTTTTGCCAGCCATGGGGCTTGAACTCAGGGCCGGGGCACTGTCCTTGAGCTTCTTCTGCTCAAGGCTAGCACTCTACCACTTGAGCCACAGCAACACTTCAGGCTTATTTCTGTGTATGTGGTACTGAGGAATCGAACCTAGGGCTTCATTCATGATAGGCAAGCACTCTACCACTAAGTCACATTCCCAGCCAATCATAACTACCCTTAGAGGAGAAACACAGAGATGCAATGCCTCTGTGCCTCTGATCATATAAAATATTTTTGAAATGAACTCCAGGAAATGGAAAAGAGGATTTTTTTCCCTTTACTTTTTTATCTTGTTTATCTGTCTTTGGGGAAGGGTAAGAAGGGAGACAAAGAAATGGAAGGACAAAGGGTGAACAAATGCAGCAGTGGTACTCAGTAGAAACTATGCTGAAAATGAACTATACAACTTATGGGTGGGACAAGAGGCCAAAACTTGGGGAGAGGGAAAGAAGGGGTGACATAGTCCAAAAAGAAATATACTCATGCTGGGCGCCAGTGGCACACGCCTGTAATCCTAGCTACTCAGGGAGGCTGAGATCTGAGGACTGCAATTTGAAGCCAGCATGGGCAGGAAAGTCTGAGACTCCTATCTTCCATTAACCACCAGAAAATTGGAAGTTTCGCTGTGGTTCAAGTGGTAGAGTTCTAGCCTTGAAGTGAAGAGTTCAGGGACAGTGTCCAGGCCCAGAGTTCAAGCTCCAGGACCGTCCAAAAAAAAAAAAGGAAAAAATACACCTGACCTGTGAAATGGTAATCCCTCTGAATATTACTTTTAATAATTTTTTTTTTCCCCTTCGGTCATGGGGCTTGAACTCTGGGCCTGGGCATTGTCCCTCAGCTCTTCAGCTCAAGGCAAGCGCTCTACCACTTGAGCTACAGCGCCACTTCCGGTTTTCTGGTGGTTTATTGGAGATAGGAGTCTCACGGTCTCTCCTGCCGGGGCTGGCTTAGAACTGTGATCCTCAGATCTCAGCCTCCTGAGTAGCTAGGATTACAGGCGTGAGCCACCAGCACCCGGCTTTGAATATTACTTTTATAATAATAATAAAAAATAAATCATGACAAGTATTATAATTACTTGCTTCAAGTAGAATTTGTCTTCTTGCTGCTTCTTTTCCTCTTCCTTCTCCCCACCCCTCAACCCCTAGCTCAGGAGGCTGAGATCTGAGGATCACCGTGTGAGGCCAAGCCCAGGCAGGAAAGTCAATTTCTCATTTGTTTACAAGGGCGATCTATACTTGCAAGGTAGTGTCTGAACAAAAACAGAGGCTGTATATAAGGCTTTGGTCTTGGGGGACTTTTCAAGAAGTTGGAGTGTGGAAGTGGCGCTGTAGCTCAAGTGGTAGAGCACTAGCCTTGAGCTGAAGAACTGAGGGACATCAGGCCCAGAGTTCAAGCCCCACGACCGACAAAAAAAAAAAAGTTGGAGTGTTCAACAATCAATAGACTCTGCTATGAGATGGTCACTGGAGCAAGGCAGCTGAGGATCAGCTTTTAGAAGCCTGGTCCTTGGTGTGAGGCAGTCACTGATTGGCTAATGGTTAGAAACCTAGAACTGTTAATGATTAGCTGGCTTTCAGAAGCTGTTGGTGACTAATTTTCAGAAGCAATAAACCCCTGAAATGAGACTATCAATGACTGGCATGTGTTATATGATATGTAAATCATGTCTAACTGGTAGTTACTTACTTGTTCACAACTTGTGACTTGAACAATAATAACATCTCCTTTCTTGAATATGAAAAGCAATTGCTTTTATTTCCTCCTACTTTCTTCCTGTCTTCCTTCAGACAAACTCGGCGGAAGACTGTCAAGATTGGAGATTGTCAAGGTCTTTATTTCGAGGATTTTCAGCTAGTTTTACCATTTAAGTGATTCAAGCACCAAGTCCTGTGTTAGAAAAACAGCTGTAGCTAACTGTTGTAATTCATTGTGAAAAGGTGAATACAAGGCATTGGAGACTTCTGGACAAGGTCAATCAATACTTGGTGCAAGATAAAAATCATTAAACAGATCCAGGACGCCTCGGAATCCCTCTCAAGGAATTTTCTCTATTTTATACAGATTATTGACTGAGTTTTTTTTTTATTTTTATTTTTTCTGTTCCATGTGTAATCAGCAGGAAACGGGTCGACCTGGGAGTCTCAAGGCCTAAGCCCCGCGCACGGCTTGGCGGCGCATCACTAGCCAGAGGCCCTCTGGGAAGCGGGATGGATGTTGAAAGGGAAGATGCGCTGTGGACGAGCAGCAAGGGGAGAGATCCTGGGATGAAAGCAGGTCGCCGAGGATGCGGACCAGGGTGGAAAAGGCTCCCACTGGAGGCCAGAGCCCGACAGGCGGAAAGGGGCGGTACCCAGTGGGCGGGGCATGGCTGAAGCAAGCTCCACCCCCTTGGGCGCGTCTGTGTGCGTGGCTGGTGGACGCTGCTCACAGTCCCACTCGACGATGCAGGGCCTGGGAAGAGGATCGAGCAGCTCTCTGGTGTCCATCTTTCTGGGGACCCGTCACCTCAACATCCAGCCCGATCGTCTCACAGCTTAAGGAAGACGCGTCCCTGAGACCGCTCGCCAACATTCTCCCCCCTCCCCCACCACACCACATTCACACAGCAGGTCCAACGCGACACCCCCACCCGCGCTCCGCGCGCGCTCCCGCTCCGCCCCGCCCCCGCCTGACGTGCTCCCTCACGCCGCGCCCCCTCCCACCCGGCACGCCCCTCCGCTGCTCCTGGCCGTCGCGGGCCTGGAGCCGCCCCGCTGGCCTGAGCGACCCTCTTCGCGGAGCAGTCCTCCTCCGCCGTCCGCCGTCCGCCGCCCGCCGCCCGCCGCCCGCCGCCATGGACGTGTACACTTCGCACCGGCTGGGGTCGCCCCGCGCGCGGCTCCCCGGCAGCTCCGGCCGCGGGTCGTCTTCCGTCAGGTACGCGGGGTCGAGGCCCCAGAGGAATGGCTTGACTAGGCGGTGGGGGATGCGGGCTGTCGGGGTCCCGCGGACGCCGCAGGGCGTGGCCCGACATGGCTTCCTGGCGGACGATTCTTTAAACGGCTCCTGGAGGAACGTTTTCCCAGGAACGGCGCCCTCTGTAGAGGCCCTTCCACCGCTCGGGTGTAGACAACCCCACACGGCTCCTTGTGAAGAGCCCCCCCCCCCCATTGTGACAGTCCTCCCTCCGTGGGACGTTTCCCCCCACCCCACAGGAGCACACAGTGGCTTCCCAGGGGATAGCTCACTTGCCTTCGCCTGCTGATAGTCGCCCTAAAACAGCTACCTCTGCAGACTGTCCCTTCCCTCACACAATGGGCTTCCCCTGTATAGGACCCCAAAGGCGTCTCTCTCAGAAACGATTCACGTAGGAAACCCCATTATTGTAGTTGTCTGGAGTCTTTGCCCTTGATAGCGTCTCCTCTAAAATCCTTCTCGACCCCTACACACAGACACACACACACACACACACACACACACACATCACATCCCTAATTTCGCTTTTCCCCACCGTCCCCTACCCTGGACTGCATGGCGATGCCCCCCTCCCCTCACTCCACAATGGGGAACTCAGGTTGGGGGAGGTGAAGGTCATTAGGGTCGCAGGAAGGAAAAACTAACTGGAGGATAAAGAAGAGAGGTCCAGAAGCTGTGAAAGAGGCGGATGCAGAAAGAGACAGAGAGCCCTCCTGGGGTGATTTGGCATGGGAGGGTGTCTGGTATTGGGAGGGTATCTGGTATTGGTTTTGGGGAGAGAGTCCCCTCTTCCCTTGTTGAGATGGGAAAATCTGTTTCCGATTTCTGCTCTCTGTCTTTGGAATTGACCTTGCTGGTCTGGGCATTGTTTGTGACTGAGCTGGCATGGGGCAGTTAGGGAAGTGTGGAGGTTGGAATGATGGAAAGGTTGCAGCTGAGACCTTTTAGAGGGAAGAAGAATGGGCATTGAGCTTTGGTAGTACTGCTAAACTGCTATTAAACCAGAAGAGCACTTTGTTTGCATGGTTGCTTTTTCTTTATTTTAGCTACTCAGCAAAGCAAGTGTGGTATTGTATTGTTCCCTTGAAAAGAGGCCGTCAATTTATATGCTAGAATGGCTTTCCCATATTCTTGTTATGGTACTTAAGGCTTGGTGGGATTTTTTCCTTTTTGCCCTGCTGGGGATGGACCCCAGGGCCTTGTAAGTGCTAGGCAAGCACTCCACCACTTGGCTACATCCACAGCCTTGTGTTTGTGTGTGTTGTTTGTTTTTACTAGATGGAATTTATGCAGAACAAGAACTCATTCTTAGAATTCTGACCCTCTTTTCCTTCCATTCCTTTGCACACACTGAAAATGAATACATGTTTGTAGAATGAATAAAGAATGGAAGAACTTAAGAGAATAAAAGATGGTATCAGGACACACCTGTAATTCCAGGACACTAAGGCAGAAGAGGATTGAGCCAGTCTAGGCCACATTGCAAGACACTCTGTGTCTCAAAGTGGGGGGAAAAAAAAACAAACAAAATTAAAAACAGCTAAACAAAATCAAGGTGGGAGAATTAGGGCTAAACTCCAATGAAATAATGTATTTTCTGCTAATTTTCTACTAATTTGACACTGTGTGAACTCCTCTACTTTGTGGCATTCCTTCTGGGCTTTACAGTATCAATTATTTAATTGTTTTTAGTAACCTCCAGTCATCCAATGCTTCTGCCAGATAGTTTCACTGCTTGAAAGTGTTTGACTGTTTCATAGAAATTGTCTAGGGGACTGGATAATTCTATGTCCCAAGTGGTAGAGCACAAGCAGTGAGGAAGCAAGTTGAGTAAGAGCTTGAGGCCTTGAGTTTAATTATTCCTTGGTGTACACACACACACAAATTGTACAGGATACTTTAGAACTTGGAGGAGTTGGAGACATGATTCATGTGGGAGAGCACCAGCCAATGAGCAAAAGTATCAGATACCAAGTTCTAGTCCAATTTCGGACCAAAAAAAAAAAAGAACTAGAAGCAGCCATCCATTAAATCTAAGCTCTCTGTAAACTTGGAGTTTAGTTCCAGACAGTCTCCAGCTCAGGAAATGTGTGTGTGTGTGTGAGTGTGTGTGAGTGTGTGTGTGTGTGTGTGTGTGTGTGTGTGTGTGTGTGTGTGTGTGTGTGTGTGTGTGTGTGTGTGTGTGTGTGTGTGTGTGTGTGTGTGTGTGTGTGTGTGTGTGTCTGTCCCTGGAGACCAAATGCAGAACCTTGCCCATAGTAGGCAGGTTCTGTAGTTCTGGGTTGTATCCCAAACCTTAGCTCAGGAATATCATGGTGAGTTTTGTGTGTGTGTGATTTCTAAGGGGGAAAATACAAATATAAAAGTATAAAATCTTATGCTGGGCACCGGTGGCTCACGCCTGTAATCCTAGTTACTCAGGAGGCTGAGATCTGAGGTTCACTGTTCAAAGCCAGCCTGGGCAGGAAAGTCTGTGAGACTCTTATCTCCAAACCACTGAAAAACAGGAAGTGGCACTATAGATCAAGCGGTAGAGCGCTGGCCTTGAGCTGAAGAGAGAGGGACAGTGCCCAGGCCCAGCGTTCAAGCCCCACAACTGACAAAAAAAAAGTATAAAATCTATAAAACATAAATCTGTCTAGAAAATAACTGCTGGGTTACTTGTTTGTGTTAACAAAGGAGTGCTTTTTTTTTTTTTTTTAATTGTCCCAATCCTGGGAGCTATCCCTGAGCTTTTTGCTCAAAACTCATATTCTAGGGCTGGGAAGGTGGCTCAGTGATAGAGCGCTTGCCTTGCATGCCTGAGGCCCTGGGTTCAATTCCTCAGCACTACATAAGCAAAAAAGAAAAAAGCCGGAAGTGGTGCTGTGGCTCAAGTGGTAGAATGCTAGCCTTGAGCTGAAGAGCTGAGGGACAGTGCCCAGGCCCAGAGTTCAGGCCCCACGACCGGACAAAAACAAAACAAAACAAAACAAAACTCATATTCTACCACTTGAGCCACTTCTGATTTTTTGGAGATGAGTCTCACAGACTTTCTTGTCCAGTCTGTCTTTGAACAGCAATCCTCAGGTCTCAGCTTCCTGAGTAGCTACCATTACAAATATGAGCCATCAGTGCCCAGCTGCTTTTTTTTTTTTTTTTAAAAAAAGGCAGTGTTTATATTAAAAGGATGTTATGATGGCTTTTAGTCATAACCAAATTCTGAACTTTCCATCAAATAGTTTAAGTAAAACTTAGGCTTCAGATAAGTATGGTGGGGCTAGGAAGGTAGTTTAGTGGTAGAGTGCTTGCCTTGCATGCATGAAGCCCTGGGTTTGATTTCTCAGCACCACATAAGCAGAAAAAGCCAGAAGTGGCATTGTGGCTCAAGTAGTAGAGTGCTAGCCTTGAGCTGAAGAGTTGAGGGAGGGTGCCCAGGCCCAGAGTTCAGGCCCCATGACTGGCAAAAAAACTCAAACAAACAGATAAGTATGGTGAGAGTAACACCAAGACCTAGCTGTTCTTTTCTGTACTTTTTGCCAGTCCTGGGGCTTCAACTCTGGGCCTTGTCTCAGTCCTTGAGCTTCTTTTGCTCAAGGCTAGTACTCTACCACTTGAGCCACAGCACAATTTCTGTTTTTTTCTAAGTAGTTCATTGGCGATAAGAATCTCACAGACTTTTCTGCAGGCTGGCTTCAAACTGCGATCCTCAGATCTTGTCTCCTCAGTAGCTAGGATTATAGGTATGAACCATTGGTGCCTGGCTTTTTCTATACCTTTGATAAAGGAAATTCGGTGAAGTTTCCCCCTCCTTTTCTCACCTCTATATAACTGAGCATGCAATTTAAGCCTGTCCCTTGCCTTTTTTTTTCCCTCCCTAAATACTGGGGCCTCTTTCATTCATCTTACTTGTTCATGGCAGACACTTCTACTTGAGCTATGCCTCCAGCCCAGCATTTTGCTTTTCACTGGCTTCAAACTGTGATCCTTCAGATTTCAGATTCCTATGTAGTTTAGGATTACAGGCATGAGCCACTGGTACCTAGCCTTTTCCTTACTTTTGACATTGAACATTGCTAATAGGTTTGGGCTAAGCACCTTCCAGTCACCCATATTGGCTTCTCTGCTACTCTAACAACTGAGTGATGAAAGAAGCAGGCTTAACTGGTGAAGTTACATTCCTAAAGACCCATAGTACCTTGCAAGTGCAAGGTTCTTTTCTACAAGGGAGTTCATTTTCACAGATGGGAATGGAGATCAAGAGTTAAAATATTATTGCTCAGAATTGGAGGTGCCTTTTCAAGGGTATGATAGTCATCAGTGCTGTCTATCAGATAATGTTGGTATCTGTCTCTTGAGTACAGAGTAGAATCATAGTTTCTTGCTTTGAAGTTGTCTATGGCTATGTAAGTTGCTTTTGGTTAGTGAAATGTGTATAGGAATGTGTAACCCCTTGGTGATAAAAGCTTCAGGTATATAATTTGTCACTCTATTTTCTTCTGTTTTGATGGCTGTTGCTGCTCCAGATGGTGGCTACTCCATCAGTCTGCGGCTCAGAGTAAGAATGATCCTGAAGTGAAATGCCACCGGGATTTTGGAATTATTACCAAAGTATAACATAGCCTAAATAGACTGGCACTAAGGAATCTGAAAACTTTCCTGCTTTCAAATATTTTTTTCTTTTCTTTTTTTTTTTTCTTTTTGGTGCTGGTCCTCTGGAGCTTGAACTCCAGGGCCTGGGTGCTGTCCCTGCGCTTCTTTGGCTCAAGGCTGGCACTCTACCACTTGACCCACAGCAGCACTTCTGGCCTTTTCTGAGTAGTTTATTGGAGATAAGAGTCTCATGGACTTTCTTCTGGACTGGCTTCCAACTGTGATCCTCAAATCTCAGTCTCCTGAGTAGCTAGGATTACATGTGTGAGCCACTAGCACCCAGCTCAAATATTTTTTCTATTGAAGGGTCCATTGCTGCTTGGGATTTGTTTAAGAGTTAAAACTACCTCTTTTCAACAAACAATTCAATATACACGGTATTAGGTCTGTAGATTTGATGAACAAGATAGTCCCCTGCTCTCAAAGAACTATGTTATAAGTGAAAAGAGACAAATACAGTAAATACAACATAGTGAGAAATAACTACTAAGGATGAACTAGAACTAAGGAATAGGAGATTAAGGAGGCTTATTCTGCTTAGATCTCTTCTAGGTTACTGGTGTTTGGACCGCTGGAACAGAGAATAAAGTTCAGTTTGGGTCAGGCTCATATCCAAACGGAGATATTGGATAGAAGGTTATATAGAGTCCAGGAGACAAATTGGGGCTGGAACCATCTATCATCTGATGACTCCTAGCTTTGTATTTAAAGCTATATAACTTGGGATTCAGGGAGTGAATACATAAAGAAAACAACAACAAAAACTAATTTCCAAACCCTGGGGTAGCATGTGTACAATAAGAGTAAAAAGGCTCCAGAAAAGACAATGTAGCAATGTCTTCTAAATTCTGAGTAAGAAGTTTCCTTATGATGTAGGCAAAAAATCAAGGACAGTCTTAAAAAGCCAAATGATACTGTTGATAGTTTGATATGGACTAATGACAAACTATTAGATTGATAATGTGGAAGTCATTGGTGACCTTGACAAGACCAGTTTTGGTGCAGGGGGTTCAAGAGAAAAAGAGAGAATTGAAGAGTATAGATACTTATAGTGTGTGTCCTTTCAAGAACTTACAAGAGGGAGCAGAATAATTGGGCTATAACTGAAAGATTGTGAAATGTTAAGGCAATTCTTTTTGTGTTTGGTGAGCAGATATTTTAGCATGTTTTAAAATTGATTGAAATGATGCAGCAGAGGGGAAAATTGATGGTTTTGAGAAGAGACCCTTCCACGAGTGATGTCCTTTAAATAGGTAAAAGGAAATGGGACCCAGTACCCAAATGATGCGTTGTCCTCAAGATAGGTTAAGTACAATATGGACAGTTTTATCAGTGGAAGATTTTGTGGACCCAAATGCTGATACATTGGCAGTTTAGTGGTAAGAGAAGATGAAGCTGTCTTCTAATTACTACTATATACTCAGGTAAATAAGGAAGATCTTTAGATAAAAATGAAGAATGGGGAAGTGAGATGTTGGAAGTTTGAAAAGAAAGGTGTAAAATTCATCCAGGAGACTGAGTTGGGTAAAGAAATGTTTTAGGATTGTCAGGCAGCACCAGGAGTCCAGTTAGTATTATTATAAATTTAAGGAAAGACCCAGTGAGCACAGTTGTATGCTTGTTTATAGCTGTGTTAACTACCTTGGATGTGGAGAGGGAGTAAGTAAGGGAGGACCTAGGCCTGGGCGCTGCTGCTGTTTTTCAGCTCAAAGGTAGCTCTCTACCACTTGAGCCACAGCAGTACTTCTGGTTTTCTGGTGGTCAATTGGAGATAAGAGTCTCACGGACTTCCTGCCCAGGCTGGCTTTGAATTGTAATTCAGTACACACTGAAACTATATTTTCATTTACAAGAAATAAGTTGTAAATAACTAAATTATATATTTTTCCTTAATTACAAATCACATATGTAGAGTGAGAAATCATTAGATTCCACCAGGATTGGAAGCCAGAAGATAATGGAGCAGCCAGTGCCCTAAGAAGTAAACGTAGGGACTGGGAAGGTGGCTCAGTGGTAGAGTGCTTGCCTGGTATGCATGAGGCTCTGGGTTTGATTCCTTAGTACCACATAAACAGAAAAAGCTGGAAATGGCACTGTAGCTCAAGTGCTAGAGCACTAGCTTTGAGCTGAAGAATTGAGGGACAGCACCCAGAGTTCTGGCCCCATGACTGGCAAAAGAAAAGAAAAGAAAAGAAAAAGAATGAAAATGTAGCTGGGTGCTGGTGACTCACCCCTGTAATCCTAGCTACTCAGAAGGCTGAGATCTGAGGATTGCAGTTCAAAGCCAGTCCAGGCAAAAAAGTCTGTGAGACTCTTTATCTCCACTAAACTACTCAGAAAAAGCTGGAAGTGGTGCTGTAGTTCAAGTGGTAGAGCCGCTAGCCTTGAGCACAAAGAGGCTCTGGCACAGTGCCCAGGCTCTGAGTTCAAGCCCCAAGACTTAAAAAAAAAAATTTCCACTCAGAATTCTGAATCCAACTAAAGGCGGTTTTCAGGCAAGTATGAGGAAAAATGGAGAAGATTTCATATGTGCAAGGTCTCAAATTTTAACATCCCATGCTTTGAAAAATAATATGATTAAGAGGTTTGTGTGGGGCTCCTGTATATCACGTTGATGTGGGGTGAAGAAATTTATAAGGCTCTTGCGTTAACCCTGAATGATGGACACCCCCCCAGCTTTTTTTTTTTTTTTTTTTTTTTTTTTGCGTGAGTGGGGAGGAGAAGGCAGGCTCTCATTGTAGCAAAGGCTGGCCTGGAACTTGCTATGACTTGATATGTAGAGCTGGGTGGCCTCAGTTCAGCTCATGATCCTCCTCCTTCCTCAGCCTTCCAAGGGCTGGGAGTAAAAGTATGAACCATCACTCCAGGCTTGGATGGGACCAGGTATTTTGTTTTCCTGTGTTTTTGTTGTTGTTGTTGTTGGATATGGGGCTTGAACTCAGGGCCTGGGCACTGTCGCTGAGGTTTTTTTTCTTGGCTCAAGGCTGGTGCTCTATCACTTTGAGCCACAGCTCCACTTCAGGTGTTTAGGTGGTTAGTTGGAGAGTCTTACATTAGAGCCTTTCCTCTCCAGGCTGGCTTTGAACCTTGATCCTTAGATCTCAGCCTCCTGAGTAGCTAGGATTATGGGTGAGAGCCACCAGCACCTGGTGGGATCAGTTTTAGTTGCCAGTTCCTACATTGCTTCCTCCTGGTACTTAGATCAGCGTCTGGCACATGATCAATATTCATTAAGTATTAACTGCTATTGATAGCTGTTATGAAACACTCCTTGTACTAATTACTTATTGAATGAATAAAGAATAATTGCAAGGTGAAACTGTGGACTATGTTAAGTTTCATGGGTGTTTGTAGAATGAAGCATCCCAGCTGTGAACTGGGTGGTGACAAAGTGGTTAATGATAGTGATGCTGAACTGAGAGCATTTTAATTAAAGCCTCATAGAAGTCAGTTATCTCTTGGTGATTACTGACTACTCACCAAAATATTCATGTTTCTCTTTGGAGTTTACAGATCTACAGAAATAAAAATATAGTTGCAGTGTGGATAATCCCTGCCTCAAGAAAACCCAGAATGCAAAGTACTATTGTGTCTTGGAATGTCTGAAAATTTCAGCCTGTTATATACTTGCTTGGATGTTGGCCAGGGAGGTTTATTGTGGTTTTAACAGAAGAAAAAAGCGTTATGTACAGTTAGGCTTTTGTGTTCTTATTTCTAGCCCAGAGGTAGAGGTCTGGCTATTTTGTCTTTACTTGTGTCTGGGATGACAGTGTACTGTGGACTCACTCTTTTTCAGTGACTATAATGACACCATGCATGATATTTTGACAGTGTATCCTAACTTTAGGGCTCTTTTCTAGTGTTCTATTAGAACATTAATGAAAAGGAGGAGTGAATGGTGAGAAATAGCTTGCCTTGTATGTTACACAGTGTAAACTATTGTTTTTGCCCTGGAATTTGAAAAAACAACAACAACAGGGTTTACAACATGGGTGCTTAAAACTTGTATTTGTGATTTTAAACCCTAGTTTGAAGAAAAGGCAGCTCATTTATAATAATTTTTATTTTGAAATCTAGATTTGAAAATGAGTTGCAAATATGGCATTAAGTATTCCTATGTGCCCTTCATGTGGCTTCCTTACATTTTACGTACAAGCATAGATTATTTATCAAAACTAGTTAAGATTGGTATAATGCTTTCGTTAACTTAGTAAACTTTTGGTTGCTTGGAGTTTAGCATTCGAGACTTTATTTGAATTGCTTAGTGTTCCCACATGTCCTTATCTATTTCAGGATCCAACCCAGAGTTCTGCAATGTATGTAGATTGAGCATGCTTGTAATAGCTAAAGTGAGGGAAGGTTAACTGTGGATGCTTTCTGAATAAAGACTTGGAAAACTGACTTTACAATGAGCAGATTGTGTGAAAGAAGCCTCTTAGAAAGTGAATAAAAGGAAGAAAATGGAAAAACAAATTATTATACTGGAATATAGTGAACAGATTTCTAAGTATCACTTTCCATTTATGGTGTTTAACATTTTTGATGTTCTTGGATTTAGTTTGTAGAGTGCCACATGTATACTGGAATTAATGAAATATATGTGTGTACATATGTACATATAGATAGATAGATATAAATATCAATTGCAAATGGGTATCAGTCTAAACCATTTTTTTTTTGGGTCCGGTCCTGGGGCCTGAACTCTGGGCCTGGGCACTGTCCCTCAGCTCTTCAGCTCAAGGCTAGCGCTCTACCACTTGAGCCACAACGCCACTTCTGGCTTTTTTCTTTTTGCTTATGTGGTGCTAAGGAATCAAACCCAGGGCCTCAGGCATGCAAGGCAAGCACACTACCACTGAGCCACCTTCCCAGCCCCTAAACCATTTTTAAAATGGGGCTTAACAATAATGAACTATAGCTGGTAGCTTTTGCTAAAAGGAAACCTTGCCAAAATGCTTTAACTTTAGAATTTATTCTCTCTTGCAAAAGGTATCTATCTAGAGGAGGGCAGGCCAACTGTTATAAAGTTATCAAAGAACCAGGCCTCTTCTGTGCTTATATTTTGCTATCTTTAAAGAGCAGGTGTTGCCAGGCATGCCTGTAATCCTAGCTACACAGGAGGCTGAGATCTGAGCATCATGGTTCAAAGCCAGTCCCGGCAGGAAAGTCCATGAGACTCTTATCTCCAATTAACCACCAGAAAACTGGAAGTGGCACTGTAGCTCAAGTGGTAGAGCTCTCACCTTGAGCTGAAGAGCTGGGGGACAGCACCCATGCCCAGAGTTCAAGCCCCATGACTGACTAAAACAAAAAACAAAAAGAGCAGTTGTTTTCCACAAAATGGATGCATAACTATCATATCTACTCAGTAGGAAGGGGAAAGAAAGCAGTAAGGTGCTAGTGGTTCACACCTATAATTCTAGCTACTGAGACTGAGATCTAAGGATTGTGGTTTGAAGCCAGCCCAGGCAGAAAAGTACATGAGACTCTAGTTAACCAGCAAAAAGCAAGAAGTGGAGGTGTGGCTCAAGTGATAGAGCACCAGTCTTGAGAGAAAAAGCCAACTGAGAGTGAAGCCCTAAGTTCAAGGCCCAGTACCAGCCCCCAAAAAGGGGGGGGGGTAACTGGGAGAAAGGAATATTCCTCTTAGTTCCCTTTAAAAGATCTTCCCTGGAAACTCCTGCAAGATGAACATCTGTATGTGTAGTCACCTCTTGAAAAGATCTGTGTCTATTGCTGCCCCAAATTAAATCAGAATGTTATTAATAAGATGGGAAGATTGGATATGGATTTGACAACTGTTTCTACCCCAGGAAGGTAGCTGTGAGTCATGAGAGATATATTGTCTTGGATTAATAATGGCTGCAGGAAAGTACTAGGATAATATTAAATAGGTAAATGATATCAGCATGTTTTTCAGTCATCTGTGTGCTTAGTGACCATCTATTGGCCATCACCAAAGCAACAATGACTTTCTTTTTTTTTTTTTTTAACCATAGGTCACTATTCTATCAGACATCTGTGGAAAATAGCATTTATTGCCTTGTCATCCAATGTCTTTGCCTTTCCTTAAAGTGTCTAGTTTTGCAAAGAGAATAATTGCTGGTTTCATTCAGGACCAGTTTCTTAAACCTATAACAGTCCTACAATGAGCTTTGTTTAATTAATGCTGATATGGCTTTTATTATTCCTACTGTTTCCACCAACTCTACCACTTGAATACAGTTCTACTTCCAGATTTGTGGTGATTAATTGGAGATAAGAGTCTCACGGACTTTGCCCAGATTGACTTTGAGCCACAATCCTCAGATCTCATCCTCCTGAGTGGGTAGGTTTATAGGTGTGAGCCACTGGTGCCTGGCTCTTGGACCATTTTATTTTTTAATGCATTTCAGAGTAAGTAGTAGATATCAGTATGCTTCAACTTCTAAACATTTCTTGGAATTGATTTTTTAAAGAATAATTCGTTTGCAAATTACAAAGATTCAACTCAAAATTTAAGTAAAGAATAGAATGTGTTGGCTTACTTGGCTAGCAGGATAGTAGGGAATTAAAAATTGTAGAAATTGCTGTAAGGAACAGAGACCTCAGCCATTGGAGTGAAGACTCTGCTGTCTGAAAGTTGCCTCCTTCTCTGCTGTCTGTCATTTCTGTTGCTCACTACCTGGATGCATTTCTTCTGATAAACATACCTTCCCCAAGTCATGACTATCTTAGCTCCAAACCATGTTCTCCCTGAATCATGATCCTGGAAGCTATTTCTCTTCCACCACTAAAAAGATGTTCCTGAAAAGAATTTCAATTGACTTGACTTGTCCAACTGTCCAATCAACAGTAACTTGGGACACTGACTGGGAACAAGTACAGGGAATGTTATACTATTAGGAGTAGAGATGGGAAGCATGCCAAGGGGAGTATATATCTCAGGAAGCATCCTACTCATTCTCTAAGGTTGGCAGACTCCTGATGTTTGATGAGGAAAGGAGAATTACAAATGCCAAAAATCTTAAATAAGACAATGGAATATTGAGTTTAGAACTATAATAAGATAAAACGATTTCATGTACAAGTAGGGTTTGGCCCAGAACTACAAAAATGGCTTGTTATTAGGAAATGTATTAATGAACTAATGGACCAGTAGATAGATGCACCCCCAAACACCTGCCTAAAATTGTCACACACTTTTGATGTAAGTGTGATAAAGTTCCAGCTAACAAGATAAACCAAAGAAATAATCATATATTACCTGGCTTATTGCAATAGATTGTTAATTGGTCTCCCAGGTTCAATTCTTACCTCCTTTCATAGTTTGAAGCCAGCCTGGGTAGAAAAGTCTGTGAGACTTTTATTTTTAATTAACCAGCAAAAGCTGGAAGTGGAGTCGTGGATCAAGTGGTAGAGCACTAGCTGTGAGCAAAAATGTTCAGGGACAGTGCCCAGACCCTGAGTTCAGGCCTCAGGACACACACACACACACACACACACACGCACACGCACGCACACACGCACACACGCGCACGTGCACGCGCACACGCACGCATGCACGCACGCACGCACGCACGCACGCACGCAAACTTTGAAAACTGTAATAGTCTCAACGTTATATTCAAAATGGTAACAAAAATAAAATAATCAGGAACAAACCCAGTAAGAATGTGTAAGACCAACTATGCCCAGCTTTTATTGATTGAAATGGGTTATCTTGGAATTTTTATCTGCGCTGGCCTGAAACCTCTTATCTTTCATGTTCCACATCCTGATTAGCTAGGATTACAGGCATTCATCACCATTGTATCCAGCCTGTATTTTTTTTTTTTTTTTTGTCGGTCGTGGGGCTTGAACTCTGGGCCTGGGCACTGTCCCTAAACTCTTCACCTCAAGGTAAGAGCTCTATCACTTGAGCCACAGCACCACTTCCAGTTTTCTGGTGGTTAATTGGAGATATGAGTCTCATGGACTTTCCTTCCCTGGGCTGGCTTTGAACCTTGATCTTCAAATTTCAGCCTCCTGAGTAGCTAGGATTACAGGTGTAAGCCACTGGCACCCGGCTTTTTTTTTTTTTTTTTTTTTTTGGTATAGTTATTTCCATGTTTCTACAAGCATATACATATGGGTCAAATAGAGATTTAAAAAATTACATATGGCAATTTAATATATTCTACAAGTGGCATTCTACTAAAAGGATCAGTGAATGATTTTGTAACAAAATACAGTTAAGTTCTTGCTTCTCAAAACATTCTAGAGAAATGAAGAGCTAAGTGAATTTTTTACAATGTCACATAAAGTAAAAAGGAAAATATTAAAACCCTAAGATTTAAAATTAAAGAGACATTTAATTCTGTCAAACCTTTAAAGGTGGTTTTTTTGTATTTTTTTCCCTTGTCCTGGGGCTTTAACTCAGAGCTTGGGCACTATCCTTAAGGTGTTTTTGCTCAAGGCTAGAACTCTTATTACTTGAGACACAGTTCCATTTCTGGCTTTTTGGTAGTTTATTGGTGATAAGAGTCTTACCAATATCAGGAGTACATGCTTGTATTCCTAGCTACTCAGGAGGCTGAGATTTAAGGATCATGGTTCAAAGCCAGCCTGGGCAGAAAAATCCATGAGATTTCTATCACCAATTAACCACTCAAAAACCGGAAGTGGTGCTGTGGCTCAAGTTGTAGAGAGCTAGCCTTGCACAAAAAAAAAATATATATATATATATATAGAGAGAGAGAGAGAGAGGGGGGGGGCTGGGGATGTGGTTTAGTGATAGTGCTTACCTAGCATGCATGAAGCCCTGGGCTCGATTCCTCAGTGCCACATAAATAGAAAATTGGGAAGTAGAGCTGTGGCTCAAGTAGTAGACTGCTAGCCTTGAACAAAAGAAGTCAGGGACAGTGCCCAGGCCCTGAGTTCAATCCCCAGGACTGGCAAAATAAATAAATAAACAAATAAAATAATAATATATAGAGAGAAAGAGAGAGAATTGAAGAAAATATTTGCAACATATGACCAAACAACTTTTTAAATACGATGAAATACTTTGTAACTACTGAGGAACCCCCCCCCTCAGTGACTGAGTAGAAAATGAACAGATAACTTGAATATGATAAGCATTTGACAGCTCCCCATACTTTATTACTGAATACAAAAATGTTCACATCAGTCTTCTGTGATGTGGATCACATGAATGTGAGGATTTACTGTATAAAGCATTCAAAATAGGAGGCATACACTATGAAGAATATATATGAATAATTTGTTTACTTTTCAAGATTGAAAAAACATGAATCATGGAAGAAAAACAGGTACACTTTTCCCAGAAATTTTTCTATATTTTCAGGGAACCAGAATGAATTATAAATAAGAAAATCTGGCTGGTTATGTAACACTTGTTATAAAAGCATTCAGCAAGCCGGGCGCTGGTGGCTCACGCCTGTAATCCTAGCTACTCAGGAGGCTGAGATCTGAGGATCGAGGTTCAAAGCCAGCCCGGGCAGGAGAGACCGTGAGACTCCTATCTCCAGAAAACCACCAGAAAACCGGAAGTGGCGCTGTAGCTCAAGTGGTAGAGCGTTCGCCTTGAGCTGAAGAGCTGAGGGACAGCGCCCAAGCCCAGAGTTCAAGCCCCACGACCGACAAAAAAAAAAAAAAAAAAAGCATTCAGCAATGAGTTTGCTGTTAGATATATTAATGAAGATAAGAGCAATTTAGATAGTGGTTTAGGTTTATCTGCAACAGTTTTACTGTCTGGAAGCCAGTGAGGTGTAGCAGAAAGAAAGTCCAGAGCCCACAGATGGTGGGTCATTTGAGTTCTGGTCCTGTTAATCTTTTCTTGGCCTTGTGACCCTGAGCATGTTGCCTCTGTTTTTGGTAGGTTTTGCCTTCTTGTTATCTATAATGTCTAAACTTGGTCTAAACTCAAAGAAAATCAGAAATAAATTATACTATGAAAGCAGCATACTTGATGTAAACTATATTACTGGGTCAGCTGAGAATACATGACTTCTAAAGGTGGAATTTTGTATCCAGAATGTACTAGCCCTGCTCAAGTAGACCTGACCTGTGAACTCCAGGGCAGTGTTACTGCTGCAGTTAGATGTATGTTTTTGTTTGGTGGTTTCTATTTAAAAAAAAAAAAAAAAAACAGCTAGTTAAGCTAAACATGCTCTCAACAGTGACCTCTGGGATGAAGGTCGATTAAAATCTTTATTCTATTTTTTCCCTCTTGAAAACTGACAATAAGTTAATACTTTGCATGTGTAATTCCAAAAGGCACAAATGCTCCAAAACAGCAAATACGTCAAAGATGTTAATTGAATAATTCCTAATGGATCCTGGGAATATGAGCAATTGTGCTTTCTTTACACTTACCATGTTTTATGTGTGTGTGTGTGTTTAGTTAAAATAAATAATTGAGTAAGTGACCTGTTTTATGGTTCAGTGACAAATAGTGCCCTGTAATCTGGTTAAAAATTAAATTTGGGCAATAACTAATGTAAAAAGAACTGTGGATAAGGTTTAAGTGGTAGAATACCTGCCTAACAGTGTGTCTTTCTGAGTTCAAACCTCTAGTATTAGGAAGGAAAACACATAAATTTGGGGAGCAAGCAAGTGTACAAGGAAAAATAGAACTGAATTTTGTTGCTCTGAGTAACAAAAAATAAGCACTAAGAAAATGCTTTATTCTGGAAAGAGAAAGGTCTTTTGTATTTTCTGTCCGACTTTATTTGCCAAGATATCTATGGAAACTACTGTTTATAGCATTGTCTAGGCTTTCTACTGCAGTACTGGGGGAGCTGTTTATTTCTTGGTCATATGACCTATTCCTGCTGTGTCACTGGTTGGTTCTAAGTTTGAAAAACCCCAGAGCTCTTGGTAACCCTGGCAGCCTGTCAGCATACAGTCTAGATGGATTAGGAAGCAGGCCAAGGACCAAGTCGTTGAAATCTTTCTAGTGCAGTGACTAATTATAAGATTATAAGATGAAAAAGTAGCATTACTTTCCAGGGGAAGTTTTCCTATTTTCCTTAATTGTCTTACTGTTTCTGTCAAGTACTTCTAATACCTTAATGATCCTTTCCTTCCTTCTAGTTATAAATTTTTATTGTGAAAATGTTCAGATCAAACAGAAAAGGTGAAATAATAGTCCAATAAGTATCCATTAAGCCTACTACATGGATTCAGTCTTTTTGTTGTTGTTGTTGGTTGTGGGGCTTGAACTCTGAGCTGCTTTGTACTTAAGGCTAGTGTTCTACAACTTGAGCCACACTGCCACTAACGGGTTTTTTGGTGGTTAATTGGAGAGAAGAGTATCATGGGGACATTTCTGCCAGGGCTGGCTTTGAACTGTGATACTCAGATCTCAGCCTCCTGAGAAGCTAGGATTACAGGCTTTAGCCACCAGTACCAGCTGTATTCAGTCATTTTTAACCTGTTAACATATGCTTCATCTTTTTTGCCGTTACTCTCTTCTCTCTCTCTCTCTCTCTCTCTCTCTCTCTCTCTCTTGATTTTTTTCTTTCCCTTTTTTTCTGTCTCCCTTTTTCTCTCTCTCTCTCTTTCTCTTTCTCTCTGTCTCTGTCTTTCTTACTTTCTGTGTTTTGTGTGTGTGTGTGTGTGTGTGTGTGTTTGTGTGTTTGTTTGTTTGTTTGTTTGTGTTGGGCCTGGGCTTGAACTTAGGGCCTTCATGCTATCCCTGAGCTTTTCTGCTGAAGGCTAGTGTTCTTCCACTTGATCCACAGCTTCACTTCCAGCTTTTTGGTGGTTAATTGGAGATAAGAGTCTCATGGACTTTCCTGCCTGGGCTGGCTTGGAACCACTGAGTAGCTAGGATTATAGAGACGAACCACCAGTGCTTGGACTATTTCTCTTTTATATCAAATCTTTCTGTAAATTATAGACATCATGACTATTTCTAAGTACTTAGGTGATTGCTAAGAAAAGAGGGCATTCTACTTCCATGTGCAGGATAACATCAAAAACTAATATCAACAAATATGTATTTAGATTTGTCCTGCATGTCTCACAGATGTTTCCCTGTTTACATTTTTTTGTTGTTGGTGGTGGTGGTTGTGGGGATTGAACTCTAGGCCTGGACGCTGTCCCTCAGCTCTTCAGCTCAAGGCTAGCACTCTACCACTTTAGCCACAGGGTCACTTCCAGCTTTTTCTGTTTATGTGGTGCTGAGGAATCAAACCCAAGGCCTCATGCAAGGCAAGCACTCTACCCCTAAGCTACCTTCCCAGCCCCAAAAATCCTCTTTCTTTCTTTCTTTCTTTCTTTCTTTCTTTCTTTCTTTCTTTCTTTCTTTCTTTCTTTCTTTCTTTCTTGTCAGTCATGGAGCCTGAACTCTGGGCCTGGGTGCTGTCCCTGAACTCTTCAGCTCAAAGTGAGCACTCTACTACTTGAGCCACAGAGCCACTTCCAAGACAGATCAATCTTGAGCAGAGAATTGGGCATCCAGTTTTAGAGCTGCTGAGGAGAGAGGATATGAATATGAAAAGAATTAGGGTCTTTAGAAATGATACTAAAGTCTGGGAGTATCACACCTTACACTTTGCTTTTGAGTGAGCATAGGAATATCCTTGAAGCAAATAGAATCTGAAATAATACAACTATACAGAAATGGAAACAAATATTCTCTGCTGACATTCTTGGTAGGGGTAGCCACAGGGATGAATTTAGCTTTGTTTAGGCCCTTATACCAACATTTAGGTTTTATTTGCCTTTGGTTTTGAGACAGACTGATGAGAACTCATTAGGGAAAATCCATGTGGAAAGTTTCTTTTAAAAATCATCAGAAGTCGTCTTTGGAAGTTCTTAAAATCAGCTGCTAAGTCTCAGTCCTGTTCTGAGATTGAATGTGAAAGGGCCTTAGGCTTCCCTCCTCTTTTGAGTCAGAGTCACTGGCTATCCAGTTCATATCAGTAGTTCAGGCCTAGTTCTCAGACCACTTGTATATAATCTCTTCCAGAAATTGAAGGAAACTCTTCCTATTCTTCAAGTATGTATTTTTATTCCTAGCAAAGTTTTCCCTCTTTTCATGCCTTTAAGGACTTGCTGCTCTTCTCACAGATTGTACTGGCACTCAGGGAACTGTTTTCTGTTCTTGTTGCAGTGGCAGTCGACTCCGCCAGGTTCAGAGCATCCTGACCCAGAGCAGCAAGTCTCAGCCTGATGGAATCCTCTGCATCCTAGGTCAGTACTTGAACACTTTGACAAGATGGTACTTACGGCTATGGTACTTGGCTTCTTGTTTACAGAAATAATAGTATCATTTGATAACTGGTATATTTATCTAGCAAAATGGAACCCTTATCTGGTTTGAATATGCAGGGGATGAGGGATGAGGATGATACGATACTCTTACCATGACCAGGATCCTAGTTGGAGATTAACCAATCTCTGTAAGGAATATGGGCACATTTCATCCTAATGAGTCTTGACAAATCTAGGCATGAGAGAATGCCCATTTGCTACATAAGCTCCATCTGTTAGTTACCAGAGTTCTGCCAACAAAGTACCATCCTAGATCTATCCAAAGACTCATTTGCTTTTTTTTTTTTTTTTTAAACCTGTCCTTGGGCTTGGACTCAGGGCCTGGGCACTGGCCCTGAGCTTTTTTGAACAAGGCTAGTGCTCTTCCACTTGAGCCAAAGATCCACTTCCAGCGCGCGCGCGTGTGTGTGTGTGTGTGTGTGTGTTTTCCACTTGAGCCAAAGATCCACTTCTAGCGTGTGTGTGTGTGTGTGTGTGTGTATGTGTGTGTGTGTGTGTGTGTGTCACAGACTTTCCTGCCTGGACTGGCTTTGAACTGCATTCCTCAGATGTCAGCCTCCTGAGTAGCTAGGATTACAGGTATGAGCCAGTGGCACCTGGCTTCATCTGCTTTTTTGTTTGTTTCGGTCTTATTTTTGAATTATAGAGGTTTAAAAAACATTTTATTATCATAAAGGTGATGTACAGAGGGGTTACAGTTACATCACTTGCCTTTTTTTGGCTAGTTTGAGGCTTGGAATCTGGGCCTGGGCACTGTCCTGAGCTCCTTTTTCTCAAGGCTAGCACTCTACCTTGTGAGCCATAGTGCCACTTCCAGCTTTTTCTGTGATTTAATTGGAAATAAGAGTCTCACAGGGGGGCTGGGAAGGTGGCTCAGTAGTAGAGCGCTTGCCTTGTATGCATGAGGCCCTGGGTTTGATTCCTGAGTACCATATAAGCAAAAAGAAAAAAAAAGGGGCTGGGAAGTTGGCTCAGTGGTAGAGCGCTTGCCTTGCATGCCTGAGGCCCTGGGTTCGATTCCTCAGCACCACATAAGCAAAAAGAAAAAAGCCGGAAGTGGTGCTGTGGCTCAAGTGGTAGAGCGCTAGCCTTGAGCTGAAGAGCTGAGGGACAGCGCCCAGGCCCAGAGTTCAGGCCCCACGACCGGACCAAAAAAAAAAAAAAAGAAAAAAAAATAGCCGGAAGTGGTGCTGTGGCTCAAGTGGTAGAGCGCTAGCCTTGAAGAGCTGAGGGACATCGCCCAGGCCCAGAGTTCAAGCCCCACGACCAGACCTCCCCCCCACCAAAAAAAGGAGTCTCATGGATTTTTCTGTCCAGGCCGGCATGGAAATGCAGTCCTCAGATCTCAGCTTCCTGAGAGGCTACGATTACAGATAGATGTGAGCCACCAGTACCTGGCTCACCACCTTTCTTGATCTCCCCAATATAGGCAGGAGGGAATGCTAAACTACCTGCTGTAACACTAGTACAGCTTGCCCTTAAATTGTCTCACAGAGCATATTTTTGCTTTAAAAACATTCCTATCACTTTCATGTAAAAATAATAGTATCATTGCAAAATAAACAGTGGATTAATGTTCATCTAGCTTTCATTCCCCTGAAATTGGTTGCTATTTTAATAAATGTGGATAAGAGAGATCAGTGGGACATGGGATTCTTACTATTCTTGGAGCTCCTTTTGCCCCACCTCCTTCCTCTTAGCTTCATATAGGCAGCTTCCTCCTACTCTTGATACTTCTGTCTTACCCAGACCCCTCATATTAGAGCTCCACAGAAACCTAGAAACAGGTAGTATGTATTCTTGATGCGGTGAAATGCAATTAGTGAATAATGTATAATTTTCTCTTTGTCTCTGACTCAGACATACTAGATGGAAAGCTTTGAAAAGGCCATTTATAGGCACATATGTCACCATACCTCTGCATCCAGTTTAGTGGGAAGCCTTCCTCCTGATACGTGTTGAGTTATGAGTGTTTCCAATCCCACTCAGTTGTTTTCTTTTTTGTGTGTTTTTATTGTTGCTTTGCTTTTTTGAGACAAGGTCTCACTCTGTAGCCCAAGCTTGCCTCAAACTAGTAATCCTTTGTTTCTGCCTCTCAAGTTCTGCAATATATGTGTACACCACCACACCAAATAGCAATAATGATTGCTATTTGATCATCCCACCTGAATAGGTTTTGAGATGAAAGTAAAAATACCTGATATTGAGACCTGTTTCTTTCAAAGAGAGTTGCTTAGTTTAGTTTCTAGCATAAAACTAGTCTCTGCCCCTGCCTTTGACTATCATAATTTTGCTGAATAGGGGCAAATTATTGGGGCTCATTGTACCCCATAGTACAGGACAGCTAATCAGAGCCTTTTTTTGCTTTGCAGGAATTGATAGCAGGTACAATGAAGGCTGCCGAGAACTGGCAAATTATCTTCTGTTTGGTTTATATAATCAGAATACCAGTGACTTTGAGAAAACGGGATTTTCTGAAGAAGTTTTAGATGGTAAGTCTGGTAAACTGAAAAAAGTGTGTAGTCTTTTTGTGTGTGTGTGTGCGTGTGTGTGTGTGTGTGTGTGTGTTGATCAAGATCCTTGAACTCAGAGGCTGAGCACTGCCCCTGAACTTTTGAGCTCAAGGCTAGTGCTTTACCAGTAAGCTACAGTTCTACTTCTGGATTTTTGGGGTGTTTAATTGGAGATAAGAGCCTCACAGATTTTCCTGCCAAGGATAGCTTACAATTGCAATCCTCAGATCTCAGCCTCCTGAGTAGCTAGGATTACAGGTGTAAACCACCAGCATGCAGATGATTTATTTCTTTAGATCCTTATTTCATGTTTTCCTTCAGTTCCCTGTACTAGAATTTGAACTCAGCACTTTACACTTGCTAGGTACCTTACCAATTAGAAATAATGCTAATAGATCATGATCTATTAGCATTATTTCATGGTCTTTTAATGGAAAAATATGATCAGCTTTAAAGTAATCCAAAACCCCAATAAACTCTTGCTTATTGCTTTTTGAGTGGGGGGGGGTATGTCTCACTATTATTGTTGAAGACTGACATTGAATTTATAATCTTATAGTCTCATTTCTCCTGAGTAGCTATGATTACAGGCATGAGCCACCGGTGCCTGGCTACAAAATTTTTTAATAGTGAAAAAAAAGCATTTCTTCTTTTCTGATAGTCCAAATGCTAGATAAGAAGTTACTAAGAAGTAATTTTCAAAATACATTTCCTGAGGCCAGGTGCTGGTGGCTCACATCTGTAATCCTAGCTACTTATGAGACTGAGATCTAAGGATTAGAGGAGGGAGGTAAAATCAGACACACACACACACACACACACACACACACACACACACACACACACACACACACACACACACACACACACACACACACACACACACACACACACACACACACACACACACACACACACACACACACACACACACACACACACACACACACACACACACACACACACACACTTTAAACTGAGTAAATTGGCTTTGGGGAAGAAAGCCTTGGCTAGGGACTATTTTTTCCTTTTAATTGCTCACTGGTTTTTTTATGCAGGTTCAGATTATGTACTGGTGTCCAGTGAAAGCAATGTCAGTTGTGAGGCAAGGATGAGCCTGCAGGCTGTCTTGTAAGGAAGACTTCATGTGGATCTTCAGTTGAGAAACAAAGGCTCTTTGTCTTGCTGACTTTAGGAATTGTTTTTGTGTGACTTTAATTCATGATGATGTTTATGGCAACAATGCAGGCTTTCTGTTGCATTCCTCTTTCCTTGGCTCTGAGACACCCTGCCTGTGTTGCTGCTGCTGTGGGCTGTTGCCCAGGAGCTATCTCTGATATCACATACTTAACATCATGACTTGTCTGCCAGATGGGTTAGAAAACACAGGAACAGACAAATAAAACTGGACAAGACACAGACAGCCTCTTGTGAGGCAGCTGGGGGAGGCAAAACCAAATATCTGATGTGAAATGAGCTTTCTGGAGTATAATAGTTCTCAGCTGGGGATAGATTTGTCCCCCAGGAGACATTTGGCAATGTCTAAAGACATTTTTTTTTTTATGTCCATAGCTGGACACAGATGCTATTGGCATCTAATGGGTAGAGGCTAGGGGTATTGCTAAACATCCCGTAATGTACACCCCCAAAATTATCTGTGTTTTTTTAAGACATGTTCTCATTGTGTAGCCCCAGGCTGGCCTTGAACTCTCAATCTTCCTGCATCAGTATCTTTAGTGCTGGGATTCTAGAGGGGCACCACCATATCCAGTGACAAAGAATCTGGCCCAAACTATCAGTAACTAGTTTTACAAAACCTGTTGTAGTGTATATGAAAATTCTTCTGTGGTAGTGTCCTTAATAGTTTAGTGTTTATCCTTATGAATTAATTGAAGCTTTCCATTTTATCAGGAAGTACAGAAAAAGGTGACTGAAATTGTTCCATTAACTTAAAATTTTCAAATTTGGTTTCAGATTTTGATTTAAAAATTTTCCCTGTATATTACATAGCCTCTGCTAATTTAGAAAGCAGCTTGGTATCTTGTTCCAGCCACATGTTTCCCTGAAAACAAGGTGACTAAGGGAATTAGGGCACTGATATTAAGGAAATAGTTTAAATTTCCAAAGGTGCTTTTTTTTGAGAGGGGGGAGGGTGGGAAGAGTCAGTTGTGGTGCTTGAACTCTGGGCCTGGACACTGTCCCTCAGCTCTTCAGCTCAAGGTATGCGCTCTACCACTTGAGCCATAGCACCACTTCTGGTTTTCTGGTGGTTTATTAGAGATAAGAGTCTCACGGACTTTCCTGCCCGGGCTGGCTTTGAACCGCAATCCTTAGATCACAGCTTCCTGAGTAGCTAGGATTATGTAATAGGTGTGAGCCACTGGTGCCCAGCTCAAAGGTGCTTTTTTACTTACATTTATACTGTCCCCTGGCTCAAAGGATGTTTAGCAAATGAACATTTCCCTCCAAATTATAAACTTATTTTAAAATCCAAATAGTTAGAAACTTGAAATCACCAGATAAATTTTGCTCCTATAGAGGAAGGAAGAGACCAACATTAGGGATTTTTATTAAAAAGACATGAAAATATCTTATATCTTATATTTTCACTTCATTCTTATGTACTTCCTTCTTTTACCTGATTCTATATTCTGTTAAACTTATATTCATCATGGTGACATCCGTCTTGAGAACCTGAGAATGCTTAGTTAGGTTTAGCCTAAGGCTGTTGTGTTCTGTTATTGGCTTCTAATTTTTTGAGTTACAGTTTAGAATTTGATACTAGAAACCCTCAGTCTTTCAGTGATATCACACTTTTACTCTTCAGTAGATAATCTACTGATTTAGGACCAGACTGTTGGGGGAAGAGAAGAGGAGGAAGCAGTCCTGAGAGATTGGTTTAGAGGGTGGCCTTTTCTGCCTTTTGCTGTCATTTGATTCTAGCACTTCCCTAGGAGTCATAGTGAAAAGCTGTGCTTAGTGTGTTTCCTGAACACTCTGGACCAGCCAGGTATAGAGCAGAATGGCTTAAAAGGCCATCGTCATGGAGCTTTGTTTTAGGCCACCCAGACATGTGGTCAGCTGGGGTTAATGTTTACTGGGATTTAGTGTGTTTTCATACAGTGTGGTCTTTCACACTGCACTGCTGTGTTGGCATTGCTAAACTTGCTGCATCAGATACTCTCCTCCCCCGTGTACTTTTTCACCTCCAGTAACTTATTTCTTCATTTTCTTCTAGAAGTCTGACTGCTTTCTTTTTCAATATTCTGGCTACTACTTTACTGTTCCTGCCACATTCCAAGCTCCTTCTGTTTACCTGGGTTTATTTGTACCCTTGGGATTTATGTTATTTACATGACCAACCAATATTAATAGCTGTTCCTTAAGTCTGTGAGGTGCTGATATATTTATAGATGCTTCTTCCATTTCTACTTCCTTCCTCCCAGCTTTTCCTGTGTACAGAGTTCATTGCCCTACAGGAACCCTTCCAAAAAACTGACAGTGTTTAGGCCCACAGTTATCTGGAGCCAGTGGCCAAGAGTTTTCAACACTGATGTCCGTGGAAGAAAAGTCACTACCCTGCTTGGTGTTGTTTCCTGCCCCTGTAACCATGGATTCTATCTAATATTTGACTCTGCACTGAAGTACACAACTGAGTTTAGTACTACAGATTTGACTGTGATGGGCTTTGCAAAACACAACTATTTCAGGAGATGAAGCCTATTTGACTAATTTTGTACCGACCTTATCAAGAAGGCAGTGGTGTGAACACTGTACAGGGTATAATAAACCCGTACTGTCACTACCTGACAGTTCTATAGTCATTTTGAAGCACATTAACTGACTAAATAGTTTTAGTTTAAGGTTTTGTTACATTGTTTTTGAAGTGGTTTTAATATTTTATTTTGGTTTTTGTTTTGCTTTTTACGATGGTGTGGATGAACCCAGGGTCTTACATATACAGGCAAATACTTTATCACTGAGCCTATATATACTCATCCCTTAATGGTTTTAGTAATTTTTTGGCAGGAAACATTTAATGGAAAAAGCCTTTGTATAATACTCTTGTATTTTGATTTTTTTTTATCTTGCAGATGTGATTATATTGATTAAATCAGATAGTGTCCATCTGTACTGTAACCCTGTCAACTATCGCTATCTGTTACCCTATGTGGCACATTGGAGAAATCTGCATTTCCACTGCATGACTGAAAATGAGGTAAGGCGTAAAAGAAAATAGGTACATACTTAAGGAAAGTGTTGGTGTGGAACAGGAGGTACCCCTCCTGTTCCCCTAAAAATCAAATTGTAGAGTGTGATTACATAAAAATAGCTCCTTGTTTCAAGTGGAAAGTTTTGAATTTCATATGAAGCTAACTTTTTTTTTTGGGGGGGGGGGTCTGGTCATGGGGCCTGAACTCTGGGCCTGGGCGCTGTCCCTCAGCTCTTCAGCTCAAGGCTAGCACTCTACCACTTGAGCCACAGCCACCACTTCCAGCTTTTTTCTTTTTGCTTATGTGGTGCTAAGGAATCAAACCCAGGTCCTCATGCATGCAAGGTAAGCGCTCTACCACTGAGCCACCTTCCCAGCCCCATGAAGCTAACTTTTAAATAAGTTTTTTACCTATTTAAACTGGGGCCTAGTAATAGCTTTATAAATCCACTGTCCTGACTTATTCTATTCTAGCCTGAATCCAGTCTCTCTCCAGGCTAGTAGTATCTAGGGACTGCCCTTGGAGATTTTTTTTTTTAATTTTGTGATATTCTTATTTTGGAATCCTTGAGATTTGGGATTTCATAGAAATTGTTCACCAGTATTGGTCAAGAACTCTTTTTTCCGGGCTGGGAAGTTGGCTCAGTGTTAGAGCGCTTGCCTTGCATGCATGAGGCCCTGGGTTCGATTCCTCAGCATCACATAAGCAAAAAGGAAAAAGCGGGAAGTGGCACTGTGGCTCAAGTGGTAGAGCCCTAGCCTTGAGCTGAAGAGCTGAGAAGACAGTACCCAGGCCCAGAGTTCAGGTCCCACGACTGGACCAAAAAAAAAAAAGGAACTCTTTTTTCCATGTGAAAGAGGGGTTTAAGGGTGTTGGCCAAGTTTTATCTTTTTTTTTGGTCGGTCGTGAGGCTTGAACTCTGGGGTCTGGATGCCATCCCTCAACTCTTCAGCTCAAGGCTAATGCTCTACCACTTGAGCTACAGCGCCACTTCCGGTTTTCTGGTGGTTTATTGGAGATAAGAGTTTCACGGACTTTCACAGGCTGGCTTTGAACTGCGATCCTCAGATCTCAGCCTCCTGAGTAGCTAGGATTACACAGGCATGAGCCACCAGTGCCCTGCTCCAAGTTTTATCTTCTACATTTAAGTCTCTTGATCCATTTTAATTTTTTGTGTGTGTGTGTGTGTATGATATGAGTTTGACAAGTATTTCTGACTAGCAAATGACTGATTCTTGCAGCCTCTATAAAGGTTACTTAGGTCAACTCTGATAAAATACAGGGACAATAAAGAACTTTGTATAACATCTCATTACTGTCTGTTTTAATTTGTCTTCAGTATGAAGATGAGGAAGCTGCAGAAGAATTTAAAATTTCCAGCTTTGTGGACATGGTTCGAGACTGTAGTAAAATTGGCATTCCTTATAGCTCCCAAGGTAAGTCTCTTATAGTGGGTTTTTATTGGATAGTGTATAAATGGAATGCCTGTTTCTTTCTTTGGAAGCATTCAGATGGGAAATGCCTTGATTCATTTTTACTAAGGCAAAGAATGAAGCAGAGTGAAGTTTGGGGACTTTCCTATACAAGCTTGTATTCATAAATGAAATTTTCACATCAACACAGCAAGCTACCTGTGGCCAAGAAGAAGATCTAATAAAGGATTTAGTACAATTGACATTTAGTTTGTATCACTTTTTTTTCCTGAAACATAGCCCAGGTTATCCTGGGACTCACTATGTAGCCCAGGGTGGGCTCAAACTTGAGACCTTCATTCCTCTGCCTTCAGAATGCTTGATATACAGGCATTTGTCAACATACTTGCCTCTGTATCTCTTTTTTATGTGAGGCCTCTTGGTTAAAAAAAAAAAGTAGTAATTTAGATAGCCATTTAAAAATATGCTGACAGAGTGGCTAAAAAAATGATATGCTGACAGAGAGGTTAAAAACCGATGTGTGGGCTGGGAAGGTGGCCCAGTGGTAGAGTGCTTGCCTTGCATGCATGAGGCCCTGGGTTCGATTCCTCAGCACCACATAAGCAAAAAGCCGGAAGTGGCGCTGTGGCTCAAGTGGTAGAGCGCTAGCCTTGAGCTGAAGAGCTGAGGGACAGCACCCAGGCCCAGAGTTCAGGCCCCACAACCGGACCTAAAAATAAAAAATAAAAACAAAAAAAAAATGATGTGTGGAGCCGGGCACCAGGGGCTCACACCTGTAATCCTAGCTACTCAGAAGGCTGAGCTCTGAGGATAAGTTCAAAGCCAGCCCAGGCAGGAAAGTCCATGAAACTCTTATCTCCAGTGAATCACTCAGAAAACCAGAAGTCATGCTGTGGCTCAAAGGGTAGACCGCTAGCCTTGAGCTGAAGAACTGAGAGACAGTGCCCAGGCCCAGAATTCAAGCCCCCATAACCAGCCAAAAAAGAAAAAATGATATGTGGAATACAAAAAAAAAAAAAAATTGGTACTGGGGCTGAATCTCAGAGCCAGTCTCAGCACTGTCCCTTAGATTTTTTGCTCAAGGCTGATGCTGTATGACCTGAGCCTCATCTCTTACAGTTTTTGGTGACTAATTGAGGATAAAAGTCTCATGGACTTTACTGCATGGGCTGGCTTTAAACTGTGCAGTGCCTGGCTTAGTATTGTATTAAAAAAAAACTGTATTTGCTATTGTTACAAGAAAGGAAACTTTTTGATTTGGTAATTTTCCCTTGAGGAAGTTGGCCATGTTTCCTAAGGGAAAGAAGCCAACTTCAGATCTGTTAATAATTACACCCACTAAATGATGCAAGTCAGTTGTAACAGAGTACTATTTACTTACTTACTTTTTACTTAATTAGGAAATCAAAATGAAAATGTAGAGAAATCTGAATTTATGTCACTTGCTTAGGTTAGAATTTTCCTTGGATTTTATATAGTATTTCTAGTTTGAATGTATAACCTTTTTTCCTTTGAATGTATTTTGCAGATGAGGCCCTGGTGAACTTGTGAGAAATGATGCCTATCTGACCATGTTAGATCAGGTTTAAAGACTGCTATGTCCAGGATAGCATTTGATATGTGTTGTTGTATTTGATTCCTCTAGGTCACTTACAGATATTTGATATGTTTGTGGTGGAGAAATGGCCAATTGTACAGGCCTTTGCACTTGAGGGCATTGGAGGGGATGGATTTTTTACCATGAAATATGAGGTATGTATGAAAAGCAGTGTATTTGGTTTTTGTCTGCCAGTGCTGTTAATTATGAAGATCTCACAAAGTGAGCATACATTACTGTATCCCTCTGAAAACCTGACTGTTACTTCCCAAGGACATGGAGCACGTTAGGATATTTGAAATGCAAAACAGTTGTTGTTGTTTTTGTGCCAGCCCTGGGTCTTGAGCTTGGCTGGGACACTGTACATGAGCTTTTATGCTCAAAGCTAGCACTATACTACTTGAGCCACAGCTCCACTTCCAGCTTTTTGGTGATTAATTTGAGTTAAAAGATTCATGGATTTTCTTGCCTGAGCTGGCTTCGAACCCCAATTCAGTGTTCTTAAATTTAGCAGATGACCAGTGACTCTTTGTTAAGTCAATTAATGAATGAATCTAAGGAAAAGGACTCTCTGGAAAGGCCTAGTAGATTAGCAGCCAGACCACAGGCTCCACGTGCCTCGATTGGATACACACTGACACATGACCTGCCCCATCCAGCACAGGAAGCCAAGGAGGCAAAGAGTTATCATGTTAGAAATGGGCACATCCTGTTATACCTTAGAAGCAAGCCTGAGAAATATCAGAATCCCTAGGAAATATGCTTGGCAGGACCACTTAGACTTGACTTTTCCTACTCTAAAGCAACAGAATTTTTCCACTTATACCAAGTAGCAGAACCTCAGCAAGTCTTTGGGAAATAGTACTCTCTAATTCAGAAGTTTAGGGGCTTGAAGGGAGACAAACCACCAGACATAAATTATTTGGGGGGAAGGGCTTGAATTTACCACCTGGGCACTGCCCCTGAGCTTTTTCACTCAAGGCTAACACCCTACCACTTTGAGCCACAGCTCCACTTTTAGTTTTCTGGTGGTTAATTGGATATAAAGTTCTTGCAGACTTTCCTGCTGAGGCTGGCTTCAAACCTCAGATCTTAGCCTCCTGAGTAGGTTAGATTACAAGTGTGAGCCACCAGTGCCTGGCTAATAATGATTGTATTTTAATTGTATGAACTAGACATTTGTAGAATGTCAACTTACATGACAGACACTACTCTGAGCACTTTATATGAAGTGACTGGTTTAATTTTTTTTTTGTCAGTCTTGGGGCTTGAACTCTAGGCCTGGGCAATGTCCCTGAGCTGTTTAGGTCAAGGGGAGCACTCTACCACTTGAGCCATAGTGCCACTTCTGTTTTTTCTGGTGGTTAATTGGAGGTAAGAGCCTCACGGACTTTCCTGCCTGGGCCGGCTTTGAACCATGATCCTCAGATCTCAGTCTCCTGAGTAGCTAGGATTATAAGTGTGAACCACTGGTACCCAGCTGGTTTAATTTTTATAAAACTCTCTAAGGTAGGTACTATTTTATATGTCTCTTTTTCAAAGAAGTTGAATGAACTTCCCAGTCACAAAGTAAGTGACGGTAGGCTTTGGCCAAGTTCAGATGGTTTGTCTCAGAGCCAATGTTAATACAACCCAAGTGAGGCAGGCTGTCTGACTCCTGCCTTAAGGTACTAAATACCTTGATGCCACATTCAGAAAGGTCCCTGCCCCCTAACAACTTTGATCTTTACACAGTAAGGTGGGTTATTTGGAGGAAATGGCATATATCACGGCCAGTGTAGTGGTAAATGCCTATAGTCCCACTACTTGGAAGGCTGAGGTAGGAGGATGTCAACTTGAATGCTAGCCTGAGGTACATACAGAGTCTTACTGTCTCAAAAAAAAAAAAAGAAAGAAAGAAAGAAAGAAATTCTTTTATTCTGCTCCTATGTAGTTGTTAGTTTTTATTCTTCAGATATTTTGACTCTACTTCACCTTTCCTCACCTGAAGTCTCAGTTCTCTTCTTTACCCTCTCTTTCCCAGTTATTTAAGATGTGGAACAGTTTACTCTGCTAGTGTCCTCTCTACTGAACTCTGAGGGATTGATGACTGCCTACGTCAGACCCTCTGGCCACCTATGATGGCTAAAAAGAGAGCTATAGATACTTATAACTTTACATTTTAAACTTTGTTTTTAATTAAACAGCCATATCCAATGGAAGGTCATCAATCAGAGGTCCCTTATTTATTTGTTTAGTCAGTTGTGGGACTTGAATTCTGGGCCTGGGCACCATCCCCTCTTTTGCTCAACGCTAGCACTTTGAGCCATACCACTTCCTGTTTTCTGGTGGTTTGAAGGTGAGAGTCTCAGGGACTTTCCTTCCCTGCTGCCTTCAAACTGCAGTCCTCAGATCTCAACCTCCTGAGTAGCTAGGATTACAGGTATGAGCCACTGGTGCCTGGCTTAGAGGGCCTTTTGTCCCTGATGGTGGTAGATTGTCAGCAGGAGAAAGAAAGCCCGTCTAGGCTAGGTCATAATTTTATTTGGCATTGAGACTAAGCTAAACTGGGTTCATAGATATGGAGAACTATCTCTACCTGGAAGCTGTAGAGGGAAGTTTTATAGCTTGTGTTTTTCTTTCAACTTCTTATCCTTGAGCTGCTAGAAAGAGCTATTACTTGGCAAGATAAATTTATAACAACTGGCTTCCTAAGGGAGGATCCTAATAGCAACCATCTAGCTAATGAAAGTAAGCAATTATTTCACTTATTTATGGACAAACAAAATCTTCATACTAAAATGTGAAGTAAGATTTTTTAAAAACAGTAAGCCAGGAATGTTGACACACATTTCTAATTCCAACACTCAAGAGATTGGGATCATATGTGTGATCACAAGTGTGTTAGACTTTTTGTCACTGGTGAAATACCTGATTTAATACATTTTGGCTCATGGGTTTAGTCCATGGGCCTTGACTGTTGATTCCAGGCCTATGATGAGGCAGAACATCTTGGCAGTGGGAACATGGGAAGCAGAGAGAGGAAGGGATTGGAAACCAAGTATGAATTTGAAAAGCACACCCTTGCTGGGCACCAGTGGCCCACTCCTGTAATCCTAGCTCCTCAGGAGACTGAGATCTGAGGATCTCGGTTCAAAGCCAGCCTGGGCAGGAAAGTCCATGAGACTCTTATCTCCAATTAACTACCAAAAAACCAGAAGTGGTGCTGTAGCTTAAGTGGTAGAGCGTTCACCTTGAGCTGAAGAGCGTAGGGACAGCACCCAAGCCCAGAGTTCAAACCCCACAACCACCACCACCAACAACAACAAAAAGCACACCCTTAGTGACCTACTTCTGTAGCTAGGCCCTGCCTACTAAGATTTCACTACCTCTCAAAGTAGCACCACCAGCTCAGGTCCAGGCATTTAACAGATGAACCTGTGTATAGTATTTAGTATTCAGATCATAGCAGTGAGTTGGAAGTAAACATGGGCTACATAATGACATCTTACCTCAGAAAACAAGCTAAAACAAAACATTAAACAGAACATTAAAAGATCACAATCTGTTAGATGCAAGGATATATATCCGCATTTTAAGTTGGACACCAGTGGGTATGCCTACAACCCTAGCTATTCAGGAGGCTGAGATCTGAAAATTGTGGTTCAAAACCAGCCTTAGCAGAAAAGACTGTGAAACTTTTTTTCCAATTAACCATCGAAAAGCCAGAAATGGAGCTGTGTCTCAAGTGATAGAGCACTATTGAGCACAAAAGCTCAGGAACAATGCCCAGGCCCTGAATTCAAGACCCAGTACACACACACGCACGCACGCACGCACGCACGCACGCACACGCACACGCACACACACGCACACGCACACACACACACGCACACACACGAAAGGTAAAATTCTCCGTGGTTGGTATCCAGAGATTATGAAGTTTAAAAAGAAGTAGAAAAAGCTGAGTGACAGTGGCTTATGTCTGTAATCCTACCTACTCAAGAGGCTGAGACGATTATAGTTCAAAACCAACCTGGGGGGCTGGGAAGGTGGCTCAGTGGTAGAGCGCTTGCCTTGCATGCATGAGGCCCTGGGTTTGATTTCTCAGCACCACATAAGCAAAAAGAAAAAAGCCGAAAGTGGCGCTGTGGCTCAAGTGGTAGAGCACTAGCCTTGAGCTGAAGAGCTGAGGGACAGCACCCAGACCCAGAGTTCAGGCCCCAGGACCGGACCCCCCCCCAAAAAACTAAAAAACCAAAAAAACAACCTGGTCAGAAAAGTCCAAAAGAACCAACAAAAAGCAGGACTAGAGACATGGCTCAAGTGGTAGGCACTAGCCTAGCAAGTACAAGACTCTTGAGTTCAAACTCCAATACTAAAATAAAAAAAATTTACATCTATCTGTATACCAAAAAAAAGAGTTTTTAGTAGTTGCTTTTGTGGAGTGAAGATAACAGAAGATGTTTAGAGGTTGGAGTAGGGAAGTCACATTTTTTAATTTTAAATTTCCTATTTGATTTTTTTTTGGGGGGGTCCAGTCATGGGGCCTGAACTCTGGGCCTGGGCACTATCCCTCAGCTCTTCAGCTCAAGGCTAGCACTCTACCACTTGAGCCACAGTGCCTCTTCCAGCTTTTTTCTTTTTGCTTATGTGGTCCTGAGGAATCGAACCCAGGGCCTCAGGCATGCAAGGCAAGTGCTCTACCACTGAACCACCTTCCCAGCCCTCCTATTTGATTTTTAAATTAAAAATGTTGTTATTTTAAAGGTGATGTACAGAGGGGTTACACTCTACCACTGAGCCACCTTCCCAGCCCTCCTATTTGATTTTTAAATTAAAAATGTTGTTATTTTAAAGGTGATGTACAGAGAGGTTACAGTTACATAAGTCAGGTAATAAATAATTTCTTTTTTTTTTTTTTTTTTTTTGGTTGGTCATGGGGCTTGAACTCTGGGCTTGGGCGCTATCCCCGCGCTCTTCAGCTCAAGGCCAGCGCTCTACCGCTTGAGCCACAGCACCATTTCCAGTTTTCTAGTGGTTTAGCAGACTTTCCTGCCCAGGTTGGCTTTGAACTGTGATCCTCAGATCTTAGCCTCCTGAATAGCAAGGATTACAGGCGTGAGCCACCGGCGTCCGGCTTGTATTTCCTTTTTAGACAATGTCACCCTTTCCTTCACTGTTTCCTAGTTTTTCCTTCCTGTCCTCATATACAAGTTGTATAGTTCATTTTCAACATAGTGTCTGCTGCATTTGTTCCTATTTGATATCTTTAAAGATATGTATTTGATTTTTTAAACCATAGATATGTATTATTTTAGTTAAAATTACAAAGACAAAACCATAGAATACTTATATACATATAAATGTATATTATATGCATATATAGTATGTATACATACATTTATCTATCTATCTATCTATCTATCTATCTATTTATCTACCATGTGTATGTATGTATATGTGTGAGCAATGATTGAAGATCATCAAAGAATGTACCAAAAGTTCTGAAAATATTCTTGAATGTGAAAGTATTTAGTATGTGAAAGTTCTATTAAACTTGAAACACTTAGGGACATGGAGGCATGGTTCAGGTGGCAGAGTGCCACCTGAGCAAGCAAGAGGTCCTGAGTTCCTCAAAAAAATAAAAATAAAAACCACAGTATATTGGGTGCTGGTAGCTCATACTTATAATCTTAACTACTCAGGAAGCTGGGATCTGAGGATCTGAGCAGCTAGGGCAAAAAAAAAGTCTGTGAGACTTATCTCCAGTTAACCAGCAAAAAGCTGGAAATAAGCCCGGTACTTGTGGCTCACGCTTGTAATCCTAGCTGTTCAGGAGGCTGAGATCTGAGAACTACGGTTCAAAGGCAGCCTGGGCAGGAAAGTCCGTGAGACTCTTATCTCCAATAAGTCATTCAGAAAACCAGATGTGGCCCTATGGCTCAAGTGATAGAGCGCTAGCTTTGAGCTGAAGAGCTCAGGAGTGCCTAGGTCCAGAGTGCAAGCCCCATGACCGACCAAAAAAAAAAAAAAAGCTGGAAATGGAAGAGTGGCTCAAGTGGAAGAATATTGGCCTTGAGCAAAAAAGTCAAATGAAATCCAAGGCCCCAAGTTCAAGTCCCAGTAATGGGTCAAAAAAACTTTGATTTACTATTCTTATCACACCGATTAGAGTAATTTCTGAATATCAAAAAATTCTGATTGTCTTAATGATACTGACTTATTATTTCAATGTTTTTGTTCTTTATTCCAGTTGCAAGATGTGAGTTTGAATCTGTGGAATGTTTACAGCAAGATGGATCCTATGTCTCTGGAAAATTTGCTTTCAGAAGTAAGGAGACAAACAATTTAATTTAGTGAAAGAGTAGTTTCTTCCTAGATTGTTATCTTGTGCTTATTGGGAAAGGAAGAGAACCTGAAAAAGTGATACTACATCTTCCTATTCTACTATGAGAAAACTTTACTTGAGGTAAAACTGAGGCCTTCTTCATGGTTTAGGATCTGAAGTTTCTCCTAAAGATAATCTTTCTGTGGGACTAAGTCTTAGTGAAACAGTGTAGAATGTGTTTTGTTGTTGTTGTTATTGTTTTGTAGCATAAAAAAAAGATGAGAGGGCTGGGATGTTGGCTCAGTGGTAGAGCGCTTGCCTTGCATGCCTGAGGCCCTGGGTTTGATTCCTCAGCACCACATAAGCAAAAAGAAAAAAGCCGAAAGTGGCGCTGTGGCTCAAGTGGTAGAGCGCTAGCCTTGAGCTGAAGAGCTGAGGGACAGCGTTCAGGCCCAGAGTTCAGGCCCCACGACTGGACCCCCCCCCAAAAAAAAAAAGATGAGGTATGGTTTAAAGGAATCAAAGAGAATTCTGCAGAGGGCTAGAGATTAATAGTTTTGGCTTTGCGTGCTATTTGGTCTCTACTGCAACTACTTAGCGATACCATTGTAACATGTAAGTGCCCTAGACAGTGCTTTAACAAGTGAATGTCTTAAGAGTTTATCTACAAAAAATATGTGGATCTGCCCACCAGCTGTAGTTTGCCAACTTCTCCGACATTGTTCATCTGAACTTTGAAAAAAAATTCAGGGTAAGGAGAACAATTTGCATTAGGAAAACAACAAATGAAACTAAAGCCATGAGCTGGGCACTGGTGGTTCATACCTGTAATCCTAGCTACTCGGGAGGCTGAAATCTGAGGATCACCATTCAAAGCCAGCCTGTGCAGGAAAGTCCATAAGACTTTCCAGTTAACCACCAGAAAACTAGAAGTGGAGCTATGGCTTAAAGTGGTAGAGTACTAGCCTTGAGCAGAAAGAGCTCATGACTGACAAAAACAAAAAAAACACCTAAAGTTATGAAATAGGTATTGTCATAAACAGTTCAGTAGTGTCTCTCAATGGATGTAAATTAATGTATATAAAACCCCTATGATTTGTCCCTTTAACTTTGTACCCCTCATTTAGAATAGGGTAGAATAGACTGTTTACTATCTTTTTTTTATTAATAAGTTTTTTATTGTGAAAATACTGTACAGAGGCGTTACAATTACATGAGCAAGGTAATAAGTACAGTTCTTATCAAGCATTGTTGCCTCCTCCTTCGTTTTTCCCCTACCATCCCTGCCCTTCCATCTCCACAACTACACTCCCCCCCCAATACTATCATTTTTTATAACCAGCACTAATTTTAAAAAATGGGTGTATTTGCTGAGCACTGATGGCTCATGCCTATAATCCTAGATACTCAGGAAGCTGAGATCTGGGGATCCAAGCAGGAAAAGCTATGAGATTCATAGCTTCAATTAACTACCATCATTGCCTCCTCACCCCACTCCCAAAACAAAATAAGTAGAGCTGTCACTCAAGTAATATAGCACCAGCCTTGAATGAAAAAGCTAAGGGAGGGCTGAGAATGTGGCTTAGTGCTAGAGTGCTTGCCTAGCATGCATGAAGCCCTGGGTTTGATTCCTCAGTACCACATAAACAGAAAAAGCCAGAACTGGAGCTGTGGCTCAAGTGGGAGAGTGCTAGCCTTGACCCAAAGAAGCTTATGGACAGTGCCCAGGCCCTGAGTTCAAGCCAAAGTACCAGCAACCAAACAGAGTACCTTAAACTGATTAGTTAGAAAGACGCACAAAAAAGCTTGCTAGATGCTAGTGGCTCACACATGTAATTCTAGCTACTCAACAGGTTGAAATCTGAGGATCAAGGTTTGAAACCAGCCTGGGCAAGGAAGTTTGTGTGACTCTTATTTCCAGTTAACCACCAAAAAAAAAAAAAAAATCCTGAGGCCCAGCCCCAGTATTGGTGCACACACAAAAATAGCAGAAAGTGCCATGTGTTGGTGGCTTATGCCTGTAATCCTAGCTACTCAGGAGGCTGAGATCTGAGGATCGAGGTTCAAAGCCAGCCTGGGCAGAAATATCCATGAGACTCTTGTCTCCAGTAAACCACTAGAAAACTGGAAGTGGCGCTGTGGCTCAAGCGGTAGAGCACTCACCTTGAGCTGGAGAGCACGGGATAGCGCCCAAGCCCAGAGTTCAAGCCCCACAACCGACCAAAAAAAAAAAATACAACTCAAAGCCAGGTGCTGGTGGTTTACAACTGTAATCCTAGCTACTCAGGAGGCTGTTATCTGAGTATCACAGTTTCAAGCCAAACAGAGCAGGAATTTCTGTGAGACTTTTTTTTGTTTTGTTTTGTTTTGTTTTTGGGTTCGGTCGTGGGGCTTGAACTCTGGGCCTGGGCGCTGTCCCTCAGCTCTTCAGCTCAAGGCTAGCGCTCTACCACTTGAGCCACAGCGCCACTTCCGGCTTTTTTTCTTTTTGCTTATGTGGTGCTGAGGAATCGAACCCAGGGCCTCATGCATGCAAGGCAAGCCCTCTCCCACTGAGCCACCACCTCAGCCCCTCTGTGAGACTTTTGTGTGTGTGTGTGTGTGTGTGTGTGTGTGTGGCAGGGAGGGGGGCATCAATCATGGGGCTTGAACTTTGGGGATGAGTGCTGTCTCTCAGCACTTCAGCTCAAGGTGAGCACTCTACCACTTGAGCCACAGCACCACTTCTGTTTTTTGGTGGTTTATTGGAGATAAGGGTTTCATGGCCTTTCCTGCCCCAGGCTGGCTTTGAACCATGATCCTCAGATCTTAACCTCCTGAGTAGCTAGGATTACAGGCGTGAGCCACCAGTGCCCAGCTCTGTGAGACTCTGAAAGTGGAAGTGTCACTGTGGCTTAAGTGACACTCTGGAAGTGTCACTGTGGCATAAAGTAGTAAAGTGCTAGCCTTGAGCAAAAGAGCTCAGAGACAGTGCTCAGGCCCTGAGAGGAAGGCCCATGACCAACTAACACACAAAAAAAGCACAATTCACTGATGATTTAATACATTTAAAGAGCTGTATAACTATCACAACAAGCAAATTTTTCATCAACCCAAAAAGTTAACCTGTTCTCACTTGAAGCCAATCTTAATTCCCACCCACAGCCCTAGGCAACTACCAATCGCTACTTGTCTTTGAGGATGTTTTATATAAATTGAACATATTCCTGATAGTCTTTTTTTTTTTTTTGGTCAGTCGTGGGGCTTGAATTGAACTCTGGGTCTGGGTGTTGTCCCTCAGTTCTTCAGCTCAAGGCTAAGACTCTTCCACTTTAGCCACAGTGCCACATCCTGTTTTCCGGAGGTTTATTGGAGATAAGAGTCTCACGGAGTTTACTGCCTGGGCTGGCTTTGAACCACAATCCTCAGATCAGCCTCCTGAGTAGCTGGGATTATAGGTGTGAGCCACTGATGCATGGCTCCTGATAGTCTTTTATATCTAGCTTCTTTCACTTGACATGTTTTTATGATTAGTCTATGTTGTAGTGTGTATCATTAGTATTACATTTCTTTTTATTCATTATAGAAATCAATCTGATAGTTGATATCCCTTACAGTTTCAGGATAATAGTTTTCCAAAAAATTCTTATATAACATTCTTTTTTTAAAATTTTTCTTTGTAGGATTTGGTGGCTTTTGAGCATCAATGGACTAGCTTCTTTGCTAATTTTGACACAGAAATTCCTTTTCTATTGGAACTTTCAGAATCTCAAGCGGGTGAGGTAAGTAAGGGAAGAGCCAGAGAGAAGTAAGTGGATTAGTTATTTATCATTTTCATTATTTATTAGTTTTTTCAAAATACAATACTACCCTAAGTTACTTTTTATTTTTATATATATTTTTACATATTAGAAACCTTGTTTTGTTTTTGTCAAGTCATGGGGCTTGACCTCAGCACCTGAGCTCTTTTACTCAAGGCTAGCACTCTACCACTTTGAGCTGCAGCTCCACTTCTGATTTTCTGGTTGTTAATTGGAGATGAGTCTCATGGATTTCCTGTCTCTGCTGGTTTGGAACCATAGTCCTCAGATCTCAGTCTTCTGAGTAGGTAGGATTACAGGAGTAAGCCACCAGCACCCAGCTGATTTTTTTTTTCAGTCATGGGGCCTGAACTCTGGGTCTAGGTGGTCTCCCTCAGCTCTTCAGCTCAAGGCTAGTGCTCTCCCACTTGAACCACAGTGCCACAGTGCCACTTTCCAGCTTTTTTCTGCTTATGTGGTGCTGAGGAATCTAACCCAGGGCCTCATGCATGCAAGGTAAGCACTCTACCACTGAGCCACCTTCTCAGCCCAAGATGATTTAAAAAAAAAATCAATTGGTTATCTCTTCTGGAAATGTGACTTGGTGGTAGAGTGCTTGCCTAGCATGCATGAAGCCCTGGGTTTGACTCCTCAGTACCACATAAACAGAAAAAGCCAGAAGTGGCTTTTTTCAAGCCCTAGGACTGGCAAAAAAAAAAAATTATTTAAAGAGGAAAGGATCTTACTATCTCTGGTTCCATTGTATAGATTGTTTGCAGTTGGTATCCTGGCCTTTGATGGATGTCCTCTTAACATTTTTTGTGCTTCAAATTTTCTGATGATTAATTCTTTCAGCATTTGTATATCTTGGGAAAGATATTTTATTTTGCCTTATTTTTTGTTGTTTCTTTTTGTGCCAGTTCTGTGGCTTAAACTAGGCCTGGGCACTGTCCCTGAACTTTTTTACTTTACCAATTGAGTCACAGATCCATTTCTGGTTTTTTGGTGGTTATTTGAAGATATGAGTATCATGGACTTTCCTTCCCAGGCTGGCTTGCAACTGAAATTCTCAGATCTCAGCCTCCTGAGTAGCTAAGATTATAGGCATTAGCAACTGGTAACCAGCTTGCCTTTTTCTTTCTTTCTTTTTTTTTTGATGCTAGTTCTGGAGCTTGAACTCAGGTCCTGAGTGTTGTCCCTGAGCTTTGTTACTCAAAGCTAGCACTTTATCACTTGAATTATAGCTCTATTTCTAGCTCTTGGGTGGTTAACTGGAGATAAGGGTCTCAAGGACTTGCCTGTGTTGGCTATCTTTGAACCTTGATCCTTAGATCTCAGCCTCCTGAGTATCTAGGATTATAGGCCTGTCACTAGTCACTAGTGCCTGTCCTTATTACTGATTTTAAATGAGTGAGTTATAATAAACATTCATTTATTGGAAATGTGGAAAAAGTATAAGGTTACAAATTGGATCATAAATGATGATTGATACAGTTACAGTATTTAAAATTTATAAATTTGAATTTTTCTTTTCCTTTTGTAGCTTTTTTTTGATAACTTTTGTTTGTTTACTATTTGTCCACAAAATTCATGTTACTATCCACTATATATACCGTTTCATGTTCTTACAGTTATCCAGACATTTTTATATTTCTTACACACATTACATACCCACCTGATGTGTTTATACATATGCATACACATATACACAAATGAGGAATTTTGTGAAGATTTTACAAAACTGTGGTCTTATATACAACTTTGGCTTCTTTTCAGCCATTCAGAAGTTATTTTAGTCATGGAATGATCTCCAGCCATATAACTGAAAACAGGTAATATTCCTGGGAAAGAATAGTGGACGGTGAAATAGAAAACATAGTTGATGAGGATGATATGGGTGGGGTGGCACAGATATATGGAACATCCAAGTTCAGAAGTTTGAGTCAGGAGAGTATAGCTTGACTTATCAGAGGGTATGAATACTCTATAAACTCAAGTTATTTTACTGCTTTTGCATTTTTGTATTTGTTTTATTTTTCTGTAACTTTATAATAAATTAGCATGAAAACATTATAACCTGCTGAAATTTAAAGAAAGAAATTTTTACTCCATTCCTAGCCCAGGAAAATAAGAAGAGATAGTGTCCAAGAGGGGCTAGGCAGGAGCACAACAGTGACTTGTGGGAAGAAAGAGGGATGAGGCTCAGGGTCCACACCATGAAGAGGATAGAGGGTTCTAGAGTGCTTCCTTCTGCGTTTTTCTCTTGAGCAGCAGAGGTGCTTCCCTTGATGGATAGAGAATATAGAACTTTCCTGTTTTCTTAATTCCAGTTCTATAACAGTGACATCAACTACCCTGATGGGACTCAGATTCACCATTTCAGTTCACAATACCGTAAACTACACTGGTGGGACTCAGATTGATCATTTTTTTGCCCAAAGTTTACTTGGCTTGCATTAAGTTTCAGAAGAAAAATTAATCCCTTGTATTTTTGATGGCGCTAGTTTACCCAAAACCTCAAGTTGTAATTCTTAAGGAAAATGAAAAGGAAATACCAGCAATTTAAGGAAAAGGAGGGGATAGTGGAAACTATCAAGTATTCCTTCAGTATTTCCTTTAAAACATTCCTATGGTCGGGTGCCAGTAGCTCATACCTGTAAGCTACTCAGGAGGCTGAGGTCTGAGGATCGCAATTCAAAGCCAGCCTGGGCAGGAAAGTCCGTGAGACTTATTTCCAATTAACCACCAGAAGTGGCACTGTGGCTCAAGTGGTCAAGTGCTCATCTTGAGCTAAAGAGCTCAGGGACAGCGCCCAGGCCCAGAGTTCAAGCCCCACAACTGACAAAAAAAAAAAAAAAAAAAAAAATCCTAGGGAAAATGAAAGGTACACTGAACTGAAAGCTTTACTGGACTGAATGGACCACAGGCAGTTTGAAATGTGGGAGATCTCTGGCTAAGTGAAATGAAACTATAATATTCTAGGAGGAACCAGTAGGTTAATCCTGTTGTAAAAGTGAGCTCTGTGCATTCATGAAACGGTTCCAATATTCCTCATTCAGATTCCCAGCAAGGCCTTTTTTTAAAACTACAAACAAGTTGTTTATATAAAAAGTAAAACATTCTTCTGTTATCAAATATATGATAGCAACATATGATATATCAAAGAGAAATGATTAAAAAACAAAACAAACAAATATGGTTTCTGCCCTATGGAGTTTATAATGTGATAGAGAATTAAGACACCAATCAAAATAACATACCAAAATGAACTCCAGGAAATGGAAATGAGGGTTTTTTTCTTTTTGGTTTTTTTTTTCTTTTGTTATTTTGGGTCCAGTCGTGGGGCCTGAACTCTTGGCCTGGGCACTGTCCCTCAGCTCTTCAGCTCAAGGGTAGCGCTCTACCACTTGAGTTACAGCGCCACTTCCAGCTTTTTTCTTTTTGCTTATGTGGTGCTGAGGAATTGAACCCAGGGCCTCAGGCATGCAAGGCAAGCGCTCTACCACTGAGCCAACTTCCCAGCCCCATCTTTTTGTTTTGTTTATGTGTCTTTGAGATGGTAAAAGGGATCACAGAAATAGACAAAGATGGACAAATGAAGCAGTGGTACTCACTAGACAATAAACTACACAAATTTTGTGTGAGGACTAGAGGGGAAAACTTGGAGAGAGTGAAGGATGGGGTTACATTGTCCAAAAAGAAATAAACTCATTGCCTGACTTTTGAAACTGTAACCTTTCTGTATATCATCCCATAATAATAAAAATAAATACTCATATGGAAATATATTACAACTCTGATTGGTCCCATGAAATAGAAAAGAACATGGTTCTGTATACACCATAATTAGAAAGCCAGATCACCTCAGGAATGATGAGTAGAAATAGAGAAGAGTCAGAAGCCCAGGACCAAAATTAATAATAATACTTTTTAAAAAAGAGCACAAACTTGGCTAGAGTATGGGAGTTAAGGATGAATGGCCTTGCATGGAGTTGAAGAAATTGACCAGACTATACAAGTTCTTTTTGGCTATGTGCAAGATTTAGGTTTTTCTTCTAATAGTAACACAAAGGTAGTACATGTTTTGCATGTTTGAAAGATTGTCATCACTTTTGGAGACTAGATTATAGAAGGGCAAAAGTTGATACAAGGAAACAGTGAGGGAAAGCTGCAGTTGTCCAAGAAAGAAATGATGGTAAACCCAGAATAAGACTGAGGCCAGGTGATTGGAGAGAAATAGATAAATAGGAATGAGCTAGGAAAGGCTGTTTAGATTTAGGGATGAGGAATCAGATATCAATGGGATTCACTGGTATCTTTTGCAAGAGCACTGTGAATGAAATGAGTGAGGGGAGTTGTTTGGATGGGCTGAGGAATAAGCAGGAAATGTGTATGAGGTCCAGCTAAGAGAAGTAGTAAGATAAGGATGGCAGGAGGGTATAGTGATGAGACCATTTACATTCCTCTTCTTCTCTTCTGCAAGTTAGTTAGAAAATAACTGCTATATTGTTTATCTAGTCTAAAAATCAGAGTTATTATCATACTTTTTTAAAGGCATTTCTGTTAAGATGTTATTTAATAGAACTAAGGGTTTGCTTTATCTTTACATCATGGACAACAAACTTCCAGCTCAAGTTGGAAAATACAAACCAAGCATGGGTTTAGTTAGGTCCTAAACAACTAAACCCATAGGTCACTAGGAAGAGAGAGACATCTGGCATTCCTTTCCAATCAGCCAGAAACATTAGGTAGACTAGACTTTGCTCATGTTGTAGGACATTGCTCAGAATAACCTGAGAACTCACTCAGGTGATAGGAAGTTGCCCTGACCAGGAATCCCTTTTCTAATCACATTCTAATCTATTGTTGACTTTCTGCATTAGCCCCAGTCGGCAGCCATTTGTTCTCTTTGGTAATCACTCCACACGAGAAAACCTGAATGCTGGCAACTTCAACTTCCCTTCTGAAGGACACCTAGTACGCAGCACTGGTCCTGGTGGGAGCTTTGCCAAACACATGGTGAGTAGCTGGACTACCTGGTGTACATGATTACATTTATCAAGTAAGAGGGAAAGGCAGCTGGACAAAGGAATCTTTCCCAATTAATATGTTGATGTAGCTCTGAATCTGAAATTGTTTTGAAGATTAGAAATCTATTGGAGGGGCTGAGAAGGTGGCTCAGTGGTAGAGCGCTTGCCTTGCATGCCTGAGGCCCTAGGTTCGATTCCTCAGCACCACATAAGCAAAAAGAAAAAAGCTGGAAGTGGCGCTGTGGCTCAAGTCTTAGAGTGCTAGCCTTGAGCTGAAGAGCTGAGGGATAGCGCCCAGGCCCAGAGTTCAGGCCCTACGACCGGACCCAAAAAAAAAAAAATCTATTGGAAACTGACTATATATTCTTATAATTACTAGTTATGATTTGGAGACATTCATTTTTGAAATATTTGAAGGAAAATAGCTAAAAACATACTTTCACAAATCACTCTTCAAATTGTCAAAGTAATATTGGTAGAATAAAAAAATGCAAAATTAAGCCTGGTGCCAGTGGCTCACACCTGTAATCCTAGCTACTCAGGAGGCTGAGATCTTAGAATTGTGGTTCAAAGCCAGACTGGGCAGGAAAGTCTGTGAGACTCTTTATCTCCAATTAACCACCAGAAAACTGGAAATAGCCCTGTGGCTCAAGTGGTAGAGTGCTTGCCTTGAGCTGAAGAGCTCAGAGTTCAAGCCCCATAACCAAAAAAAAAAAAGTAAAGGAAGTGGAGCTGTGGCTCAAACCTAAGGAGCATACCTCTTGATAATAAAATATATTAACCAACTAGAAATATGTACATGAGGGGCTAGAAAGGTGGCTCAGTGGTAGAGCGCTTGCCTTGCATGCATGAGGCCCTGGGTTCAATTCCTCAGCACCACATAAGAAAAAAGAAAAGAGCCAGAAGTGGCACTGTGACTCAAGTGGTAGAACGCTAGCCTTGAGCTGAAGAGCTGAGGGACAGCGCCCAGGCCCAGAGTTCAGGCCCCACGACTGGACCCCCCCCCCAAAAAAAAGAAATATGTACATGAATTGTTTTATGGCAATATTGATCATGTTCACATAGTAAGTTATAGGTTAGAGTAAATTCTCATGTCTATAACTTGGTTTTACAATGTTACAGAAAAATGCCAGGTATTCCAGTATAACTTCCTTAAATTTAGTAAAATTTAGTAAAATTAGTTGCACTAATTTTCATTCTTTTAGTTCTTGTACTAGCATTTTTGCATTTCACCTGCTATTGTAGGAATCCTTAGGAGATATGGACCATCCATTTCTGTCTTGGTCTAAAAGAACAACTTATTAGGGAAGAAGGAAAAAAATTACAAAATCCAGGTGAATATATTTTCTTTTCTGCAAAGCCTTTGTACAAGATGAAATCCAAATAAGGATAAAGTCCTGGGTTTCACGAGTTTGTAGCTTTCCTATACCTTTGCCTGTCATATGTATCTAGATCTTATATTATAGAAGCTCTGGACAGAATATTATTGACAGTCAAAACCCAAACAGTAGCTGTGCGCTGGTGGCTCACACCTGTAATCCTAGCTACTCAGGAGGCTGAGATCTGAGGATTGCAGTTCTAATCCATCCAGAGCAGGAAAGTCTGTGAGACTCTCATCTCCAATTAACCACCAGAAAACCAGAAGTGGTGCTGTGGCTCAAGTGGTAGAGCACTATCCTTGAGCTGAAGAGCTGAGGGACAGTGCCCAGGCCCAGAGTTCAAGCCCTAAGACCAACAGAACAAAACAAAAAACCCTAAACAATACCTCTTTTTTTCTTTTTGAGTTGTAAAGTCATTAGCAACCTGAGCTAAGTACCCAATAGCAACCTCACAATATGCCAAAGTTAAAAATAAAAAGCTTGGCATCAGTTACTCACAACTAAAATCATAGTTATTCAGGATGGTGAGATCTGAAAATCATGGTTCAAAACCAAGTCAGAGGGGGTAGAAAGGGGAAGAGATGGTATGGGGAAACAAAGGAGGAGGCAACAATGCTTGATAAGAAATGTACTCACTATCTTTCCCATGTAATTGTAACCCCTCTGTATGGTATTTTCACAATAATTAAAAAAAAAAAAAAAAAACAACTCAGTCAGACAAGAAAGTTCATGAAACTCTTTTTTTTTTTTTTTTTTTTTTATGTTGGTTGTGGGGCCTTGGGCGCTGTCCCTGTGCTCTTCAGCTCAAGGCGAGCACTCTACCGCTTGAGCCACAGTACCAGTTCTGGTTTTCTAGTGGTTTATTGGAGATAAAGAGTCTCACGGACTTTCCTGACCCGGCTGGCTTTGAACTGCGATCCTTAGATCTCAGCCTCCTAAGTAGCTAGGATTACAGACGTGAGCCACCTGCGCCCGACTAAATTCATGAAAATCTTATCTCCAGTTAATCTATGGAATAGCACTAGCCTTAAGCAAAATAACTCTGAGCACACAGGCCCTAAGTTCAAGCCCCAGGACCAGCATGCACACAAAACAGATTTTTTGAATGATAAAATTAAAGATGATCTTTTCTTCCTGTCTTTAAAATATAACAAATGGGCTGGGAATGTGGCTTAGTGATAGAATGCTTGTCCAACATGCATGAAGCCCTGGGTTCAATTCCTCAGTACCACATAAACAGAAAAAGCTAAGTGGCTCTGTGGCTCAAGTGGTAGAGAATAGCCTTAAGCAAAAACAGACAGTGCCTAAGCCCTGAGTTCAAGCCTCAGGACTGGCAAAAAAAAATTAATTTGGGTAAAATGAAATATACTTTAATTAACTTATGGTTTTTTTCTCCAGCAGTACCTGTCAGCCTGCTCTTATTTTAAACTTTATTTTTAATGTTTCTCTAATATCCAGGTAGCACAGTGTGTCTCACCAAAGGGACCTCTGGCATGTTCAAGAACATACTTTTTTGGAGCTACTCACATTCCTTACTTGGGTAAATCACCATCTTATCAACTTACCTAATGAATGGTTTCTCCCATGAATGAAAAGATAAGATTTAACTAATTTGCTCAGAAGCTATTGGTATTGATTTGTGGGCCTTAGTTGACCCTCCTTGTTTGAAGCCCAACACATTATTCACAGAATGTATTTCAGGAGAAAAACCATTGATCAGCCTGTAGTGCCAAAGTGTACCCATGCATAGGCCCCATGCTCAGTGTCAGAGGAAAGGCCACTATGAAAAAGACCTATTTTCAGATAGTAGAAGGTGTGGGTTACTACAAGGTTTCCATTCAGTTGTTCTTGTGATGAAAGTGAAAATAGGCCATACTAAAGGGTACCTAGGAGCTAGGAACTTCTATAGCCCCACCCAGAAAGACCAGCCTAACTGGAACCATCCAGAAACTACAGTCCTCCAGAGATATAGAGAAAAATCTAGAAGATGCATGTGGATTCCAGCATTGATACCCAGAGAGGAATACATCAGAAGCCAGAGTTTCTCTTGAGTGTTACTAAATAAGCCAGAAAACTCTGGAAAGAAGCATGACTGGGTCATTTTAAAGTAACTAAGATTAATTATTTAAACAACTGAGTCTAGCTGTAAGATAGGAAAATTATAACATTTATGTTATATCAGGTAGCAAGAGTTTAATCAAAAGGAGTCAGAAAAGGCCAAGTACTGGTGGCTCATGCCTGTAATCCTAGTTACTCAGTCGGCTGAGATCTGAGGATTGCGGTTCTAAGCCAACCCTGGCAGGAAAGTCCATGAGACTCTTATATGCAGTTAACCACCAGAAAACCAGAAGTGGTGCTGTGGCTCAAGTAGTAGAGAGCTTGCCTTGAGCTGAGGAGCTCAGGGGCAGCACCCAGGTCCACAACCAAAAAAAAAAAAAAAAAAAAAGCACAAAAAATACAACTAAAAATGATCAGAGCTTAAAATTCTACACATCTTCTCTGGTATTCAATGGTGATGCTGAATGGGTTATAAAATTAAGAATGTCTGGGGTGAAGGTCCAGGAGGCTATTGGGAGAAACCACTGTTGCTTGTACTTGAATTGTATTTGATTTCTAAAAATATCATTCTTGAAAATGCTTCCAATTAAATCAAGCACTTCCTGTACTCTGTCACATTCTTAATGCATGTGTTCTTTCACAGGTGATGATGACAAGCTACCTAAGAATGACAAGCTTCTCAGGAAAACTGAACAAATGTAAATCTTTAAATCTTTATATCTTTTTTTTTCTTTTTCAAAGTTGAGCTTCTGTCTGGTCTGTCTACTTCCTAATGAGCTTGACAGTTAGGACATCTGGCTGTGAGGTTGACATGGTCATGTAGTTTCCCAGGAGACCCCTTGAGGTTGGAGGGCCTTGCCAACTTCTCTATCTGCTCCTCTATCCAGAACTCAGAGTTTTTATCTGCACCCCCATGCATTTATATGACATAATTTCCTCTTTGTGTGTGTGTGTGTATGTATGTGTGTGATGCATTATTTTTATTGGAGGATTTTCCAAAAACAAAACATTTTGAAATCCATTGGCAGAATTTGTGGGAAATCTCATGCAAATTGAGTATTTTCTCTGAACTCCTGTTTATGGAACATAGCTATGATCTGAATCTTGGCTTTGTAGCCTTAGAAAGTTCATACCTAGCCATGCGCCGGTAGCTCATACCTATAATCCTAGCTAATCCTAGCTACTCAGGAGGCTGAGATCTGAGGATCACAGTTCAAAGCCGGCCCAGGCAGGAAAGTCCATGAGACTCTTTTCTACAATTAACCACCAGAAAACTGGAAGTGGTGCTGTGGCTCAAGTGATAAGAGTCCTTACCTCAAGCTGAAGAGCGCAGGGACAATGCCCAAACCCAGAGTTCAAACCCCATGACTGACAAAAAAAAAAAAGAGAGAGAGAGAGAAAGAAAGTTCATACCTAGGGTCTGGGAATATGGCTTAGTGGTAGAGAGCTTGCCTAGCATACATGAAGCCATGGGTTCTATTCCTCAGAAAAAGTCAGAAGTAGCACTGTGGCTCAAGTGGTAAGAGTGTTAGCCTTGAGCAAGAAGGTCAGGGACAGATCCCAGGCCCTGAGTTCAAGCCCCAGGACTGGCAAAAAAAGAACATACCTAATGCTGACTCCCTCTTCCCTCCACATTGTATATATTAGGAAACCATATACAGGATATAACTTAGTAATGCTGAATTACAAATTTTCAAAAAGCATTTACATGAATATGATTGAAAACAGAACAATGAAACGAGTTGAAATTGTTGTAAGAGGGGGCGGGGCGAGGTTGGGAAGGGATGTAAAGGGTAAACAAAGGAGGAGGCTGCAATGCTAGATAAGAAATGTACTTATTGTCTTGCCCATGTAATTGTAACCTCTCTGTACAGTATGTTTACAATAAAAATTTAAAAAAAAAATTGTTGTAAGAATGGTAGGTGCAGGATAAAGGAGAGTGATAAAAGGAGAGGAGATTGATTTGGGATGCATTGTATATGTATGTGGAAATGTTAGAATGAAACTGCCCTTATACATTTAATATATATGAATTTAGAAAAGGCATCTTCCTTCAGAAATACAAATACAGTAAGAGCTCTGTTATCACCTGATTATACACCAGAGTAAACTGGTGGGGTCTAGACATGAGCTTTCCAAAGGCCATCAAGGACAGGCCATAAAGAGGCTGGAGGAATGGTTTAATTAGACCACCAGCCTGGCAAGTCCAAGACTCTGATTCAAACCCTATTACTGAAATTAAGGAGGGATGGAAGAAGGGAGAGAAGATGATTTGAAGGTTTCTTCAAAACACAGGTTCCTGGGGCTGGGAAGGTGGCTCAGTGATAGAGCGCTTGCCTTGCATGCCTGAGGCCCTGGGTTCGATTCCTCAGCACCACATAAGCAAAAAGAAGAAAGCCAGAAGTGGCCCTGTGGTTCAAGTGGTAGAGCGCTAGCCTTGAGCTGAAGAGCTGAGGGACAGCACCCAGGCCCAGAGTTCAGGCCCCACAACTGGACCCCCCAAAAAAAAACAAAAACAAAAAACACAGGTTCCTAGAGCTGAGGATGATCTAGCTGTGGCACCCATCATCCTATTGATTGCCAGGGGTGATCTGCCTGACTATATAAGTGTCCCTTTTTTCCCTAACTGCCCTGTATCAATTCTTTGCATCCCTTCTTGCAGCTGTTCTCTGTTGAATGGATGGATGATCTTCTCTAGTAGAGGAGGGCCACTTTTCAGTCTAGGATATGCAAGTAGTTGTGCTTCCTGATAGTTGTGCTGATAGCAGGAGATTAACAAATCATAGACCTAGTAGAACTTGTAACCTGGGGAGCCCTAGTGAAAATGACACCAGTATCACTCTGGTCGTGCGCGCGCGTGCGTGTGTGTGTGTGTGTGTGTGTGTGTGTGTGCGCGCCAGTCTTGCATTCTCAGCTTTTTTTTTTTGTTCCCGGTTGGTATTCTACCAATTGAGCCATGCCTCCAGTTCTGGCTTTTTACTGGTTAATTGAAGATAAGTGTCTTTTGGATTTATCTTCCATGGCTGACTTCATAAACCTGCATCCTCAGATGTTAGCCTCCTGAGTAGCTAGAATTGTAGTTGACCCATTTGGGGGTAGAGAGGTAGGCATTAGCTTGTGTATTGAGCTCTTGTCTAATAATCTATATAGACACTAAAGCAAAGGGAAGGCTGACCAGTGTAGATTGAGTGATGTTTGAATCAAACTAGAGAGGAGATATCGTTACATTTTGGGGGATTAGCATTCATACTTAACCCCAATATCATGGTGTGAAAAGTCTTCTGGTCTCACCTGGAAGTGGACTGAAAACTCATTGGCAGTTTCCTCACCAGGCCCCTTCCTATCAAGCATACTTTGTGCCCCTGGCCTGGTGAACAGAATTCAGGATATAATGATCCATGAAGCTGCTAATCTGAAATTAATTGAATTTAGCTTTTCAGTCTCTCTTAAATAAGGTCTCCAGCCCTGAAATCACAGTAACAGCCAGCTTTTAGCAGGTCTGGTTAGGAGAGGACATACGGTATGATGGTTCTCGGAAAAACTGCAGGTCAGTATCATATACTGAAGGAATTTTTGGTCTGTAGGTAGTGGTTCCAGGCCTGCTCTTTAGCTCTTTTGCTCAAGGATAGTGCCTACCACTTGAGCCACAACTCTACTTCCAGCTTTTTGTGGTTAATTGTAGATAAGAGTCTCATATACTTTTCCTGCCAGGGCTGATTTTGAACTGCAACCCTCAGATCTCAGCCTTCTAAGTAGCCAGGATTATAAGCATGAGCCACCAGTTCCAAGCAAGACTACCAGTTTTATTCTCTTTGTTTACAGAATTGGTCCTTTGAGCCAAACTCAGAGGGGCTGACTTTTTTTAAGGTAATTTAACAAGAGCAAAGTATAAATCAAATAGGCATAAGACTTTAAAAAGCGTTAAAAGTTTAGAGTTGCTTTTTTCAATAAGTTCCTTTTTCGATGAATCCTTTTTTCATTTTTTTCAGTCTTTTAAATTGGGGGATTATCATTTATATGCATGCAGCTTTTGATAAAACCTTGTGTTACTGTAGTTAATCATTATTTTTTGCTTTTAAAGTAGGCTCTTGTCCCAGATATATGCTGCTGTTATTGAGGCTGTTTTGGCTGGCATTGCATGTTACACTAAAACTTCCAGCCTAACAAAGGTAATTTAAATTTCCTTTTCTGTAATCATTATTTTCATTGTTTTTTCTTAAGACACCTTGAAGTGTTTAAAGAACGTCTGTGTGGCACCAGCAAATTGCTTATAGAGCACTAAATTTCTGCTGCCTTTGGCCAGCTGCTGTTTTTTGACAAGTGACAGCTAATCAGCATGTCTTTGTAAATACCTGTTCTGTTAAAGAAAAGTCATTATCTTGTTAATATTTAAACAAACTGCTTTTAGAAGTTAAAGAACCGTGAATCTTAACAAAGTTAGGTAAGTTTGTTTTGAGTTTGGTTTTCTATAATCCAGTGTTTTTTAAAAAATCAAGTACAAACTTGAAAATCTGACTTGCCTTTCCTAGACAATCGCACGCATTTTCACTTTCTGACCATTTTCTTCCTTGCTGTTTTGCGGTTAACCTGCCCTGCTGAGTTGGATTCCTAAATCTGACCCAGTAAGGAGATGAGAAGAGTCGGCTTGATGCCTCCCAATGCCAATAGGACCTTTCCTGAAAGAAGCCAGTTGACATTGGAAAGGTTGTGTATGATGTAGATATCAGAGAGACTGTAGCTGTAGACACCAGCTCCTTGTCATTTCCCCTCCTTACTGAATTGAATCTTAGACTTGTACAAAGCCATGGGACTTCAACATCACTTCTCACACTGTTTTCTAACTTATCTTCTGTAACTCTAGCAGTTTGAATCTTCTTAGCCTCTAGCAGAGACTGAGGGCAGTGTTCCCTTCCTCAAAGCTAATGGAAGGGGTAGTAAAAAGCATTTCCTAGACCTCACGTTACTTGCACCATTCTAGCTCCTTACTTCTCTCCAGGAGTTTTTCCCATGAACCCAGCCTGAAGAAAGCACCTGTTTTCCTTAACCTGATGCTTTCACTTTAATTTCCTGATGTGTACAAAGTAGTCATGTAGAAGAGAAGGGCATTGGCCATCTGTTAGAAGTGTTTTCCTATCAGTAGTTTGTGTACTTTTTGCTGCTTGAAAACTGACTCTTATTTTTTATTATTTTTTTAAAAACTGACTCTTATTTTTTATTATTTTTTTACAGGCCAAGGAGGAAGCAGAGCAGATCCTGGGATCTGGGTTAGATTCCTTTGAGTTGATTCAGTTTAAGGCAGCCCTCCGGTAAGCAATGACTGAGTCTTTTATAAGGAACTTTTTTATATTTAAAAAAAGAATCTTCTTCACTTTTGTAATTTATATTTCATCTTCCATTTGAGAAATGTTCCGGTAAAATAATGAGATGTGTGAAGGAGATCGTTCCTGATTAAACCTTTGAGAAGCTAAGATGTTAAGGATAGAGGAACTATATGAGGAAGTTAGAGGCTAGCATGTGAGGCAGCCCTGAGAACTTGTTCAGAAGCAGACCTGGCTCCTCCGTACCTGATGGCATGGGACCCCAGAAAAAGTACTTAAATTAACTAAATCACTCTCACTGGATGGCTTGAAAGTATAGGGCAGGGGGACTGTGGATGTGGCTTAGTGGTAGAGTGTTTACCTACCATGCATGAAACCCTGGGTTTAATTTCTCAATATCATATAAACAGAAAAAACTCAAAGTGGCACCATGGCTCAAGTGGTAGAGTACTAGCCTTGAGCAAAAGAAGCTCAGGGACAGTGTCCAGGCCTTGAGTTCAAGCCCCAGGACTGGCCAAAAAAAAAAAGTGTAGGGCAGATAGAGTATAAAAGTAAATGTCTGAGAGGATTCTAACCCAGTAGTCAGCAAGAGAAGTCTGATTTCTGTTTTGTTTCCTTTTTGGTTTGTAGCTCCAAGACAGCTTTTCATATACATGCTGTGAATAACCAGGGAAGGTAAGTGTATGGTGTGGTGCCTCCTCACATGAGGCAAGTTGAGCATAAAGGGAGGAGAGGCTTAGTGGTGCTTACCTATAATCCCAGCACTGAGGCTGAGGTCAGAGATCATGAATTCAAGCCTGGCCTGGGATACAGAGCAAGACCTCGCTCAGAAAAATAAAAAATAGGGGCTAGGAATATGGCTTAGTAGTAGAGTATTTGCTTAGCATGCATTAAGCCCTAGGTTCAATTCCTCAGTACCATATACACCAAAAAAGCTGGAAGTGGTGCTGTGGCTCAAGTGGTAGAATGCTAGCTTTAAACAGATGAAGCTCATGGATAGTGCCCCAGGCCCTGAGTTCAAGCCCCAGGACTGGAAAAAAAAAAAAAAACAGAAAAGAGAGAGAGAGCAGCTCAGGGACAGCGTCTTGTCCCTGAATTCAAGCCCCAGGACCCGCACCAAAAAAAGAAAGAAAATAAAAATATCAAGTGAAGGAGAGAGGACCCCCACAAAGATCACTTCAGTCTTGGGCTCAGGCTGGCTGTACTCAGGTAAGCCCCCATACCTTGAAGACTTCCACAGAAAGCTTAGGGGCAGAGGTCAGGACATATTCACTTCAGTGACTATATAACTTCAGTGACTAATTCTGCACATACAGTCCAAGGTTAAAAATCTCTGAGAAAAGAGTTGTTGCCATTAAAAAAAAGACGAGTGCCGGTGGCTCATGCCTGTAATCCTAGCTACTCAGGAGGCTAAGAGCTGAGGATCGTGGTTCAAAGCCAGCCCAGACAGGGAAGTCCGTGAGACTCTTTACCTCCAGTTAATCACCAGAAAACCAGAAGTGGTGCTGTAGCTCAAGCATTCACCTCAAGCATTAAGCTGAAGAGCTCAGGAACAGCACCCAGGCCCATAGTTCAAGCCCCAGGACTGACAAAAAAAAAAAGATTGTGAATTTCAGTCCAGTTAGAAATCCTTTAATGTCTTTCTCTCATTTCTTTACTCTTCTAGAATTGTGCCTCTGGACAATGAAGATAGCTTATTCTTTGTGAAAACGGTAAGCAGAGCTTTTGTGAGTCAGCTGGTTAAGAATGGCTTGTAGAAGGATATCTATAAGCAGTAAAGTAGAAGTAGGTGGGAGGTCTCCAAGGAGCTGAGATTGTGCTGTCCTTGTGTGAAAATATGAGATAGGACAAGCCTGCCTTGACCAACAGACCAAGCTTTCAACAATTGTTTCTTTGCATTCCAAGTCCATAGATAGTTGTTGTTTTTTTTTTTTTGGGGGGGGGGTTGTCAGTCATGGGGCTTGAACTATGGACCTGGGCGCTATCCCTCAGCTCTTCAGCTCAGGGCTAGCACTTTACCACTGAGCCACAGCGCCACTTCTGGTTTTCTGGTGGTTAATAGGAGATAAGAGTCTCACGGACTTTTCTTGCCAGGGTTGGTTTTGAACCGTGATCCTCAGATCTTAGCCCCCTGGGTAGCCAGGATTACAGGCATGAGCCACCAGCACCTGGCCTGCATTAATACCTTTTTAACAGAGACTTAGATTCATTAATTGAACAATCCTGAGAGACCTATGTGGTCTCCAACGACATGGGGTAGAGCTCCAGCAATAGAGCTTTCTATCCTGTGTGCTGGGGCCATACTAATGGGCCAGAGTGAAGGTTTAGAGGCATACTGAGGATTATTGGTTCCTTTTTGTTTGTTTGCAAAGTCTGTTCATGGGACAGACAGTCAAGTCATGGGACTTGAACTCAAGGTCTGGGCACTGTTCCTGTGTTCTTTTGCTCAAGACTAGTGTTCTGCCATTTTGAGCCACAGTACCACTTCTGGTTTTCTGATGATTAATTGGAGATAAGAGTCTCACTAACTTTTCTGCCTAGGCTGGCTTTTCTTTTTCTTTCTTTCTTTTTTTTTTTTTTTGTCAGTCGTGGGGCTTGAACTCTGGGCTTGGGGCACTGTCTGTTTGCTCTTCAGCTCAAGGCAAGCACTCTTCCGCTTGAGCTACAGTGCCACTTCCGGTTTTCTAATGGTTCATTGGAGATGAGTCTCACGGACTTTCCTGCCCAGGCTGGCTTTGAACCAAGATTCTCAGATCTCAGCCTCCTGAGTAGCTAGGATTACAGGCATGAGCCACCGGCGCCCTGTTCCTGGGCTGGGTTTGAACTGTAGTCAGGCATGAGCCACTAATACCCAGCTGAGATAATGGTCCTTGAAGTAGATCCTTGAGATATTGGTCCCTGGAGATAGCATGGTCCTAGGGGAGCCAGTTTGTGGGCCAGTTGCAGCTGTACCCAGTGCACACTGATATGAAGACAGTTGATAAACAATTTATGAGAAGATACTGAATATCAAATGTTCTGTTTGTTGTGTGTATACACACAAATTTGACCGTGAGTGTGTCCTATGACCACTGCCTAAGCCCTAATTTCAGCAGGCTTTGGTCATGAGAAACTAGGTGGGCAGCTATGGATGACTTGCATTTCCATCACCAGAGGAAAGCATCACAAGTTCCTGTCAATGTTATCTCATCTATGGAGAATAGTACAAATGTCATTTTTTAAGGTTATAAGTAATGAATGCTTTAAAATACACCCACTTGTTAACATTTTGTGTTGATATTGTTTTAGAGCTAATTAGACGTTTTGGTGACATAATTAAGATCTATTCTTCGATAGTTAGATGATATACTTGCTAAAGTCTAAACCCCCAACTTCTTTTTAGTATTTTGGAAAGTATTTTGGTCAATAATAGGTGATTACAAATCCAGAACCTACACTGAATGCTTAAAACTTCAGATAGTATCAAATCCTTTATCTACTATATTTTTCTTATATATGCATACTTATGGTAAAGTTTAATTTATAAATTAGGTACAGTAAAAGATTAGTAACAATTTGTTACAATACATTGCCAGTATCATTAATTTTATGTTTGAGGGCCATTATTAAAGTAAAATAAGGAAAACTGTCACCCAGTTATAGTTTAAATATTGGAAAATAAAATTATAAGTTATAAAACAAAAGTATATTATAAACTCTTTTTTTAAAAAAGAGAAAAAGAATCCGGGTGCCAGTGGCTCACACCTATAATCCTAGCTACTCAGGAGGTTGAGATCTGAGGATCATGTTTCAAAGCCAGCCCAGGCAGGAAAGTCCATGAGACTTTTATCTCCAATTAACCACCAGAAAATCGGAAGTGGTGCTGTGGCTCAAGTGGTAGAGTGCTAGCCTTGAGCTGAAGAGCTGAGGGACAGTGCCCAGGCCCAGAGTTCAAGCCCCAAGACCGACAAAAAAAGAGAGAGAGAAAAGGAGTTACATGGTGGTACAAGTTTATAATCCAAGCTACTCAAAAGGTGAAGGCAGGAGGATTATGAGTTTGAGACAAACCCAGGCTAAGTTACCTTTGAGACCTAATCTCAAAACAAAAACAAAAGTGCTAGGGGCAAATCAAGTGGTAGAGTAGGAACCTAGCAAACATGAGGGCATTATCAGTACAAGGGGGGAATTTAAAAAGGCCCTTACTTGGGCTGGGAAGGTGACTCAGTGGTAGAGCCCTTGCCTTGCATGCATGAGGCCTTGGGTTCGACCTCAGCACCACATAAGCAGAAAAAAAAAAGCCGGAAGTGGCACTGGGGCTCAAGTGATAGAGCACTAGCCTTGAGCTGAAGAGCTGAGGGATAGCGCCCAGGCCCAGAGTTTAGGCCCCACAACTGGACCCAAAAAAAAAAAAAAAAAGGCTCTTACTTGAATGAATACTATGATACTAGCCCAGTTGGTAACCAAGATGGTTATTAAGTGACTCACAGTGTAGATGTGTTGGACAAAGGAATGGTTCATATCCCCACCAGGATGGAATATAGTAGATAACATATTCCAACACACTGCTTGGAATGCTGCACAGTTTAAAACTAATGCTTTGCTTATTTCTGGAATTAAATTTGTGTGTGTGTGTGTGTGTGCGCGCGCGCACGCGAGCGCTTGCAGGCGCGTGTGTACTGGTCCTGGAGATTGAATGCAGAGCCTGGGCACCTTCCCCAAAAGCCCTGCTCAAGGTTAATGCACTTAAGCCACAGTTTTTTCGGTAGTTTTAATGAAGATAAGAGTCTCACAGACTTTCCTGCCCAGGCTGGCTTTGAACTTAACTTCTCAGCCTCTTGAGTAGCTAGGATTACAGTTGTGAGCCACTGGTGCCCAGCTGGAAATCAATATTTTAGAGCTAACTGCAGTCAGTAATACCATAGGTAAGGAGGATTAGAAGGAACATTAGCAGATATAGACATGTACACCACATAAATATCCACAAAGACATGTCACCAAGTAAATAACTACCTTTCCAGTCTTGTTCAGAACCCCAGCCTAAACCTAACAAGGAGTTAAGAGTATGAAGTATATATATGTACAGAAGCCTACAGGAAATACCTCCAACTCTGATAAGCCAGTCATAGTTAAGAATGAAGGCTGTATTGTCTCTTAGAGGGAGAACAATTTGAGGGAATTTATAGGAACATAAAGATGCTGTCCTTCTAGCCTAAATATGTCTCTGATGCACTGGGCACTAGTGGCTCATGCCTGTAATCCTTACTACTCAAGAGGCTGAGATTTGAGGATCATGACTTAAAACCTGCCTGGGGGAGCTGGGAAGGTGGCTCAGGGGGAGAGTGCTTGCCTTGCATGCATGAGGCCCTCAGCACCACATAAGCAGAAAAAGCCAGAAGTGGTGCTGTGGCTCAAGTGGTAGAGTGCTAGCCTTGAGCTGAAGAGCTGAGGGACAGCGCCCAGGCCCAGAGTTCAGGCCCCATGACCAGACCCCTCCCCCCTCAAAAACAAAAAAAACAAAAAACAAAAAACCTGCCTGGGCATGAAAGTCCATGATTCTCTTACCTCCAGTTAACCACCAAAAAGCCAGAAATAGGGCTGTGGCTCTAGTGATAGAGTACTATCCTTAAACAAAAAAAAGCTCAGGGACAGTGTCCAGGCCCTGAGTTCAAGCTCCAGTGTGGCACAAATATGTCTCTGATGAAGGAGCAATTGCAGGGAAGCCTGGGTGATTTTGAAATATCTCTCAGTTCAGAGGTTTTTCAGTATAGCTCGGTTTTCCCTACAAACTACATAGTAAGCGGCTTTGTGTTGCTTTAAGGTAGTATTTTGTTATGTTTTTTTTTTCTTTTTTTGTTGTCAGTCCTGGAGCTTGAACTCAGGGCCTCTGCACTGTTCCTGAGCTTCTTTTGTTCAAGGCTTTTGTTCTACCACTTGAGCCACAGCACCACTTCCAGCCTTTTCTGTTTTTGTTATACTGAGGAACCAAATCCAGAGCTTCATGCATGCTAGGCAAGCACTCTACCACTAAGCCACATTCCCAGCCCTGTTATGTTTCTTAAGCATCTTTCAGGAGGTACTTGACTGATAACTGATCTTACTCTGTTTTTTCATTTACTATAGGCTTGTATGACTGTCTATGACATTCCTGATTTGCTGAGAGGAAGAGGGTGCTTAGGATCTGTGGTCTTCTCAGAATCATTTTTGACATCTCAGATCTTGGTTAAAGAAAAGGGTAAGTTGGGCTGGGAAGGTAGGTCAGTGGTGGAGTGCTTGCCTTGCATGCATGAGGCCCTGGGTTTGATTCCTCAGCACCACATAAGCAGAAAAAGCCAGAAGTGGAGCTGTGGTTCAAAGTGGTAGAGCACTAGCCTTGAGCTGAGGAGTTGAGGGACAGTATCCAAGCCCAGAGTTCAGGCCCCACAACTGATCCCCCCCCCAAAAAAAAAAAGAAAGAAAAGAAGAGGGTAAGTCTTTGGAGAGCAAACCTTGAAACTTTGGCAGGGGGAAGCAAAATAAACCATAAACTAAGGCAAAAGACCAGCATAAATTGGTGGAAATATTAGAATGCCTATGATAAAATAGTAGTATAATAATTAATGAAAAACTCTTACAACTTAATAAGAAAAAAATGTATCCTGCTCAATGGTAATATGGGCAAAAATATAAACATGCCAGTTGCAGAAATGGAAAATAAAAATATAGGGAGGAAAGGGATAGTAGGGGAAAAACAAAGGAGGAAACAATGCTTGATAGAAAATATACTCACTTTACTAGCTGTAACCCCTCTGTACACTATTTTTACAATAAAAAAAAACATAAAAAAGCTGAGTGCCAGTGTCTCACTCCTGTAATCCTAGCTACTCAGGAGACTGAGATCTGAGGACCACAGTTCAAAGCCAGCTAGGGCAGGAAAGTCCGTGAGACTTTTATCTCCAATAAAAAACTCTAGAAAACCGGAAGTGGCACTGTGGCTCAAGCAGTAGAGTGCTCGCCTTGAGCTGAAGAGCGCAGGGACAGTGCCCAAGCCCAGAGTTCAAGCCCCACAACTGACCAAAAAAAAAAAACCCATAAAAAATATGAGGGACAGATATATATGAAAATATGTAGCTTTAGTGGTAATTAAGATGAAACATTTTGTAACAACAGTTAGATAAAATTTGTTACCCATTATGTTGGCCAAAAACTTTAAAGAATGATATCCAGTGCTGGGAAGACGATCCTGATAATTTCAAGTTGGTTTTAATAGGTGTATTTTGTAGTACCTGTAATTACCTAGATAAAAATGAAAAGTAAGCTAAATTGGGCATGATGGCACATGCTATAATCCTCCACTCCAGAGTCAGATGGATCCCAAATTTGATGCCTGTCTTGAGTGAGACCCTATCTCAAAAAAAGGGAGGAAGGCTGGATGAGGGCTAGAGGCCCTGGGTTTAATTCCCAGCACTACAAAAAAGAAAAAGAAAAGAAAAAGGAAAAGAAAAAAGTAAGACTAATTTCTGCAACTCTTAAGTGTAGGTTTCTATTTATTCAGAAAAATACCCAAGTTAATTACATGGGGAAACTATTCTTCCATCTTTCCATTAGTCTCTCTGTCCCCAGATAAAATTCCCATTTTCTAAGGGCATTAGACTGTGCTAGTAAGAGAAGTCCTTGATCTTGAGAAGCAAGGGATCTAAATGTCTGTGGGATAGAAATGGTTGGTAGAGCTGGGAAGTTAGCTCAGTGGTAGAGCGCTTGCCTTGCATGCCTGAGGCCCTGGGTTTGATTCCTCTCAGCACCACATAAGCAAAAAGAAAAAAGCCGGAAGTGGAGCTGTGGCTCAAGTGGTAGAGCGCTAGCCTTGAGCTGAAGAGCTGAGGGACAGCGCCCAGGCCCAGAGTTCAGGCCCCACAACAGGACCCAAAAAGAAAAAAAAAAAGAAAAAAAGAAATGGTTGGGAATAACTGACATGTCTGTGGTCTTCCTACAGATGGCACTGTTGCCACAGAGACCAGCTACATAGTCTTGACAGCCGCCATACCCCGATTCTGCTCCTGGCTGGTCAGTATCATCTGTAAAAGTAGGCCCATATGTAAATGTGGGGAGGACTTTGGGCAAAAGCTGCTTTGTGGGCTCCCTAGTAGGCTGCTACATCCAAAGCTAGCTACCTACTCTTCAAGAGTGAAAGTTTTAGCTCAACCCTTTCTCTTTATGTCAGTGAATCTCAATTCTTTTAATTTTCTCACAATCTTAGAAAATTCCTCACCCTACCTTCCCTTCCCCCAAAAAAGCTTTATTATCTGTTAAGTGATGCAAGGAAGCAGTTAACCCTTCATATAATAGATGAAGATACTGTGCCTTAGAAGCTAATAATATCTAGGGAATATATTCTAAGTCCCTGAGTGACCTACCAGTCCAAGGTCACACAGATCTTGAGAAGTGGCTCCTGTGGCTCGCTTTTCCAGGCAGAATGATTGCTGCTGAGATGTCTCTCTCCTTGTAGAAGTGTCCCATTTCCTCAGTAGGAAGTGGGATATAGAAACCATGATAGCAAGAGTATGATATTTAAAAGTCTAAGTACCTATTTTAGAATCTGTTTATACTGTTTTCCACTAGCCACACTGGAACTGTAGAAACAAAAAGTTATCCTTATCCTCTGACATGAATGTATTTAAATAAGAACACACTTTAAAAAATAGTTTAAGGGCCGGGAAGTGGCTTTGCGGTAGAGTGTTTGCCTAGCATGCATGAAGCCCTGCATTCGATTTCTCAGTACCTCATAAACAGAAAATGCTGGAAGTGATGCTATGGCTCAAGTGGTACAATGCTAGCTTTGAACAAAAGAAGCTCAAGGACAGTGCCCAAGCCCTGGGCCCTGGAAAAAAAAAAGTTTAGACCAGGTATCAGTGACTCATGCCTGAAATCCTAGCTGCTTAGGAGTCTGAGATCTAAGGATTAAGGTTCAAAGCCATCCTGGGCAGAAAAGTCAGTCTATGAGATGTTTATCTTAATAAAACTACCAAAAAGAAAAAGAAGTAGAACTGTGGCTCAAGTGGCAGAGCACTAGCCTTGAGCAAAAAAAAGCTCAGGGACAGTGTCCAGACCAAGTTCAAGCCCCAGGATTGCACACACACATACAAAAAGTTTAGTTTGTTCTTATTTCTTCATCCTTAAACAGAATTGTTGTTTTCCTTCTGAAATGGCATATAAGTGGAGATTAACAAACATTCTCTCCATGGCCCATTAGCTGAATTAAGGTGCCAAGGGAGAGTCTACTATGTTCCAGGGCTCTGTGCCTTACTAACCAGCAGCCACCTCTATTAGCCTATCAGAGCCTGAGAATACTGGACCTGGTGGAGGGAATTTTAAATCATTCTCTTGGGAGATATATGAACACAGTGAGGAGAACTAGCAAGCTCTATCTTTGGAGTAGGAAACTGAAAATCTGCATTTCTGTTGGACACAGGTAGAAGATGATGATGTAAAATTGTCTGAGAAAACCCAACAAGCAATGAGGGTAAGCAGCCTTCTCATCCCTGGTATTAACATCATTATCAGCATAAAACAAGTAATTCATAAAGGTAATATTTCACCTTAATTGCTAAGCTAAGGGATTTGTACTTCTTTATCTTGGATTCCAATTTGCACTTCCCCCTTCCTAGCAGCTTTTGGAAATAACCAATTCTGAGGGATAGAATTAGATGGATTTCTTTTGCCATTTAGACCTTTCATTGTTTTCAGATCTGAGACAGGGCTTGACCTAGACATGTAGAGCTAAATGTAAAGGCTTTAAGCCAAGGAAAAACTGAATTTTTCACAGAAAAAATTAAATCCACTAGAACATGAATAAGTATCACAGGCTCTGATGACAGGACTGGGAGAGAATCTTGACATTTCCTTTTCTCAGCATGTATCAGGGATGTCAGTTACATGACAAAAAGCCAGGCAATGCTGAAGGCCATGGAATAAGTTGGGCATATTTGAGTCTGACTCAACCTTTTAGACAGGTAAAACTAGGCAGGACTTTTTATTCTGTGAGTATTTATACTGTAAATCATCTCTTCTTTTGTTGTTAATGTTTTTAAAGGGTGATGAGTGTTTCCTGGGAAATTTTCTAACAGAAGGAGAGGGAGTATATCTTTATTCTAGTAGTCTGCAGTCCTGGCCTGAGGAAGGTAAGTAGCTGTGACTTCTGTTCACTCTGTCTGGGTCCTTGGATTGCAGATACTGGCATGGGTGTTGTGATTAATAATATATCTGTTATTTGAAAAGACTTGTTATTAAAGAATTGTTTTCTTCTTATTATTTTTTTGGGGGTCCGGTCATGGGGCCTGAACTCTGGGCTTGGGTGCTGTCCCTCAGCTGTTCAGCTCAAGGCTAGCCCTCTACCACTTGAGCCACAGCGCCACTTCCGGCTTTTTTCTTTTTGCTTATGTGATGCTGAGGAATTGAACTCAGGGCCTCAGGCATGCAAGGCAAGCGCTCTACCACTGAGCCACCTTTCCAGCCCAAGAATTGTTTTCTTACAGCTTTTCTCCTTTGATCTACCCACTTTGTGGATGAGGAAACTTGGGTTGGTTTCACAAGCAAAAGGGCTAGTCCCAGAACTGTACCTGGACTTCTTGTTGCTGCCTGAAATTTATTCTCAGAATGTGCTTAAACAGCAGCATTTTTCAGAAATAGAGTCTCTAATCTAAACAATTCTAGTTTTTTTCTATTGCTGTATAACAAATTACCGCTAATTTAGTAGGTTAAAACACTTGTTACCTTGGGTTGGGAATTTGGTTTAGTGGTAGAGTGCTTGCCTAGCATACATGAAGCCCTGAGTTTGATTCCTCAGTTCCACATAAACAGAGAAGGCCAGAAGTGGTACTATGGCTCAAGTGGGAAAGTGCTAGCCTTGAGCAAAAGAAGCTCAGGGACAGTGCCCAGGCCCTGAATTCAAGCCCTAGGACTGGCATACAACAATATCAACAAAACACTTGTTACCTCATCATTCTGCAAGTCAGAAGTCCAGGTATGCTTGTCTGGATCTATGGTTTCATGAGGCAAAAGTCAAGGATCAGACAGACTAGGGCTAGAGGCTTTACTCCCAAGCTTTTCCAGGTTGTTGGTCTGCTGATTTCTTCTGCTTATAAGACTGAGACTCCCATTTGGTTGCAGGTTGCCAGGTAGGAACTGTACTCAGCTCCTCCTTTCAGAGGTCCTTCCCTGAAACCCTCTCTAACTCAACAATCAAAATCCTTCCATGTGTTGAATTTATCTCATACTAATCTACTTTCTGGCCCCTTGATTCACATCCTTTTTCAATATACAAAATACAGTCACTCATGCCCCAGGGTCTCATCTCACAACTGTAGCAACTTAGATTCCTACATCACATGAGCTCCAATATGCTGAATGCCATCATGAAGACCATAACCCATTGTAGATGAGGTTCTGGATTATAGTACACTGTTGAATGTAGTTCCTAAACACAGTTTTCCTCCCTGTCTGTATGCCAGTGAAGCTATGAACTAAGTTAATTACCCCCAGCTTTCCAAACATAAGACAATATGGGACCAGAATAGGATAATAGTTCTTAGCTTCAGGTTCAAACACAAGAAAAAATGGAAGTGAAAAAGGGGTCAACAGACTAAGGAGATTTGAATCCAACTTGGCATTTTAATTCCTTGATGAAGGTCAAGAACTGGAAATGATCTGTGGCTGGCTGGTAGCTCTCTCCTCTGGGCTCTTGGTTCTGTTAGCTGTGACTTCCAAGAGTTGCCCGCCACCTTTCGGATCAGCCTTCTGAGTTGCCTTCCCTTTCTATGAAAGGTAGTAGTTTCTTGATTAGGACTTATCACATGGAAATGTCCTGCCCCCTTGGCTCTTGAGTTTCATTCAACTCTGAGCTCTGGATTTCAACTCTAGGCTTATGACTCTGCCTTCTGGATTTCTGGCCACACCTCTTGCATCCTTTTCAGCAAAAAAAAAGCACCTGGTTTATAGCTTAGTTTAAAAGTCGAACTCTGAGAAATCAACAGACTCCCTTCATTTTGTATACTTTCTGTCCTCTCAATCCAGTTGTCAGCATTTGTGCTGATTGAACATTCAAGAACCTTTGGATCTTATTATATGGATATGATGGGGGTTTGCTCCATGTTGCTTTTAGGTCTCCTTAGAGTAACGGGGGCGGAAGCCGGGCACTGGTGGCTCACGCCTGTAATCCTAGCTACTCAGGAGGCTGAGATCTGAGGATCTCGGTTCAAAGCCAGCCCGGGCAGGAGAGACTGTGAGACTCCTATCTCCAATAAACCACCAGAAAACCGGAGGTGGCGCTGTAGCTCAAGTGGTAGAGCGCTCGCCTTGAGCTGAAGAGCTGAGGGACAGCGCCCAGGCCCAGAGTTCAAGCCCCACGACCGACAAAAAAAAAAAAAAGTAACGGGGGCAGAGGGGGGGAGAGGGAAAGAGAGAAGGAGTGGGAAGAGAGAGAGACAGGGAGAGAGGGAGAGAGAGAATGTGAGTTTTGCTGAAGATCCAACCCAAGGCCTCACAGGCAAGCACTGCACCACTGAGCAGCACACCAAACCCCAAAATAAGACTTTCATGTGACCCTGTTCTTTCCCTGTTGCAAATAGCTTTTGTGCGGAGGAAGAGCTCTGACTTCACAAATTCCTCAACCTCCACTAAGCAAATCCTCTTTCTGGATGATTTGTTCTCATTGAAAATGTTCTAGCTGGTGGCAAATTCCTCTCCTTTTTCTCAGATCACTGGTTCGGCTTCTCCATTCACATAGAAGACATGCACAAGGAGGTCTGCCTTTCAACCCACAGAGTGCTGGGGGTGGTAACAGCATCTGTTAGCACGCCTTTGTCCTTCATTTCTGCTCCTCCAGATCTCAGTGCAGAAGAGCTGGAAATTAGGAACATTTGTGGAAGTCATGCAGTGTGTGACAATGCCACCAACATTTGTTTTCATTTTTATTAGAGTAGATTGATTACACAAAGGGATTTCACTGCACTATTTCCATACATGTGTATAATGTACTTTGACTGAATTCACCCCTTCTGTTATTTCACACACACACCTCCCCCCATCCCATCTCCCCTCTTTGCATACCTTGCATTGTGTTCTATTTATTTATCCCATTACTGAGGCTTGAATTTAGGGTCTGGAGCTTTTACTTGCTTTTCTTCTCAAAGCTGGTACTCTGCCACTTGTACCACACCTCCACCACTTGCATAGTTTTGATAGCGGGCACAACAGCAAAAATACTTGCCAAAATTAGTCTGTACCTTCTTAGCAAAGGATGTGTTAGAAAATTAATCTTGCATTTTACTGAGTTTGCAAGATTCAGTATAGCCTAGGTCTCTGTAAAATAATAATAATGTAACTAGTCACTGGTGGCTGCTAGCCCAGGCAGAAAAGTCTGTGGGACTTATACCCAACTAACCATCCAAATAATAATTTTTTAAAGGTGCAATTATTTATAAGATCTTATTAGTCCCTGTGTGTGTTTGTATGTGTGTTTTGCTAGGTATTGAGCCAAAAGCCTCCACCACTGAGCTACATACTTCAGCCCTAAAATTCTACTTTCATGTGAGTTCTCAGCGCTCAACTGTCCTGCCACTTAGCCACATTGTTAGCCTAGTCACATTGTTTTAAGAGCTTAAATATCAAACATTCTTAGTTCTTGAGATAGATTCATTTTTCTGAGGCAGGAGAATTCAATAGATAGAAATTTAAACAGGAGGGGCTAGGAAGGTGGCTCAGTGGTAGAGTGCTTGACTTGCATACATGAGGCCCTGCGTTTGATTCCTCAGCACCACATAAGCAGAAAAAGCGGGAAATGGCTCTGTGGCTCAAGTGGTAGAGCACTAGCCTTGAACTGAAGAGCTGAGGGAGAGTGCCCAGGCCCAGAGTTCAGGCCCCATGACTGACGGAAAAAAGAAAAAAAAAAAAGAAATTTAAACAGGAAGCCAGGTGCTGGTGGCTTAACACCTGTAATCCTAGCTACTCAGGAAGCTGAGATCTGAGGATTGTATTTCAATCCCCATGAAACTGTTTTTGTTTTTTATTTGGTTGGTTGGTTGGTCCTGGTACTTGAATGCTGGGCCTGGGCGTTGTCCCTCAGCTCTTCAGCTCTAGGTTAGTGCTCTACCACTTGGGCCACAGCATCACTTCTGGTTTTCTGGTGGTTTATTGGAGATAAGAATATCACTGAGGTTCTTGCCCAGGCTAGCTTTGAATTTAGATCCTCAGATCTCAACCTCCTGAGTGGCTAGGATTATAGGTGTGAGCCACAGGCGCCTGGCTCCCCAAGAGACTCTTACCTCCAATTAACCACTCAAAAAGCAGAAAGGAGGCTGTATCCTCGAGCAGAAGAGCTCAGGGACAGCACCCAGGCCGTGAGTTCAAGTCCCATGACTGACAAAAAAATATATAGAAATTTAAACAGGAATCTTCTCATTCATTGTATTAAGTATTTTGCCTCTTCAGGGCTCACAAGACTAACTTAAGTCATGAGCCTTGAAGTTTATAGAATTTAGGGGCTCACTTAGAAGAAAGTAATAAAAATAGTTAAATTTTTCTTAGGCTTTGGAAGTAGGCTTGGATAGGTGAAGGGTCCTGAAATTTAGGTGTCATTACTGTCTTGATAAATCTGCCTCTATTTGCATTAGATGATTAGTTAGAAATTGATGTTTTCCCATTCCTGAACATATTTATCTTGAGCTTCTCAGTATATATTGTCTTGATTGATGCTTCAAGTCCTGAACCCCGTAGAAGAAATGAAAACTGGCCAGGCGCCGGAGACTCACGCCTGTAATCCTAGCTACTCAGGAAGCTGAAATCTGAGGATCTCCGTTCAAAGCCAATCGGGGCAGGAAAGTCCGTGAGACTCTTATCTCCAATAAACCACTAGAAAACCGGAGGTGGCGCTGTGGCTCCAGCAGTAGAGCGCTCACCACAAGCTGAAGAGCGCAAGGACAGAACCCAAGCCCAGAGTTCAAGCCCCACGACCGACAAAAAAAAAAAAAAAAGAAAGAAAGAAAACTGGCCAGATTATAGTGCCAGTTAACAGCAGCATCTACCTTCCAGGATTCTCCAGATCTGGGGAGTAGTGCAGGCCTTCTGACTTTCTCCTCCAGAGTAGTTATGGGTGAGCATAGTTCTTCCTTCCCCTTGAAATTCTTCCAGCTCCAGAACTTTTTCTTTCCTAGCCAGTGGCTTCTGCTATTATAAGACTTCTTGCTATTCAGCTTCCCATTCATTTATGTCCTTCAGATGCCCTCTCCACCCTGCTGACAAGCCAGGGAAGCTGCCCATTACCTAATCCTTCAGAATTTGCTTTAGAGTTTTACCACACAAGCCCATATCCCTATACAGTTCTGTTTTATACTTAATCCAAATAGACTCACATTGTGTTTGTTCTTCTTGGACTTGCTTTATATTTAATTATATATTTCTAGGATTCATCCAGATTATGTAGTATTTGTGCATCACACAGAATTACAATAGGAATTAGCAGGGCTATAGAAAACTATGGATGTATGCATAAAATAAAAGATAAAAATGAAGATTAAATCATCTAGTTTTAAGCAATCTTTGCCCACAGTAATTAAAAACAAGAATGGTTATCAGCTGATTGAATAGACATTGCTAGGAAGATACCTTTGTAGACGTATTTAATCTCCCAATTTTTGGGGGGGGCGGTTGGCCGTGGGGCTTGAACTCTGAGTCTTGGCGCTCAAAGAAAGCACTCTACCGCTTGAGCTACAGCTCCACTTCTAGTTTTCTAGTGGTTTATTGAAGATAAGAGTCTCACAGATTTTCCTGCCCGGGCTGGCTTTGAACCGTGATCTTCAGATCACTCAGGATCCTGAGTAGCTAGTATTATAGGCCTGAGCCACAAGCGCCCGGCTTAATCTCCCAATTTTATTTGCTCCTTTGGGAAATAGTTAACTGACTCCCTTTGTGGGTGTGTGTGTGGGGGGGGGTGCATGTACACACCCACACATGTTCCTATGCTGGTATTGAGACTTGACCTCAAGACCTCACACTTTCCTTGGCTTTTGTGCTCAAGGCTGGCTACTTTACCACTTGAGCCACACTTCTACTTCCAGCTTTTTGTTGGTTATTTTAAGATAAGAGTTTCCAGGACTCTCCTGGCTCTATCCTTAGATCTCAACCTCCTGAGTAAGATTACAAGAGTCAGCGGGATGGGGCTGAGAAGGTGGCTCAGTGGTAGAGTGTGTGCCTTGCAGGCATGAGGCCCTGGGTTCAATTCCTCAGCACCACATAAGCAGAAAAAGTCAGAAGTGGCACTATGGCTCAAGTGGTAGAGCAGTAGCCCTGAGCTGAAGAACTGGGGGACAGTGCCCAGGCCCAGAGTCCAGGCCCCACAACCAACCAAAAAAAAAAAAATCAGCTGGGAATATGGCTTAGTGGTAGAGTGCTTGCCTAGCATACATGAAGCCCTGGGTTTGATTCCTCAGTACCACATAAACAGAAAAATCTGGAAGTGGCACTGTGGTTCAAGTGGTAGAGTGCTAGCCTTGAGCAAAAGAAGCTCAAGGACAGTGCCCAGGCCCTGAGTTCAAGCTCCAGGACTAGCAAAAAAAAAAAAAAAAAAAAGGCCACCTGCACCAAGCATTTAAAAGTTTTTTTTAACTGAACTCAGGACATTGCACTTGCTAGGCAATAGCTTTGCCACTGAGCTACATCCCAACCCTAAAATTTTTCATTTTGTATTTTGCATTAAAAAATCTCAGATTTCAGCCTCCCTAAGTAGCTAAGATTGTAGATATGAGCCACTGACACCCAGATCCCAGAGTATTTTTTTCATCAGGTGGAGATTATTCAGCATTAAGTCCCAGAAGTGTTCATCAGACAACATAGGAAGCAGTAGACAAATCCTGCAAAGACTGAGACCAAGTTACATTTACCTGCTTTATGGACAGGCCCAACAACTGTCTGCACCACCTTCTCATGTTTGTCAGCTCCATACGAAGTTCTTTTGAGCATGAGTGAATTATACAGTTGTATGTTATCCACTTAGGAACGACTGTCATAGAACGCAAGATTCCTTCTGTAAAAACTGGCAAGCAATATCTAGTTTTAGGGTATGTTTAGATATGGTAAAACTACAAGACTGAGGATATTTGTTCCTTCTGAGTGGAAAGGAACGGCTGCTGCTGAGAAATGAGATGCAGAGGGCTTCAGAGGAACTACTAAGGTTTGATTTCTTAGGAATAGGTATGGAGCATGTAGGCATTTGGGTTTGGATGTTGTTGCTTTGGTCTTTTTCTTTTAAACAGCATGTGTACCTTTTTTTTTTTTTTTTTTTTGTCATGAGGCTTGAACTCAGGGCTTGAGCCCTATCCTTGAGCTTTTTCACACAGGCTAGTGTTCTACCACTTGGAGCCACAATGCTACTTCCAGTTTTCTGGTAGTTAATTGGAGGTAAGAGTCTTGAGGACTTTCCTGCCTGGGCTGGCTTTGAAGCATGATCCTTATATCTCAGCCTCCTGAGTAGCTAGGGTTACAGGTGTGAGCCACTGGTACCTGGCTTTTGTGAACATTTTATGTTCTCTTGCCGACACAGAATGAAAATTACCCATCTATTGCCTCAATTTCCCTAGAAGTCCCCTCTCCACACAAGTTGTATTGGTAAAATACTTCCTTGTGATCTGAAAAAGAAAAGGCCATATTCTTCTTTGACACCTGGTGTTGGAGCTAGGAATGTGACTTAGTGGCAGAGTGCTTAGCACCACATAAACAGAAAAAGCTAGAAGTGGTGTTGTGGCTCAAGTGGTAGAGTGCTAGCCTTGAGCAAAATAAGCTCAGGGACAGTACCCAGGCCCTGAATACAAGCCCGAGGACTTGCAACCAAAAATAAAGAAAGCTATGCTGTAGCCCCTGCTGCTTCTTGGGCATTCATGGGAACCTTCCTTTTACTCTGGGTTTTCCATCTTACAGAATGGAATGGGAAGGACAGTAGTTAGTACCCACTAGGGTCCCTAAGGATGAGATAAGAAGCCAAAGAGATCTCTCCAGGAGTTGGCTATCCAGTCCCTGAAAAACCCTTGCAAAGGCATGTCCATTCAGACTATCTGTAATCAGATAGTCAAAAATCCAGAGTAGATATCAGAAATACTATGACTTCTGTGAATTTGAATCTCAGAGACCAGCACTGATTCTGGGCCACCTGATGAGTTATTTCATTTATCTCTTTGTGCTCTGAAGATAATGACAGAGATTGGTTCAGACCTTGGAGTAATGTGCAGGGAAAATCATGTTTTCCTTGTTGGAAGGATTAGAGGACTTCTCTCTGCTGACCTATATTGATAGGGTCAGGCTCCATTCCTTTTTCCTGTACAGAAAAACTACCCTCCATTTTCCCCATTCCTCTCTAACTCCCATTCATACTCACTAGGCCTCTCCTGTCCTGAAACCCCACCTACTCAAGAAGCCTTTAGAATTTGTAGTCTACTGACTCCTTACCTCTCATGCAGAGGCAACCCTCCAGAGCTTTGGGACTACTTTCCTCGAACCACAACTCTAGTAGTCACTCCTTGTCCTTAGTGCCTATGCCTTAGAAATAAAATATTAGTGATAGTATTCTCAAGTTTGTGCCTCAGGCTCCAAGAACTGCCTTATATCTTGCTTTGTGTGAAAAGCTACAAGGCAGGAACAAAAATGATCCACCTTGGATCAGCTCCAGAGAACAGATTTATCTAGGGGTCTGATGGGTGTTCTGCATGGGCTCTATAGCCTAGCTAGCCTTAATGCTTCTCAGTTATCCATCTTTTCTATGTTACCTGCTTTGGGTATGTTTCCTAGTTGTCCTGAGACCCTGGTGATTTTTCTTGGTTCCTGAGTGAAGAACATGATCTATTTAGGGATGAAACAGTTTCTTCAAAGAGAGGGAAAGAAGAATCTATGGATTTAGCAAAAGAGTGATACACTCAGTCTTTTTTAGCATATTTCTTTGGAAGATACCTGTAAAGGAGTATGAATTTTCTTCCTCCCTATCAGGTGACAGTTTATACATTTGTTTTTTAGTTCTTATGAAAGACGGTAACTATGGCTTTATTTCCCTCTGCAAGGATCTATGCAGAGCATGGTGTTAGCATACAAATCATATAATGGAAGCTCAACTGATACAGTATCTAGTTATTACTTGGAATACCCCACCTACAAGGACACTGGACTTTGCCCCCAGGACTCAGCCCCTCAGCTCTGATCAGCTTTCTTTTCGTTCCAGGGAATATACATTTCTACTCTAATGGTCTTCTGTTTTCTCACCGTCATCATGGAAATATCATCATTTCCAAGGATCACATGAATTCCATTTCCTTCTATGATGGGGTAGGTGTTTTACCTGCCCATGACTTTGGTAGGTCTGAAAGATACTTACATTTCTGAGGGGAAACCCCTTCTTGTGTCTCCTGCACTGCCTTGAGACTGGATGACAAGAACCAGCAGAGTACTGAGGAAAGCAGGCAAAGAGGTTGACAAAAAGCCTCTATATTCTTTTATTTATTTATTTATTTTGATGTCTATTCTGGGGCTTGAAGCATTGTCCCTGGGTTTTTGTGCTCAAGGCCAGCAATCTACCCCTTGAGCTACAGCTCCACTTCTGGCTTTTTTGGTTTCCTGGACTTTCTTGCCTCACTGACTTCAAACCCTAATCCTCAGATCTCAGCCTTCTGAGTCACTAGGATTACAGGTATGAGCCACTGGTGCCCAGCAAGACCTTTATATTCTTAAGACTCTTGGGAGCTTTGTCAGACTCACTGTTCTGTAAACAGAACAGGGCTTAGTAGAAAGGGCTCTGGGTCAGAAAGGCCAGCACCTCTCTATGACCAATTCACTCTTCTCAAAGAGGACTAGGAATTAACTTGAAAAGTCCTCCAAGTGGCCCTTTACAGATGATCTTTAGCCCAAGAACACAGGGCTTATGTACTTCAGAACTAGAAATGTACTTTATCCTATGCATTGATGGGACTCCACTTTCCCCTTAACTTTGGGAAAGAATTATGAATGGACCAAAATGGAGAGAAATGCCTAACTTTCCCTCTCGGGGCTTTAACTCTACCTCCCTCATACACTCAGGCTTAACCTCTGGCTCCATGAATGTACCACTCCAGAATAATCCTGCACTAACACTCTTGGCTCTAGTGGGAAAAGAGTAGCTCTGAGTTTCTCTAGCCCATACTTAACAGCCAGGGCACAGCTTACCTCTCAAAAGTTTTTTCATATCCTTTTTCTTTTGGCAGTACTGGGATTTGAACTTAGGATTTTGAACTTGATGAGCAAGCACTCTACCACTTGAGCCGCACCTCCAGTCCTTTTGTTTTAATTTTTTTAAATTGTTATGAAGGCGGTATACAGAGGGGTTACAGTTATATGTCAGGAAAAGAGTGAATTTCTTTTTGGGCACTTTACCCCTTCCCTTGTACTCTCCCAGTTTTTTCCTCCCATCCCTACCCACAGTTCATTTTCAGTGTCTAATAAGTACCACTGCTGCATTTGTTTACCCTTTGTCCCTCCATTTCTGTGCTTCCTCTTACCCTCCCAAAGTCCTTTGGTTTTTCACATAGGGACTCATACTTTCACCTGGGCTGGCCTTAGTCACAAGCCTCCAATCTTTGTCTCCCAAGTAGCTGAGGCAAGAGGTGTGAACCTCCACACCCAGCTTATTTTTTGAAGTGGAGTCTCCCTGACTTTTTTTCCATTGCTCTCTTAAAACTGCAATCCTCCTGCATTCCACCTTTCAGGTAGATGGGATTACAGATGTGATCTTGTATCTAGAAACCTTAAGGATTCTGTACAAAGCTGCCCAGCATTCAGGAGACTGAGGCAGGAGGATCTTGAGTTCAAGGTCAACCTGACTATATCTCCAACAACATAAATAAAATAGCTCTGAATGGGAAGTGGCGCTGTAGCTCAAGTGGTAGAGTGCTCGCCTTGAGCTGAAGAGCTGAGGGACAACACCCAGGCCCAGAGTTCAAGCCCCATGACTGACAAAAAAAAAAAAAAAGAAAAAGAAAAATAGCTCTGAATTTACTGCTTATGTTTATTTGTTCTCTGTCTCTCTTTTACTTTCCCTTCCCTTTTTTTTCTCCTCTTCCCCTTCCTTTCCCTTCCCTTTTAAGCAGTAACTGAAATAGTATACCAAAAGCATAGACATCAAGAAACAATATTTAGGGGCTGGGAAGGTAGCTCAATGGTAGACGCTTGCCTTGCATGCCTGAGGCCCTGGGTTCGATTCCTCAGCACCACATAAGCAAAAAGAAAAAAGCCGGAAGTGGCGCTGTGGCTTAAGTGGTAGAGTGCTAGCCTTGAGCTGAAGAGCTAAGGGACAGCGCCCAGGCCCAGAGTTCAGGCCCCATGAGCAGACCCCCCCCAAAAAAAAAACTATTTATAAATTAAGTTTACCAAAATTAAGCTTCTCAGGGGCTGAGGAACATGGCTCAAGTCATAGAGCATCTGCTTAGCAGGCTAAGGTACTGAGTTCAAACCTCAGAAAGGGAGCAAGGTATAGGAGAGGGGGGAAGGAAGAGAAAAGAAGGAGAGGAAAAAGGAAATAAATTGGCTTCTGTGCTTTAAAGTACACTCCTATTAGTATGTAAACCAAAGAGAATGGAAGAAATATTTGCAAATTATATAATACAATAATATATAAAATAAGGGATTAATACTGTAGAAGGAAATTTGAGATGACATTTTCAGTTTGGTAAAAAGATACTTGTTCTGCCCATGTTTCCTGTAACAAAGTTGGAACATATGTCTATGATTGAACTACAGTAATCTCAACATGAGGATAATCACAATGAAATTGTTATAACTATGTATTATGATACTAGTTGTAAATCAGCAAATGGCTTATCTTACTAATGATCTTCTTTTCTGTTTAGGATTCCATCAGTGTAGTGGCAGCCCTTTTCATAGACTTCAGGAGCTCATTACTTCTTCATCTCCCAGTTCAGTTCCATGGACCAAGCAGTTTTCTGATGATTGCCCTTTTCCCAAAATCAAAAATATATCAAGCATTTTACTCAGAGGTAATATCAATCATTCAGTAAAACATCTACCTTTTTTCTCATAGCAATTTAGATGGTAAACAGTATCCTAGAGCTAACAGTGAGATGATTAGAGCAAGAGCAGAGAGGGCTAGTTGTGGGAGGCATTGATAATCCCCTGAGTTCTGGATAGTATTCTTACCTATCAAAGTATGAGAGCCCAAAGAAACTGGGAGGGAGGGCTTTTTAGCCTTTTAAGAAAGATCTAGCTGGGCACTGGTGCCTATAATCCTAGCTACTTAGGAGCCTGAGATCTGAGGATCATGCTTCAGAGGCAGCCCCAGGCATAAAAGTCACAGTGAGTCTCTTTTCTCCAACTAACTACCAGAATACTAGAAGTGGCACTTTGGCTCAAAGTGGTAGAGCCCTAGCCTTGAGCAAAAGAGCTTAGGGACAGTGCCCAGGCCCTGAGTTTAAACCCCAGGACTGACATAAGAAAGAAGAAGGAGGGAGGAAGGGAGGGAGAAGAAATATCTACTTTGTTCTTGTAAGTCCTAATTTGATTTATTTCCCCTTTTAGCTACCCCATTATTCTCCATCCCGATGGGTCATAATCCCTGCCCTTGCAGATAGTCCCATCTGGCAGGCTGCCCATTAGATGCTCAACAGATTGAATGAGGGGCAAAGTATACTAAGAATTATGTGACTCCCTTAGAGTCCAAGCAGTAGCTAATACCAGACTGACAGGCAGCCACACAACTGGTGAGAGGACAGTGTGACTTCCCCCACTCCTCCAACAGATCTGCACAGTGTGAAGGAACTATAATAACTGATCTTAGCTGCAGAGTGGCTTCTCAGCCCAATCTGTGTCTTTCTTTTACTGCTGGCTGGCCCTCTAACCTGCTTGTGTTTGCTCTTTCAATCTGAGAACCTAGATACCCTTTTATATTCTTATCAGCCATCCCTGTGCCTTTAGCCAAAAGGTAACTTGTACTACTGCTGTCTGGCCCTGACATGAGGAAGAGCTTGCCCTTGCTGACAGAACAGTGTTACCTGACACTGTCCTCCAGACTTTCTGCCCTCTGGATGAGCAGTCCCTGTAGAAAGGAACCCAGAAAGACATTTCTAGACAGACAGACAGACAGACAGACACACACACACACACACACACACACACACACACACACACACACACACACACACACACACTTCTAGCTCAACACACACACACACACTTCTAGCTCAACACACACACACACACTAAAATTGCACACACACACGAGGAAACCAGAAAGACATTTCTAGCTCAACACACACACTAAAATTGCGCTTTGGGCCTTATTTTTAAAGCAAACTTGTTTGTTACAATGTTTTTTCTCTGCACTGGCAAGTCTAGATTTTCAACAACGATCAAATCCCCATGTGGGTTCCATATCCTGTTGTTGGGTTTAAAATGTTCTTTGCTCAAATTCTGTTTTGTTTAGGTCTTCTCCCCCTGGCAACAGCAGGATAACTCAGGGCTTTCTTTAAAAGTGATCCAGGAAGATGGATTATCTGTGGAACAAAAGAGATTGTAAGTGGCTGCCTTCAGTGTTTGTGCTTCATTCCCTAAGCCTTGTGGGTGTGCTCTCTCTGCAGGGAGACTTATGTAACATAGGGGTCTTGGCTTCTGGAAGTCCTAGCAGTCATTTCAGTGCTGCCAATTTGCAGGTAGCCAGTGGCCTTGATACATAGATGGCAAGAGAGATGAAATCCACTCAATCCGAAACTGGAACTAGTGTCAAGCACTTTTAGACCAACCTTCCTATGTGGACATACCAGTCATGTACTGATACCACATTTTGTTTTAGTCAGTGAAATGCTTGTTTCAGAAATGTTGGTTCTGTCACGAAACTGTGGCTTAAAAGGCTCAGAACTAGTAGTATACAATTCTTGTGGAGTGGGGAGGCAGAATTCTAATCTGTGAGCTTTTGATATTGCAGGCACTCCAATGCACAGAAGCTCTTCATTGCCCTGAACCATCCTGCTGGAGAGAAGTGGAGTTCTCAAAAGTTGCTCCCAGCAAAACTCCCAGAGCTGGACTGGTAAGCTCTGGATGTATGGTTTTCTTTCTTTCATTTTTTTTTTTGGGGGGGAGGGGTCCGGTCGTGGGCCTGAACTCTGGGCCTGAGCACTGTCCCTCAGCTCTTCAGTTCAAAGCTAGCACTCTACCACTTTTTTTCTGCTTATGTGGTGCTGAGGAATCGAACCCAGGGCCTCATGCATGCAAGGCAAGCGCTCTACCACTGAACCACCTTCCCAGCCCAGGTGTATGGTTTTCAATGTTTATTGTTCCAACTTTTGAAATGTTAACAACCCCAGTGTTTGACCTTTCTAAGCTCCTTTTCCTTGATAACTTCTTTGAGATTCCTGTAGAAGGTAGTAGTGATTTACCATAAACAATTTTACTGTCTGGTGAGAATCTCTAAACCTCATTCTTCAACAAGTAAGAAGTTGCTAAGGCAAGACTGTGATGGTTTTTCTACTGTCTTGGTTTTTCCAGCTTTCTCCAGCATTTTGCTGTCAGCAGCATTAGTTGGGAACCTGTGATGCGGACCCATCTTCCAGTCCTGCTGCAGCAAGCTGAAGTCAGCCCTACTCACAGAGTAGAAAATGACAAGGTAGAAGAGTTTACCAAATGTGCTGGGAATTCACAGGAGGATAATCCTACAAGCCTGCCCTTAGATCTTTTATGTCAGTTAACAAAAGATGCTCAGACAGAGTCCTTTTTATAAGACTCCACCCCCTTGGATACTGATGTAATGATACACGTGAAACTTGCTCTATACAATGACTAGGTCAAGCCAAGCTCTATAATAGTGATAAACTCTGGCATCCTGCCATGCCCTCCCCTTGCCTCTTCAAGTCTTTTACACTCTTACTCTGTGTTCTCATGCTGTCAACTCTTCCTAGTTGTGACAAAGACTTACCTAGCAGTAGATAACACATTGTGTTTAATAAGGGGAAGGGTGCCCATTTACCATGTCCTGGCCACAATCCCTAGGGTAAGGTGATATTATATAAACATTGTTCTCCCTAGAATGGATTTTAATCTGTTCCCTCCCCATGCTTTCCTCCCCTTGGCCTCCCTCCCATCATTCCTTTGGGAGCCATGTGTTGTAATGGACTCAGAGGAGGCATTTATTTCTGCGCAAATCTAGAAGACACAGCAACAAAAGGAAATAGCAATGCTAAGTAATTAAAAGCATCATTTTCCCCTTAGGCAAGAGTATAGAAAGTTTAAAAATGCCTTTTTACTTAAAAAAAAAAAGTGCTATAAGAGTCACCTCAGCAAGGTGCCAGTGGCTCATATCTGTAATCCTAGCTACTCAGGAGGCTGAGATATGAGGATCTTGGTTCAAAGCCAACCTGGGCAAGAAAGTCCATGAGACTTTTTTTTTTTTTTTTGCCGATCATGGGGACTGAACTCTGGGCCTGGTGCTGTCTTTGAGCTCTGCAGATCAAGACTAGTGCTCTACCACTTCCAGCTTTTTCTGCTTATATGGTACTGAGGAATTGAACCCAGGGCCTCATGCATGCAAGGCAAGCACTCTACCACTGAGCCACCTTCTCAACTCCAGTCCATGAGACTTTTATCTCCACTTAACCACCAGAAAACCAGAAGTGGCACTGTGGCTCACGTGGTAGAGCACTACCCTTGAGCTGAAGAGCTGAGGGACAGTACCAATACTCAGAGTTTAAGCCCCACAACCGACAAAAAAGAAAAAAAAAAGATTTACCTTAAAGTAAGCAATTATCTGTCTGAACACACATGCTGTGGTTTAAGGAGCTAAAGCCTGGGTACTGAGTAATGGGAAGCAAGATAGAGAAAGGTGGATGGGAGGAACCCAAATGGTATGTCAGTTACAGGAAGGACTGTCCAGGGAACAGAAGGGGATGCAGTCCAGAGTTCCTGGTCAGAAGGGAGGAAGGAACATTGTGAGCTCTCACAAAACAAGAGAGCTTCACAGCTGTTTCTGCTGGTGTGATCAGCCTGAGTGATGAGTACTTCCACACCTAGCTATAGAGTGGTATCTGGCCTGTATAATTAAGTAAATATATGCCCAGGGAAGTTTTTGCCATGTTTTGTTACTATTTTTTGTTTTGTTTTGTCTGTTGTGGGGCTTGAACTCTGGGTCTGGGCACTGTCCCTCAGCTCTTCAGTTCAAGGGGAGCACTCTACCACTTGAGCCACAATACCACTTCTTGTTTTCTGGTGGTTAATTGGAGATAAGAGTCTCATGGACTTTCCTGCCCTGGCTGGCTTTGAACCACAATCCTCACATCTCAGCCTCCTGAGTAGCTAGGATTACAGGTGTGAGCCACCAGCACTCGGGTCCCAGTTGTCCTTTCTGCCCAGTGTTTTACTAAGAAGTATTACAGTAAATCAGTCAAAATATCCTTGAATCTCTACAAAAGAAGTGTCTGTGATCTCAAACCTATATGCTATTCAATTCATTGGACTTGAACTGGTAAATCTGCAACATGCTCCACAGAAATTAGAGCTGCATTTTATATGGTGGTGGCTTTATGCAGGCACTGTTGTAAACATTTTACATTAAACTCCGCTAATTCTCATACCCACCCTATAAAATCAGTTTATCAGAGAGCCTGGCTCCAGAAGACATTTCTCTTAACTTTTTTACATAGCACTGCATCTCAGTTGAATTGCAAACCAACATGACTTTTCTTTCATGTAGGTAATTATCAGCATTGTAACAGGTCTCCCAGGCTGTCATGCTAGTGAACTCTGTGCTTTTCTGGTCACTCTGCATAAGGAATATGGCAGGTTAGTATGAGTAATTCTTTTGCTTTGGGGAAAGGGACTGTATGCCTTGGCCTGCCTAGCTGCAGGGAGACTTTCCACATGTATGGCTGCTAGTTTGACTGTTATCTGCACAGTAGTTGTGCATCTATCCATTTATTTAACACATGCACTGAGAGCTTCCTGTATTCCAGGCACACTCTGAGTATGAGGGAAAACATCAGTGAACAAAATATAGAGAAGAAAATCTGTTCTTTGGAGCTTACATTGTGGTTTGGAAGACAAATAACTACATAAGGAAGGCATAGTAGCCAGTAAAAAATGCTATGGAAGCTGGATGCAGTGGATCACACCTATAATCCTAGCTGTTCAGGAGGCTGAGATCTGAGGGTCTTGGTTTGAAGCCAGTCTGGGCAAGAAAGTATATGAGACTCTTATGTTCAATTAACTACCAAAAAAGCCAGAAGTGGAGCTGTGGCTCAAGTGGTAGAACATTAGTTTTGAGCAAAAAGCGCAAGGACAGTGCTCAGGCCCTGAGTCCAACGTGCTCACACACATACAAATACAAAATGCTATGGAGAAAATAAAACAGCAGGTTCATGGAAGTACAGGCTAGGAGTGGAACTCCAATGTTTTGGTTTGGTTTTGGGGTTTTTTTGGAACTGGAGCATGAACTCAGGGCCTTGTGTTCTTTCTTGCTCATATTGTCTTCTTAAGGTTGTCATTCTACCACTTGAACCACAGTTCTCCTTCCAGCTTTTTGCTGGCAAATTGGAAATAAGAGTCACATGGATCTTTATACCCTGCCTACTTTGGATCCTTAGACCTCAGCCTCCTGAGTTGCTAGGATTTGGGGCATGAGCCACCAGTACCCAGCTGAAACTCAAAGTTTAAAATTGGGTAGTTAGGGAAGGCCTCACTGAAAAAATAACATTAAGGCAAAGACCTGAAGAAATAAGGGAATGAACCATGTGATCTCAGGGAGAGCAGCAGGATGAGGGGGGTACAAAGACTTGGAAGTGTGCCTGGTCAGAGGGAAAGTCAGAGCCATCATGATTATAAGAAGTTGGGAGGTAATGAACCTTCCATGAACACAGAGTCTGTGTATGTGAGTCCATGCACAACTAGGACATGCTAGCTCAAGTGAAATTGGGAAAATAATTTACCCATCACTTCACTTGCTTGGCTGACTACTAATCAACCTTTGCTGACTGAGACAGGCATTTAATATACAATCAGACTAATATGAAGGCATCCTGCAGGATTGTATGAAAGAACTGAAAAAAATTGAAATTACCTAGATAGAGCCAGGCGCCGGTGGCTCACGCCTGTAATCCTAGCTACTCAGGAGGCTGAGATCTGAGGATCATGGTTCAAAACCAGCCTGGGCAGGAAAACTCATGAGACTTTTTTTTAATATTTAAACATTTAGGGGCTGGGAAGGTGGCTCAGTGGTAGAGCGCTTGCCTTGCAAGCCTGAGGCCCTGGGTTCGATTCCTCAGCACCATATAAGCAAAAAGAAAAAAAAGCCGGAAGTGGTGCTGTGGCTCAAGTGGTAGAGCGCTAGCCTTGAGCTGAAGAGCTGAGGGACAGCGCCCAGGCCCAGAGTTCAGGCCCCACAACCGGACCCAAAAAAAAAAAAAAAATTTAAACATTTATTTATTTACTTATTTTTATTGTGAAAGTACTGTACAGAGGGGTTACAATTACACGGGCAAGATAATGAGTACATTTCTCATCAAGCATTGTTGCCTCCTCCTTCCTATCCCTTCCTATCCTCCCCCACACCCCCTACCCAATTCTCTGCCCCCTCCACCAAAATTGTAAAGTTCGTTTTTCCGACATAATGACTTGTACATCTCATTGTTGCAATGGGTCCCCCTGTATCCCTATTTAAACGATTTGTTTTGTCCCTTCCCCTCCACAAATTATACCAACATCAAATACAGTAAAAGCAGGGGTGATACTGTGGGGGAAGGACATACAAAGCAACAAAGAAATCATCTTATAAATATGATAGAAGTATTCAAATGTTTTTTTCTTTCATGAGACTTATCTACAATTGACCACCAGGAAACTGGAAGCAGCACTGTGGCTCAAGTGGTAGAGCGCTCACCTTGAGGTGAAGAGCTCAGGGATAGCGCCCAAGGCCAGAGTTCAGGCCCCACGACCAACAAAAAAGAAAAAGAAATTACCTAGATAGTTGGGAGTTTCGGGTGGAGGCTGTGGAGATCAGAAGGTGCATTTTGGAGAAATGTTAGGGAAACATTGGGTCCCATTAACAAGCACTTAATGGCTCACCAGTTCCTCAAGTCTAATTTTTTTGTTTTTTTTTGTTTTTTTTGTTGTTGTTGTTGTTGTTTTGTCAGTTGTGGGGCTTGAACTCTGGGCTGGGGTGCTGTCCTTCAGCTCAAGGTTAATACTCTACCACTTGAGCCACAGTGCCACTTCTAGTTTTCTGGTGGTTTATTGGAGATAAGAATCTCATGGACTTTCCTGCCCCAGCTGGCTTTGAACCATGATCCTCAGATCTCAGCCTCCTGAGTAGCTAGGGTTACAGGCATGAGCCATCAATGCCCGGCATGTCTAATGTTTATGTTGTATAAACATTATGATTGAGGCTTGAACTCAAGGCTTCATGTTTCTGCTTAGCTTTTTCACTCAAGGCTGGAGCTCTACCACTTGAGACATACCTACTTTAAACTCTATGCTAACTAATTAAAGATAAGACTCTTCAAACAGATTCTCAGATCTCAGCCTCCTAACTAGCTAGAATTATAGATGTTAGCAACTGGCATACTCCTAACATTACAAATTTTCTTACCTTGCCCATTTCTTACTCTTAGCAAGAGTTTTATTGAATACCACACTGAAGCCATTTTATTGCATAGTCCTTCAGGAAATCACTGCCTGGTCAAAAATCTTGAAGCATGGGCCTGGGAATGTGGCTTAATGATAGAGTACTTGTATAACATGTATGAAACCCTGAGTTTGAATCCTCAGGACTGCATAAACAGAAAAAAACCAGAAGTGGCACTATGGCTCAAATGGAGTACTAGTCTTGAGCAAAAACAGCTCAGGAACAGTGTCCAGACTCTGAGTTCAAGTCCCAGAACTGGCCAAAAAAAATCTTGAAGCCTATTGGTTCTATGTGTTCCTGTCTTCCATATGGCAGGAGGTTTCTTGCCAAAAGCCCCAGTGATTGTGATTCCAGGATACTGGGCTCCCAACTACCTAGTGTTCTCTACCTTCTTCTTTGGTGCCAGGATTGATTTTTACTCACAGAGTTTATGGGCAGAATGTCTTTGAGATTACTAGGTACATTTGAATCCATGGCTAAGCCCTTAGGGCCAGGCCATCAAATGCCTCTGTACTAATATCACCTTTGCTATTTCCAGGTGGATGGTATATCGCCAAATTATGGACAGCTCAGAATGTTTCCATGCTGCACACTTCCAGAAATACCTTTCTAGTGCCCTGGAAGCCCAGCAGAACCGCTCTGCCCGCCAGTCAGCCTACATTCAAAAGAAGACCAGGTTATTGGTAGTCTTACAAGGGTAAGTATTGGAAATCTAGGGAAAAGTGAGTAAGGGTGGTGACAGTACCATTACTGTGATCACAGAATAAACTCCCCATATACCTGAGCAGTGTCTGTGCTACACAGAGGAGTCTTAACCCAATAAGAATCCAGTTACACCAGGCGCCGGTGGCTCACAACTGTAATCCTAGCTACTCAGGAGGCTGAGATCTGAGGATTGCAGTTCAAAGTCAGCCCGGGCAGGAACATCCCTGAGATTCTTTTCTTTTTTTTTTTTTTTTTTTTGTCGGTCATGGGGCTTGAACTCTGGGCCTGGGCGCTGTCCCTCAGCTCTTCAGCTCAAGGCGAGCGCTCTACCACTTGAGCTACAGCGCCACTTCCGGTTTTCTGGTGGTTTTTATTGGAGATAGGAGTCTCACGGTCTTTCCTGCCCGGGCTGGCTTTGAACCGAGATCCTCAGATCTCAGCCTCCTGAGTAACTAGGATTACAGGCGTGAGCCACCAACCACTAGAAAACCGGAAGTGGCGCTGTGGCTCAAGCGGTAGAGCATTCGCCTTGAGCTGAAGAGTGCAGAAACAGTGTCCAAGCCCAGAGTTCAAACCCCACGACCAACAACAACAACAAAAAAAATGTGTGTGTGTGGAGGGGGGGGAGAGATGGAAAGGGATAGGAAGGGGAAACAGAGGAGGAGGCAACAATGCTTGATAAGAAATGTACTCATTGCCGGGCGCCAGTGGCTCACACCTGTAATCCTAGCTACTCAGGAGGCTGAGATCTGAGGATCATGGTTCAAAGCCAGCCCGGGCAGGAAAGTCTGTGAGACCATATCTCCAATAGACCACTAGAAAACCAGAAGTGGTGCTGTGGCTCAAGTGGTAGAGCGCTCGCCTTGAGCTGAAGAGCTGTGGGACAGCGCCCAGACCCAGAGTTCAAGCCCCACAACCGACAAAAAAAGCAAAAAAAGAAATGTATCAAGCCCCACGACCGACCAAAAAAAAAAAAAAGAAATGTACTCATTATCTTACTCATGTAATTGTAACTCCTCTGTACGGTATTTTCATAATAATAATTTTTTAAAAAAGAATCCAGTTACCATACTGTGGCCAAGGGATGGCCAGAGTATGGTAGTGGGTATAGTCCATATACAAATTACAAGTTTGACTTTAACATCATAATATCCTCAAGAGTTTGGGGAATTTGATCAAGATTTCTGACACTTGGGGCTGGGAAGGTGGCTCAGTGGTAGAGCACTTGCCTTGCATGCCCATGCATGAGGCCCTGGGTTTGATTCCTCAGCACCACCTAAGCAGAAAAAGCGGGAAGTGGTGCTGTGGCTGATGTGGTAGAGCAGCTAGCCCTGAGCTGAAGAGCTGAGGGATAGCACCCAGGCCCAGAGTTCAGGGACTGACAAAAAAAAAAAAAAATTCTCTGACACTTGTTGGAATAATTATCTCTAAACTTCATCCTTCACTATCTAGATAGGGGATCTTATCTGTTTCTTTCTTCCTTTTATATGAAACTCTAGAGGTAGATTTCTCTCTCTGCAGTCTTGATTCTTATCCTGGTTCTCAGGATGGCCAGTCCAGTTGGGGTGGAAGTACCACTTCTCGACCAGTATAGAGCTGTGAACACAGACTCTAGCTCTTGATGTCCCTGTGTAAGCAGCATGATGGTAGGTGTACAACATGGGAGAGAAGATTTGCTAGAGCTTGTGTCACTGCTCCAGGAGACTCTAGATGAAAAAACATACTCTTGATCAGGCCTTCTAGAGAGGAATCTTTTGCCAGTTCAGGTTCATCGTCATCTGGGCCAAGATGGGAATGTGCAGGGTCAGGAAATCCCAGGCTGTATTTTTCACTATTGTTATTATGGTTGGTAATAAAGAAGCTTTTGGTGCCTTTATGCTATTCTATGTTTTTTGTGTGTATTAATAATAATTAGTGATTGCAGTAGGCTAGTTGTTTCCAGTAAAGAGTGGGCCCAGATCCAAAACACTTTGTACTTCTGGCTATGATGGTGGCAGTTGGAGGCAGCTGGGATTGTGTTCCTGAGGAAAAAGATGGGTCGGACTGCACTCTTAAGACCTTCATGCATGGGCAGACTTTATGATCATACCCTATCTCCAGCCTCCCATAAAAGCCATCTTAGGTCACTGTGGGATCAGGTCACAGAAGCTACAAAAGAAGAACGTGGCTTTGAAACCACTCATTTTCTTCAGGTATTCTATTGCTTCCATTGGTCAAAAGAATGGATCAGCCCAATTCCATCCCTTCCTGCCTCTGTCAGAATTGACAGTCCGTAGAAGTTTGGGCCTGTGGGGAGGATCTAGCAGCTTTCCAATTTGCACTTGAGGTCATTTCTGTTATTTCAGAGAATTATTTATTCTCTGTCCCCGGTTTCTTAAATCTCTGAAAGTGTCAGCTGTCCTAGCTGCTTCTGGTCTTCAGTGACTGTGTATGACTGACCACTCTTGGTAATGAGTACAGACCCCACCTTTTTCCAGGTTTCCTGAAGGATTCAAGTGAAAATATCACTTGAATATCACTAAATGCTATAGCTCTTCCCTAGGGCACTCTCTCCATAGGATGGGCCCATATTTTTGTTAGTTTCAAAAACTGAATGAATGGTTTTTTGGTGGGTTTTTTTTGTTTTGGTTTTGTGCTACTAGGGTTTGAAATCAAGGCCTTGCACTTGCTAGCCAAGTGCTTTACCATGCACACATGCAGGCATATGCACCAATATTTATATGCTTGAACTCAGGGCCTGGGCATTGCCTCTTAACTTTTTTGCTCAAGGCCACTTGAGCCACAGTCCCATTTCCAGATGTTTTTATGTTGAATTGGAGAAAGAATCTCTCTCACTCATGGACTTTCCTGCCCAGGCTGGCTTTGAACCACAGTTCTCAAATCTCAGCTTCAAATTCCCAGACCTGGCAATCGGTCTTTCTATTTACCCCTTCCACATAGGCTGGGATGATAAGTATGCACAGCATGGTTGAAGTGAGGTCTTGTGAACATTTGCCAGGGGCAAAATTTAAACTGCTATCCTGATCTCTACAACCTGAGTACCTGAGATTAAAGGTGTATGCTACCAAGCCCAGCTAATTAATGTATAATCTTAGAAACTGAATTGAAATTAGAGGCTGCCGGGGATTAAGATGGAAGTAGGCAGTAGAAAAGTAGATATGTGGGGCTGGGAAGGTGGCTCAGTGGTAGAGCGCTTGCCTTGCATGCATGAGGCCGTGGGTTCGATTCCTCAGCACCACATAAGCAAAAAGAAAAAAGCCGGAAGTGGCGCTGTGGCTCAAGTGGTAGAGTGCTAGACTTGAGCTGAAGAGCTGAGGGACAGTGCCCAGGCCCAGAGTTCAGGCCCGACAACCAGACCCCCCCCCAAAAAAAGTAGATAAGTAAATAGCAAGGGATCCTTGTGGTATTGGAACTATTTAGCATATTGACTATGGTGCTGGATAATAGGAACCCACAAAGATCATAACTGTATAGATTTTAATATGCTCAGAGTATGAGTAAAATTTGGTAGAGATGAATTTGTAAAAAATTTTATGAAAATTTAAAGTTATATTTATGTAGTTGTAGTAGTTGTAGTCATTCTTTAAAATTACCTAAATAAAAACAAATTTGTAATAGAGTAATGAGAAGAAAAGTCATAAAATTTAATGTATATCTTACAAAATTAAGAAATTTGAGGGAAGGGGGGATGAGAGGAATGAGGGAGAATAATGAAAGGGGTGACACTGATCAAGATGTATTGTATTCATAAACTACTCTGGACTAGGAATGTGGCTTAGTGGCTTGCCTAGCATACATGAAGCCTTGGGTTCAATTCCTCAGTTCCACAAAATCAGAAGTGGCACTACAAGTGGCACTGTGGCTTAAGTAGTAGAGTGCTACCTTGAGCAAAAGAAACTCAGGGACAGTGCCCAGGCCCTGGGTTCAAGCCCAGGACTGGCAAAAAAATAAAAATAAATAAATAAGCCGGGCACTGGTGGCTCATGCCTGTAATCCTAGCCATTCAGGAGGCTGAGATCTGAGGATCACGGTTCAGAGTCACCCTGGGCAGGAAAAGCTGTGAAACTCTTTATCTCCAATAAACTACCAGAAAACAGGAAGTGGCACTGTGGCTCAGGTGGTAGAGTGCTAGAGAGCTGAGGGACAGTGCCCAGGCCCAGAGTTCAAGCCCCACAATCAACAATAACAACAATAAAACAAACACTTTTTTGCTGTCAAGAAAATTAAATTAATGTAAAATATTTGCCTAACCAAATTGTAGGCTTAAATTTCAAACATAAAACAGAGCCCAGACCAGGTACTGGTGGTTCACATAGATAATCCTAGCTACTTGGGAGGCTGAGATCAGGAAGAACACAATTAAAGACCTATCTAGGACTCAGTCATATCTCAACCAATAACTAGTCATAAGTGATGGTATTCCTGTTATTTCTAACTATGTGGGAGGGAGGCTGAGATCAAGAGGATTGCTGTTCCAGGCCAGCCTAGGCAAAAAGGAAATAATAACCATAGGAAAATAACCACAGGAAAATAGGCTGGACATGTGAATCAAACAATAGTGTGCCTGCCTAGCACACGCAAAGCCCTAAGTTCAAACCCCAGTATTACCAAAAAGCAAAATTAAAATTTAGAGGATACTTGGATAGAATTTCTCTAGATATTAGAGAAAGTTAAAGTTTTGCTAAGATTTTGTTGTGTTTTTTTTTTTGGCTTGGGTATTTTTGTCTATGTGCCAATACTGGGGTTTGACCTCAGGGTCTAAACACTGTCTCTTAACCTTTTTACTCAAGCCTAGTACTCTATCATATGAGCCATAGCTCTACTTTTGACTTTTTGATGGTTAATTGGAGATGAGAGTCACAGTCTTTTTTTTTTTTTTTGGCGGGGGGGGGGTCCAGTCGTGGGGCCTGAACTCTGGGCCTGGGCGCTGTCCCTCAGCTCTTCAGCTCAAGGCGAGCGCTCTACCACTTGAGCCACAGTGCCACTTCCAGCTTTTTGCTTATGTGATGCTGAGGAATTGAACCCAGGGCCTCAGGCATGCAAGGCAAGCGCTCTACCACTGAGCCACCTTCCCAGCCCCAAGAGTCACAGTCTTTAGAACCAAGATCCTCAGCTCTCAGTCACCTGAGTAGCTAGTGTTACAGACATGAGTCAGACTCCTGGGGAAGACAGACAGGAAAGAAGACAACATAAAGAGCCAGAAGTGGCACTGTGGCTCAAGTGGTAGAGTGCTAGCCTTGAGCAAAAGCAGCTCAGGGACAGCACTCAGGCCCAGAGTTCAAGCCTCAGGACTGTCCCCCTCCCCCCCAAAAAAGAGCCAGTTTTTTGCTTTCACCATGCTGTTGGTTCACATTAGCCAAAGTGGTCTGGTACACTCTGGCAGCTTGAGCACCAAATTGTCTTCTGCTTCCTTCTGTGGTGAGGGCCCTTCCTTCAGTTTGGAGGTCACACTCAGTTGTGTGGTAGCAAGGGGAGAAAAGGCAATTCTAGCAAGAACTACTCATTCTCTTAGTGAGTAGAGTAAACAGTTATGTGCTTTTTGTTTTGGAGCAGTGCTCAGATACACAGGAGTAATCAAGGAGCGTGGAGACAGTTTTTCATTCTTTATCTTTCCACTAAAATTAATGAAGGTTAATGGAATCCTCTTATAAAATGAGAATTCCCCCACTCACCTTCTGTAAAGGAAATCCTATTAAAGTGACTGAAACCCATGAGATGCTGAATTTGGAAAAGATAAAGCCCTGAGCACTTATTTTTAGAAGTGATAAATAGTTAATGCTGAAGAGTAAGATAGGGGGCACTTACCTATTGAACATTCCCACAAAGAGCTTTGGGGCAGTATGCAGCATCAGTCCTGCTTACCAAGCCTACTGTTATGAGGGTCTGGTAGTGTCTACACATGGCATCCAGGACCACACAAGCACTACAGTAGAAAGATCCTTATGCAGGGCTGGGAAGGTGGCTCAGTGGTAGAGTGCTTGCCTTGCATGCATGAAGCCCTGGGTTCGATTCCTCAGCACCACATAAGCAGAAAAAGCTGCAAGTGGTGCTGTGGCTCAAGTGGTAGAGCACTAGCCTTGAGCTGCAGAGCTGAGGGACAGTGCCCAGGCCCAGAGTTCAGGCACCATGACTGGCAAAAAAAAAAAAGAAAGATCCTTATGTGGACACACACACACACACACACACACACACACACACGCACGCACGCACGCACGCACGCACGCACACAAAGGGAGAAGCTAATGAGCAGAAAGCTTGCTGTGGAAGTGAGGCCCTCATGAGGAAACTCTAGGACTTAGTATACCATGTCCTATGGTGTACTATCCTGTACTAAGATAGGATTCTGTCTAGGACTGGATAGAGAGTACAAGATATTGATATCTGGGATAAAGCGAAGGGCCATTTTACAGCGTCCAGGCCCAGAGTTCAGGCCCCACAACCCAAAAAAAAAAAAAAAAAAAAAAAGGCACTGGTGGCTCATGCCACTTTGGCCTCCAGAGCCCATCTGATATGAAAGGCTGCTCATCAGATTTGACTTCATAGAAACAGAACTTCTAGTGATGGTCCAGGTTAATTAGGACAATGTTTTCCCTCTGTAAGGTCGCAGGGTTCTTGGAGTGGCCCAGGGTTGGCTTCAGAGCACTCAATAACCACCTTAAGTTTGTTTTTTGTGAGGATGTTTTGTTTTGTCATCGATCATGAGGTTTGAACTCAGAGCCTAGGTGCTGTCCCTGGGCTCTTTTGATCATGGCTAGCACTCTGTCACTTTGAGTGATAGGTCCACTTCTAGGTTTTAGTGGCTAATTGGATGTAAGAGTCTTACAGACTTTCCTGCCTAGGCTGGCTTTGAATAGCGATCCTCAGACAGATCTCAGGCTCCTGAGCAGCTAGGCTTACAGGTGTGAGCCACTAGTGCCCAGCTCCCACTTTATGTTCTTGTTGTAGAGTCAGTAAACAAATATATAAGGAAGGATAACAGATGAAAACAAAAGCAACAAAAATATACAAGAACAAAATAAAAAGACAGTATATGTAGCTTATGATCAGTGCTTTGAAGAAAAATTGAGGGAAGGGAGCAGGAAGTGCCAAGAAAGTGACTTCTTGCAGTGTAAGTATGAAGTCAGATGATGCCTTCTCATAAGATGTATCTCAGTGGTAGAAATAGAGCATGTTCAAGGACCTCAGTTTGATCCCTAGCTCTGCAAAAATAAACAACAATAAAATGCCATTTGAGCAGAGAGATGAGAGAAAGGGAGTAAGACTTGCAGATAGGAAAAGAGCATTCCAGGCAGAAAGGACAGAGAGTACAAAGGTACAAGTATGTCTGGCATGTTCAGGGACGAGCCAGGAGGCCAAAGTGGTTGGATTAGGGGAAGGGACAAGATGGTTGATGAAATTCTTGCCTATATTGGAGGAGCAGATCAGATCATAAAGGCTATCTGGCCCTTAGTGTTTCAGCTTTCACACAGATGAAAAGCCACTAAAGGTTTGGCGCAGAACAATGACATGGTCTGACTATGGTTTTGGCATATCCGTCTGACCTGTGTATTTAGAATAAATTGGAAGAAGGTAAGGATAGAAATATGAAGGAGGGGGCTGGGAAGGTGGCTCAGTGGTAGAGCGCTTGCCTTGCATGCATGAATCCCTAGGTTTGATTCCTCAGCACTACATAAGCAGAAAAAAGCCAAAAGTGGTGCTGTGGCTTAAGTGGTAGAGTGCTAGCCTTGAGCTGAACAGCTGAGGGATAGCGCCCAGGCCCAGAGTTTAGGCCCCATGACTGGACCCCCCCCCCCGCAAAAAAAAAAAAAAAAAAAAAAGAAATATGAAGGAGGGCTGGGAAGGTGTCTCAGTAGTAGAGTGCTTGGCTTGCATGCATGAGGCGCCCTGGGTTCAATTCCTCAGCACCACATAAGCAGAAAAAGCCAGAAGTGGTGTTGTGGCTCAAGTGGTAGAGCGCTAGCCTTGGGCTGAAGAGGTGAAGGACAGCGTCCAGGCCCAGAGTTCAGGCCCCACAACCGACCAAAAAAATAATAATAATAAAGAAATATGAGGTATCAGATGGGAGGCTCTCAGGATGGTTTAAGTAAGAGATTGTAGCAGTTTAGACTCAGTGGGAATATGAAAGTGTGACCTCTTTTAGATATATGCTGGAAGCTAAGATAAATCTTCTGGCCTAAGGCTGGGAAGGTAGCTCAGTGGTAGAGCGCTTGCCTTGCATGCATTAGGCGTGGGTTCGATTCCTCAGCACCACATAAGCAAAAAAGAAAAAAAAATGGAAGTGGCGCTGTGGCTCAAGTGGTAGAGCGCTAGCCTTGAGTTGAAGAGCTGAGGGACAGCGCCCAGGCCCAGAGTTCAGGCCCCACGACCGGACCAAAAAAAAAAAAAATCTTCTGGCCTTGCATCTGAAATAGAATCCCCTCTAATAAGAAGGACAGGAGGAGCAGGTTTATGAGAGTTGATCACAAATTTATTAACTTCCAAGGGAAGATAACAAATTGGCTTTAAGTCTGGAGTTAGAGAGGTTTTCAAGGCAAAAGATGAGAATTTGAATGGATACAGCATGTGTCTGCTGACCTAGGCAGGTCTGATGGTCCTGTGATATGGGAAGAAGAGGAAAGAGTTACAAAAAAATGTGGGGGAGGGGGGTGGCTGGGAAGGTGGCTCAGTGGTAGAGTGCTTGCCTTGCATGCATAAGGCTGTGAGTTCAATTCCCCAGCACCACATAAGCAGAAAATGCTGGAATTAGCACTGAGGCTCAAGGGGTAGAGTACTAGCCTTGAAATAAAGAGCTGAGAGACAGCATCCAGGCCCAGAGTTCAGGCCCCACAACAACAACAACAAAAAAGCCAAGCACTGGTGGCTCACACCTATAATCTTAACTGTTCAGGAGGCTGAGATCTGAGGATCATGGTTCAAAGCTAACCCAGGCAGGAAGGTCCGTGAGACTCATATCCAATTAACCACCGGAAAACTGGAAGTAGGCTGTGGCTCAAGTGGTAGAGCCTTAAGCTGAAGAAGAGTTCAGGGACAGTGCCCAGGCCCAGAGTTCAAGCCCCACGATTGACAAAAAAAAAAAAAAAAAGTAGACGCTGCCATGAGCTCCCAACTTAATGATTAGATAAAATGCCCAAGGATACTTGAGTTCTGGGCTTATAGCATATTTCCTTTTTTCTGCAGAGCTGTGTGCCTTTCCTACCCATTCTCTTGTACAGTTATAAGGACTAACAGAATTAGGAATATAGGAACACTTTGTAGATTCCAGGGGCTCTAAATTGTGCTGGTAAGCTAATCATTCCTTTTTATCCCGTCAGCTACACAGATGTTATTGATGTTGTCCAGGCTGTGCAGACACATCCAGACCCAAATGTCAAGTCTCTCTTCACTATTGGTGCCATCACGGTGTGTGTGGAGCCCCTGAGCTGCTACATGGAACACAGGTAATTATTTTTCGCCACCTTCAGCTCACATAATGTGGTATGTTTATTTTTTTTTTTTATTCCAGTCATGGGGCCTGAACCCTGGGTCTGGGCGCTGCCCCTCAGCTCTTCAGCTCAAGGCTAGCACTCTACCACTTGAGCCACAGCGCCACTTCCGGCTTTTTTCTTATGTGGTGCTGAGGAATCGAACCCAGGGCGTCGAGCATGCAAGGCAAGTGCTCTACCACTGAGCCACATTCCCAGCCCACAATGTGGTATGTTTAAATGTGCTAGAAGTGACTGTTTCCCCAATCACTACAATAAGAACATCACTGTACATGCAGTAGTTTATTAAATGTGCTAGAAGTGACTGTTTTCCCAATCACTACAATAAGAACATCACTGTATATGCAGTAGTTTATTAGTCTACATTGTATGTAGTAAGTGCTACATTATTATTGTGTTTGTGTATATGTATGTGTGTGCTTGGGCAAACGCAAGTGTACTGGTCCTGAGGCTGGCACTCAGGGCTTGGAAACTGTTTCTGAGCTTTTTTTGCTCAAGGCTAGTATTCTGTCACTTGAGCCACATCTTTCCACTTCCAGCTTTTGGGTAGTTAATTGGAGATAAGAGTCTCACAGACTTTCCTGACTGGTCTGACTTCAAACCATGATCCTCAGAACCCAGCCTCTTGGGGCTGGAAAGGTGGCTCAGTAGTAGAGTGCTTGCCTTGCATGCATGAGGCCCTGGGTTGAATTACTCAGCACCACATAAGCAGAAAAAGCCAGAAGTGGTGTTACAGCTCAAGTGGTAGAGCGCTAGCCTTGAGCTGAAAAGCTGAGGGACAGTATCCAGGCCTATAGTTCAGGCCCCATGACCAACAACAACAACAAAAAAAAAACTCAGCCTCTTAAGTAGCTAGGATTACGGGTATGAGCCACCAGTGCCTGGCTTAAGTACTAGATCTTTAAATGACCCAGAGCCAAAGAGAAATGAGAGGAATTGTAGAATACATACAGATGTGTGAAGACAGGAATTATGTCCTTTTTTTTTTTTTTTTGTCCATCATGGGGCTTGAACTCTGGGTTTGGGCACTGTCCCTGCGCTCTTCAGCTCAAGGCGAGCATTCTACCGCTTGAGCCACAGCGCCACTTCCAGTTTTCTAGTGGCTTTATTGTAGGACTCTCATCTCCAATTAATCACAGGAAAAAGCTAGAATTGGCTCTGTGGCTCAAGTGGTAGAGTACTAGCCTTGAGCAAAATGAATCCAGGGACAGTGCCTAGGTCCAGAGTTCGAGCCCCAGGACCGGGAGAAAAAAAAGAAAAAGAAAAGAAACCTCATCCAGGGGTTCTTTTTTTTTGGGGGGGGGTCCGGTCATGGGGCCTGAACTCTGGGCCTGGGTGCTGTCCCTCAGCTCATCAGCTTAAGGCTAGCACTCTACCACTTGAGCCACAGCGCCACTTCCGGCTTTTTTCTTTTTGCTTATGTAGTGCTGAGGAATTGAACCCAGGGCCTCATGCATGCAAGGCAAGCGCTCTACAACTGAGCCATCTTTCCAGCCCCTCATCCAGGGGTTCTGTGGAGTCAACCAGACCTGGCTCCCTTCATGACAGCCCTCGTGCAAGGTGCTTAGCTACACTGTTCATCTCTTAAATATCCAAGGCACAGGGAGGACAGATGACAGAAAGATCTTATCTTTGAATTGCTTGTCTGTTGCTTTGATAAAAGTTAATTACTCCTGGGGCTGGGAAGGTGGCTCAGTGGTAGAGCTATTGCCTTGCATGCATGAGGCCCTCGGTTTGATTCCTCAGTACCACATAAGAAAAAAAAAAGCTGGAAGTGGCACTGTGGCTCAAGTGGTAGAGCTCTAGCCTTGAGCTGAAGAGCTGAGGGACAGTGCCCAGGCCCAGAGTTCAGGCCCCACTACTGGGCCACCCCCCCCCCAAAAAAAAAGTTAATTACTGCTGTGTGCTAGTAGCTAACATCTGTAATCCTAGCTACTCAAGAGGCTGAAAGCTAAGGTTTATTACTTCAAAGCCATTCTGGGCAGGAAAGTCCATGATACTCTAATCACCAATTAAAAACCAAAAAAAAAAGGCTGGAAGTGGAGCACCCTGAGCAAAGAGCTCAGAGATAGCACCCATACCCTGAGTTCACGCCCCCAGACACACACACACACAAACACAAAGAGAGAGAGAGAGGGAGAGGGAGAGAGAGAGAGAGAGAGAGAGAGAGAGAGAGAGGTAACCTTCTCTGGGAAGGATTTTATGATGTTTTGGGAGTTTCAAAGCTCTGTGAGTTTTTCTGTCTCAAAGCAGTGCTATATAGCAATTTGCTGCCATTTGTATTGAGCAGAAGAAATCACCATTGTGTATATACTCAAGTCTTTTATTTTTCTTCTTTTCAAAGATGCTCTTGGACATTATTGGGCTTGCAATTCTGGGATTACAATGCTTTTTATCGTTTCAGGCTCCATTTTAGCTTCGGCAAAAGTTGTTAAATCATGATTTTGCAGAAACCTTTGTTTTGGACAGTTTCCTTTTTTTTGGATTTGGGATTGATTACATAGGAGTATGAAGTATGCTGTAAATAAAAATACAAGCTAGTGCTTTGTCTTAGCAGTTTTAAGAAATTAAAGCAAACAAATTTAAGTTTTCTTATATTGAAAATAACTTATGATTGTATGTTTTGCATTCCTAGAAGTAGGTTAACTGTGTTTTTTAAATTGTTATAACTTCACACCTTTTTGAAATCTGCCCTACAAAATTTGTTTGGCTTAAACATCAAAGCCGTGACAATTTGTTCTTTGATGTGATTGTATTTCCAATTTCTTGTTCGTGTAAGATTTCAGTAAAACTCAAAAATCTATTCAAAACAAAACAAAAAAAGGCAGTGCAATTTAAATCATCATCCTCTACCCTATTTTGTACTTTCATTTACCATTGGATTTGTGAATAAGATTAAGCTAGGGGTGTAACTCAGTGATAACATTTTATCTAGCATGTGAGGTCTTGGGTTCAATCCCAAGTATAGCAAAAAATTAAAATTAAAAAATAGTCATCTCTGTCTTCTATCACCTGAAGAACTAGTACTGCTCCCAACATCTTCTCCATCACATTTCATCAAGGGTGGGTCATGTGAGGACTTCTGCAGGGTGAGAACTTTGGTGCAAAACTGTGCAAGTCTTAGCCAGGCACAGTTGCTCACGCCTGTCATCCTAACTACTCAGAAGGCTGAGATCTGAGGGTCATGGTTCAAAACCAGCCCAGGCAGGATAGATTGTGAGACTCTTATCTCCAATAAACCACTAGAAAACTGGAAGTGGCATTGTGGCTCAAGCAGTAGAGCGTTGGCCTTGAGCTGAAGAGCTAAGGGACAGCGCCCAAGCCCAGAGTTCAAGCCCCATGACTGGAAAACAAAACAAAACATAAAGACTATGAAAGTTGGGCTGGGAAGGTGGCTCAGTGGTAGAGCACTTGGCTCAGTGGTAGAGCACTTGCCTTACATGCATGAGGCCCTGTATTCGATTCCTTAGCACCACATAAGCGAAAAAAGCCAGAAGTGGCACTGTGGCTCAAGTGGTAGAGCACTAGCCTTGAGCTGAAGAGCTGAGGACAGCGCCCAGGCCCAGAGTTCAGGCCCCACAACCGGACCCAAAAAAAAAAAAACCAAAAAAACTGTGAAAGTCTTGAATAACCATGTCTGTCTAGTGCGCAGTATTACCTGCCTCTTGCCTCATCAAATATGTCAACCTTGCATATCAGCAATATTTCAGTTTTGAGGGAAATAATCAAGACAACGCTAATGATTTTTTAATACTTCTTTTTTCCCTAGATTTCTCTTCCCTAAATTTCTTGATCAGTGCTCACAAGGTAAGCAATATGCTTTACTTCCTGCTTACATGCCTTTCACATTCTGTTCAGATACAAGAGATTTCTGTCTGTGCTACCACTCTGAAATCTAAAGCAGGGAACTTTGACAACCTTCTTTTATCATACTTGATAAACATATTTCTTCCAAGAGCTTATATTGTAATTATCTTTATTATTATTACATAGTTGTACAAAGAGGTTACAATTCCGTATGTCAAGTTATGCGTACAGTAAATCTTGATCAGTGCCACCCCTTCCATTATTCCCTCCCACTGTACCCACCTCCCATCCCTCCCCTCAAGTTTCTGTTAATGGCAGTAAAAAAATCACAGCAACATCACTCGTGGGCTCACGTCTGCTCTGGCAGTGTAGCTAAAGACTGGGCTGAGTAGTCTCTGGATAAACAAAACCTTAATGAATTTCTCTATCCCCAGGGCACAGTTTTTGGCAGAACCTATCTTCTTTAATATCACCCTTTCTTTCACACACTGTAATTTTCCATACCTCTTTGAATGTATTTAGAAAAATCTACTCATCCTGTAGGTTATATTCAGCTTTGCATTGTCCTGCTGCTATCAACTATAGAAGCTGTACTTCCTAGTCATATTATCTGTGACACCTGGAGAGTGTGAATAAATTATAACTTCTCCAGAGTAGTGATAAAATGCCCATTGTTGTCATGAGGTATGCTTGGGGATGGACTTCCTGAGCCAGCCTAGCAAGCAGAAATCTAATGGAAGAAAACAACTCAATGTCCCCAGCACATCTGTGCCTTGCTGATCCCACTGCCAGTCTGCAGGGAGCAGAGACAACAACATACCAGAGCTGTTGTCTTGGGAAACAGCTGATCTGGGTGCTGCCCAAGGCAGGAGACTGGTCCCTGAGGGGGGAAGGGGTATGTGTTTGTTGGACTGCTATACCAGGTAGTTGTTTTTTGAGGCCCTCAGTATCAGGGTAGAATAGAAGCTGTCCTCTCAGTGTGTAACCCAGAGGTATGAGTTGGAAAAGATATCTAGGTTGACTATGCTTTTTTTTTTTTTTTTTTTTTTTTTTTTGTCGGTCGTGGGGCTTGAACTCTGGGCCTGGGCGCTGTCCCTCAGCTCTTCAGCTCAAGGCGAGCGCTCTACCACTTGAGCTACAGCGCCACTTCCGGTTTTCTGGTGGTTTATTGGAGATAGGAGTCTCATGGTCTTTCTTGCCCGGGCTGGCTTTGAACCGCGATCCTCAGATCTCAGCCTCCTGAGTAGCTAGGATTACAGGCGTGAGCCACCAGCGCCCGGCTGCTTTGTTTTTTTTTTAAACCTTTGTGCGAACGTGTGTGTGTGTGTGTGTGTGTGTGTGTGTGTGTGTGTGTGTGTGTGTGTGTGTGTGTGTGTGTGTGTGTGTGTTTTTTAAACCTTTGTGCGAACGTGTGTGTGTGTGTGTGTGTGTGTGTGTGTGTGTGTGTGTGTGTGTGTGTGTGTGTGTGTGTGTGTGTGTGTGTGTGTGTGTGTGTGTGTGTGTGTGTGTGTGTGTGTGTCCCCTAGTGTCCTGATGTCCTGGGGATTGAACTCAGGTTTGGGTGCTTTCACTGAGCTTTTTTAGCTCAAGGCTAGCACTCTACCAGTTGAACCACAGTTCCATTTCTGGTTTTTGGTGTTTAATTGGAGATAAGACTCTCACAGACTTCCCTGCCCCAGCTGGCTTCAAACCCCTCTTGTCAGATCTCAGCCTCCTAAGTAGCTAGGATTACAGGTTGAGTTACTGATGCAAAAATCCCTAGATTTTTATTTTAGGGTACTAAAAAGGGTAGTGGTACCTGTCCTTGAGATAGAAAACACCAAAATACATGTATAGATAATCAAGGAGGGTTATCTGACCCTAAGTTACATATTTGGATGTTTTAGTCAAAGCCAAGGGCATGGAGGGGCTGGGAAGGTGGCTCAGTGGTAGAGTGCTTGCCTTGAATGCATGAGGCCCTAGATTCGATTCCCCAGCACCACATAAGCAAAAAGAAAAAAAGCCGGAAGTGGCGCTGTGGCTCAAGTGGTAGAGCGCTAGCCTTGAGCTGAAGAGCTGAGGGACAGCGCCCAGGCCCAGAGTTCAGGCCCCACGACCGGATCAAAAAAAAAAAAAAGCCAAGGGCATGGAGTATAGTCAGCCAATACCAGGCATGGATCTAAAAAGTAAGAAAGCCAGCGTATGGAGGGAAATGAAAAGTATAGGAAACTGAGAGTCAAAGCAGGACAGAGCAATGTTTCAGACATTAGAGAAGGAATAAAATCATTGGTGTGTAATGTTACAGAGCCCTTAAGAGAAGGACAGAAAAAGCCTGTTGACTTTGCAAGTAACCTCAGCAAGAGTGCCTGAGTGGACTGATGAGGGCTGAAGCCAAGTCCAAGTGGACTAACAGTCAGTGAACTCCTGGAAGCCAGCAAATGTAAATGATACATTAAGGTGTATGGAACTGTTAAAAGGATTGACAGGGAGAGAAGAGTGCTTTCAAGAAGTTTTATTTCTAAGCCCGACAACCTAGATACTTGAGAGGCAGAGATCAGAATGATAGTGGTTTCAGGCCAGCCCAGGCAGAAAAGATTTTTTTGTTTTATTTTGGTTGGTCTTGGGGCTTGAACTCTGGGCTTGGGCCCTGCCTGCACTCTTCAGCTCAAGGGGAGTGCTCTACTGCTTGAGCCACAGTGCCACTTCCAGTTTTCTAGTGGTTCATTGGAGATAAGAGTCTCATGGACTTTCCTGCCCGGGCTGGCTTTGAACTATGGTCCTCAGATCTCAGCCTCCTGAGTAGTTCTGATTACAGGTGTGAGCCACTGGCACCCAGCTGCAGAAAAGTTTTTGAGACCTCATTTCAACAGAGAAGGCTGGACATCTTGGTGCATATACCTGTCATCGTAGATACACTAGAAAGTATAAATAGAAAGATTGCAGTCCAAGCTAACATGAGCAGCAAGGGAGACCATATCTCAAAAAATAATCAGAGGGCTGGGAATGTGGCTTAGTTGGTAGAGTGCTTGCTTACTTAGCATGCATGAAGTCCTGGGTTCAATTCCTCAGTACCACATAAACAGAAAAGGCTGGAAGTGGTGTTGTGGCTCAAGTGGTAAAGTACTAGGCTTGAGCCAAAGAAGCTCAGGGACAGTGCCCAGGCCCTGAGTTCAGGTCCCAGGACTGGCAATACTATCATCATCATCATCATCATCATCATCATCATCATCATCATCATCATCATCAGAGCTTTTTGGGCACCGGTGGCTCATGCCTGTAATCCTAGCTACGCAGGAGGCTGAGATCTGAGGATCATGGTATGAAGCCAGCTTAGGCAAAAAAGTCTGTGAGACTCTTATCTCCAATAAACTACTCACAAAAAGCTGGACTAGCACTGTGGCTCAAGTAGTAGCCACTAGCCTTGAGCCAAAGAAGCTCAGGGACAGCACCCAGACCCAGAGTTCAAGGCCCTCCCCCCAAAAAATCAGAGTTGCCAGACACTAGTGGCTCATAACTATAATCCAAGCTACTCAGGAGGCTGATATCTGAGGATTGAGCAGAAAAGTCCATGAAAGTCTTACCTCCAACCAAAAAGCCAGAAGTGGAGCTGTGGCTCAACTAGTAGGGTGCTAGCATTGAATACAAAAGCTCAGGGACAGTACCCAGGAGAGAGAGAGAGAGAAACACACAAAGAGAGAGAGAGAGAAAGACACACACACACACACACACACACACACACACGCACGCACGCACGCACGCACGCACGGCAAAGGTGATGGAGTGCCTGCCTAATGAATTTGAATCTCTGAGTTCAAACCCCAGTTCTACCCCCACCCAAAAAAAAAAAAAAAAAAAGATTTGCTATTTCTAGAAGAATGTGAGTAGTTATCCCTGAAGTCCTAGAAGTATTGCTGTTTGAGGCCAGTCTGGGTAAAAATTTGCAAGTCTCCATCGCAATCAATAAAGCAAAGCTTGGTGGCATGTTTCTAGCTTACATGAGAGGCATAAATAGGAAATTTGCAGATCAGGCCAGCCTGGGAAAATATGCATGATCCTATTAAATATATAAAGCAAAAATGGCTATACATGTGACACAAGTAGTAGAGTGCTTGTTTAGCAAGCACTGTAATAATGGGTTCATAATAGGCTCAAACCTCATTATAACAAAATAACCAGAGTCAGGTATGGTGGGGCATGCCTGCAATCCCAGCACAGGGGTCCTGACAGGGGAAGAGGGCCTGGGGGAAAGGATCAAGAGTTTGAGGCCAGCTGGAGCTACATAGTCTTATCTGAAAAACAAACCCCCCAAAAGTAATTACTATTAGTGAATTAATTACTCTTCCCTTGTTGCTAAAGAGAAAACCTGTGAGCTAGAGGAAGATATTAGACTTAATAGGAGTCTATGGGGGTCCATATCAAGCTTAGAAATGAAAGTTGACCCAAAGTGTCCTCCAGGGAAGTAGAGAAATGTTTTTCTGGTTGATGGTTCTGACTACTAGTTGTGTTAAGACTTGTTGACCTGTCCTAGGCCCTGTCATGTAAATGTTGGAGCTGCCTTCTTGGCACTTTCTTCCCTCAGTGCCTCTCTACTTTTTTCATGATGGACAAGCACAAATGACCAGGTGCGGGGATCTTGGGGATCTTGATGATCTTTTGTCATCATTGTCCATGAGCTGAGAATAGCCTTGGGCCTGCATCCCAAAAGTAAAGCCCCTTTTAGTCTGAATCCTTCTAGGCCAAGTCAAACTGAGTTCCCTCTGATACTTGCAAGATATATTTCATTAGTGCTACCTGTTCAAAGGCAATGTATCCAAGTCCATACTTACATATAGTTAGGGTTAAGGACAAATGACCTTGAGGCTATATTGATCATGAAGTGACAGTGCCTTGATAAACATCTTCCTTTTGCGTCTGGACATACCGGACTCTGTGGCTTGGCCTCACTTGAGACTTACCATGGGCATGGTCGGTATGGAGAGGAGGAGATAAAGGCCTCACTTAGAAGTAGAATATATAACCAGTGGACAAACACCTCATACCCCAGGAAGTATATCTCCCTTTGCTTCTGTTCATAAGTCAGGCTAATTGATTCATTGCTTTTAATAACAGAGGATTATTTTATAATGAAAAAAAGGACTATGTAATATCCTCAGGATGCTTTGCTGATAGAAATCCAAAAACTAGGAAGCAATCTTGCTGCTTAAACTGCAAACTAGACAGTGCTGGCTTAAAAGCAAAGTGGAGGGCTGGGAAGATGGCTCAGTGGTAGAGTGCTTGCCTCGCATACATGAGGCCCTGGGTTCGATTCCTCAGCACCACATAAACAGAAAAAGCTGGAAGTGGTGCTGTTGCTCAAGTGGTAGAGTGCTAGCCTTGAGCTGAAGAGTTGAGGGACAGTGCCCAGGCCCACAGTTCAAGCCCAATAACTGACCAAAAAAAAAAAGCAAAGTGGAGATATTTTATTGTTATGGCCTCCTTTTTACAAGTGTCTGTAGATAAAAGAAGTGAGTTTTAACTGGGCACCAGTGGCTTACACCTAAAACCCTAGCTACTTAGAAGGCTGAGATCTGAGGCACGCAGTTTGAAGCCAGCCCAGTCAGAAAAGTCTGTGAGATTCTTCAGAAAAGCTAGAAATAGAGCTATTGCTCACGAGGTAGAGGGCCAGCTTTGAGCAAAAAAGCTTAGGGACAATGCCCAGGTTCTGAGTCCAGGACAGGCACAAAGAAGGTGTGTGTGTGTCTGTGTCTCTGTGTGTCTGTGTGCGTGTGCGTGTGCGTGTGCATGTGTGTGAGTTTTACTGCTGGGCTACTATGAGCCTTTAGCCCAGTTTGAGATGATCAAAGTGACTGTAGGAATGGCTTTTTTAGGGGAGTTTTTTGGTTGTTTTTTGTTTTATTTTTTCCTACACTTAGGAACAGACCAGGCCAGACTGCTTGCTTATTCACATCCCAGACAAGTGAGGCCTTGGTCAAATCTGGTGTTCACACCCTGATATACAACATAAGGAAGCTCCTGGCCCAAACAAGATGAAACTGCTTTTTGTGACCTGTTTACCCTGTGCACCAGATAACTGTGTACCTGCCTCCCAGATGGCATTTCCTCTTGGCAGGTGGCAGTTTGCATAGCCGACTCAGGAATGCTGGGGATAATCCTTTTGCTTGTTTCCCATTAAAGCAAAGGCTCTTTTCTGTGCCCAGTTACTGACCTAGAATCTCAACCCCACAAGATTTGTCCAGATGGTTCATGTTTGGCAGGCAGGACTTTGGACAGGGTACATCTCCTAGCCTCTCTTCAGCAGGCTAAACTTGTACATATGATGCTGGTATATACTCCAAAGGTGAGCACATTTCACTGGTATTACTCTCCCCTTCCTTTTTCTCAAGAGGATACTAGAGTCCCCTGGGCCTTTATAGATCTCCACTCAGTCTTTCCTGTCTCTTTTTAAGAGCCCCCATAGACTATTCTTGAGAATCTCATAGACCCCTTGCAGATCCTTTTTCTTGTTTTCCTATGAATTGTGAGCTCTCCAGGATACCACCTACTTTTCCTCAGAGCCACATTTTGGGCATAACCTCTTGAACTTCCTCCTGTGACCCTGGCTGAACCAGGCATGGAGTTCTGACAGACTATCCAGGCTGGCCTTGCTATAGCCCTGCAGCCTCCAAGAGTGACTTTCTGAATTGAAAAGGCACAGACACCACAACTATCACCTTGATTAGGAGGCATCCCAGACACTGACTGCTTCAAGATAACAGGGCACTGATGGTTCATGCCTGTTATCCTAGCTCCTCAGGAGACTTGAGATCTGAGGATCACAGTTTGAAGCCAGCTGGGCAGGAAAGTCCATGAGACTCTTTTCTCCAATAAACTACTCAGAAAAATCTTGGAGTGGCACTGTAGCTCAGGTGGCAGAGTGCTAATCTTGAGCACAAAGAGGCTCAAAGACAGCGACTAGGCCCTGAGTTCAAGCCCCAGAACAGGCAAAAAAAAAAAAAAAACCCTTCAGGATGCTGGGTGCTGGTGGCTCACGCCTATAATCCTAGCTACTCAGGAGGCTGAGATTACAGTTCAAAGCCAGCCCGGGCAGAAAAGTCTGTGAGACTCTTTATCTCCAATAAACCATGCAGAAAACTGGAAGTGATGCTGTGGCTCAAGTGGTAGAGCACTCCTCTTGAGCTGAAAAGCTGAGGGACAATGCCCAGGCCCAGAGTTCAAGCCCCATGACTGACAAACAAACAAACAAAAAAGCTTCAGAAAAAAGTACAAGGAAGGAATCTTAGCTACTCAGGAGACTGAAATCTGAGGATCACATTACCAAAGGATGCCAGTTTAAGCATACAAAATCCAAGAGACTTAACTACTAGCCTTCAAAATAGCCAGAAGTGAAGCTGTGACTCAAGTGGTAGAAAGTCAACCTTGAGTGAAAAATTTAAAAGACAGTGCCCAGGCCCTAAGTTCAAGCCCTAGTATTGACACAAAAAATTTTTTTTCTTTCCTTCTTTCTTTCTTTCTTTCTTTCTTTCTTTCTTTCTTTCTTTCTTTCTTTCTTCCTTTCTTCCTTTCTTCCTTTCTTCCTTTCTTCCTTTCTTCCTTTTTGGTTGGTCGTGGGGCTTGCACTCTGGGCCTGGGCGCTGACCCTGAGCTCTTGAGCTAAAGGCTAGTATTCTACCACTTAAGTCACAGTGCCACGTTTGGTTTTCTATTGGTTTATTGGAAAAGAATTTCACAGACTTTTTTTTTTTTTTTTAGATGGTCGTGGGGTCTGAACTCTGGGCCTGGGTGCTGTCCCTCAGCTCTTCAACTCAAGGCCAGTGCTCTACCACTTGAGCCACAGTGCCACTTCCGGCTTTTTCTGCTTATGTGGTGCTGAGGAATCGAACCCAGGGCCTCATGCATGCAAGGCAAGCGCTCTACCACTGAGCCACCTTCCCAGCCCCCAGCCCCTCACATACTTTCTTTTTTTGTTTTTTTTTGGGGGGGGGTCCAGTCGTGGGGCCTGGCGCTCTACCACTGAGCCACCTTCCCAGCCCCCCCCCACCCCCCCGCCAGCCTCACATACTTTCTTGCCCAGGCTAGCTCTGGACCGCAATCCTCAGATCTCAGCCTCCTAAGTAGCTAGGATTATAGGTGTGAGCCACCAACACCCGGCTTTAAATTTTTTTTTAAGATTTGAAAGTAACCTGTAGAGGATCTAAAAATTTTAATGTGACCTACCAGAATGTGATGGTGGAGAAATGGACAAAGTTAAGCTTATATAATAACTTCATAATTTTTCATATGAAAGAATCACTAGGGGCTGGGAAGGTGGCCCAGTAGTAGAGTGCTTGCCTTGCATGCATGAGGCCCTGGGTTCGATTCCTCAGCACCACATAAGCAAAAAGCCGGAAGTGGCACTGTGGCTCAAGTGGTAGAGCGCTAGCCTTGAGCTGAAGAGCTGAGGGACAGCACCCAGCCCCAGAGTTCAGGCCCCACAACCGGACCCAAAAAAAAAAAAAAAAAAGAAAGAAAGAAAGAATCACTAAACATTGTTTAAGGTAATGTTATAAAACACTATCCAGGCATGGTGGCACTTGTGTGTAATTCCTTCACTTGGGAGGTAAAATGGGAAAATAACAAGTTCAAGGACACAAAACATACCTTATCTATAAAAAAAAAAACAATAACAGAGAAAAAGAGGGGAGGGGAAACAGTTTACTTATAAAAAGATAATAGCTGTTTTACAAACTGAAAATGGATTCCTAGCCTGCCACCTATCAGAAGGAAAACAGAAAACAATGTAGCTATCATATTGCCAAAAGTTGAAAGCCAAGTGCAGTGGGATACACCTGTAATCTCAACCAATTTGGAAGGCTATGCCCTGAATTACTTGATCCTAGGAGTTCCAGACCATTCTGGGCAACAGGATGAGATACCTTTTTTAGAAAAAAGAAGAAAGGGAAAGGGATGGAAGGAAGAAAGTAGAAAGGGGTTGGATATATCCAATTACTCAGGAAGCTGAGATTTGCAGATTGCAGTTCAAAGATAGCTTGGGCAAAAAAGTCCTTGAGACTCATCTCCAGTTAACCAGTAAAACCAAGAAATGGAGTAGTTTCACAAATGATAGAGTGCTATCCTTGAGTGGATATAACTAAGTGCCAAGGTGGGAAACAGTGGTTTCATGCCTTTCATCCTAGCTACTCAAGAAGCTGAGATCTGAAGACCTCAATTTGAAGCCAGCCTGGGCAGGAAAGTCTCTCCAATTAACTACCAAAAAACGGGGGCTGGGAATGTGGCTTAGTGGTAGAGTGCTTGCCTAGCATGCATGAAGCTGGAAGTGGTGCTGTGGCTTAAGTGGTAGACCATTAGCCTTGAGTGCAGAGAGGTTCAAGGACAGTGCCCAGGCCCAGAGTTCAAGTCCCAGGACTGACAAAAAAAAAACTACCAAAAAGCTGGAAGTGGAGCTGTGGCTTAGAGCACAAGCTTTAAGAGAGAGGAAAAAAAAAAAGAGGGATAGCCCCCAGGCCCTGAGTTCAAACTCGAGGACCAGCCCACACACACAAAAATCCAAAATACACAATGTGACAAAATCCAGTGTCAGTAATATTAATATGATTAATAGAATAAGTACCTATTGAAAGAAAAGTAAAGCTGGGCTCCCGTGGTTCATGTCTATAATCCTATCCAGCAGAAAAGTCTCTGAGACTCCATCTCCACTTTACCAGCAAAATACCAGATTAGAGATTTGGCTCAAGTGGTAGAGTGCCACTGTGAATAAAAAACCCAAGTGAAAGGCCCTGACTTGGGGCTGGGAAGGTGGCTCAGTTATAGAGCGCTTGCCTTACATGCCTGAGGCCCTGGGTTCGATTCCTCAGCACCACATCAGCAAAAAGAAAAAAGCCGGAAGTGGCACTGTGGCTCAAGTGGTAGAGCGCTAGCCTTGAGCTGAAGAGCTGAGGGAGAGCGCCCAGGCCCAGAGTTCAGGCCCCACAACTGGACCCAAAAACAAAACAAAACAAAAAGAAAAACGCCGGAAGTGACACTGTGGCTTAAGTGGTAGAGCGCTAGCCTTGAGTTGAAGAGCTGAGGGACAGCGCCCAGGCCCAGAGTTCAGGCCCCATGACTGGACCAAGAATAAAAAAAAAGAAAAGAAAAGAAAAAGAAAGGCCCTGACTTCAAGCCTCAGTACTGGTGTGTGCATGTGCCTCCCCTCCAGCAACACAAAACAAAAAACAAAAAAAACAAATCTATAAAGCAGGCTAATGAAGCCTCTAGATTTAGCTTTCATGTTGAACAACTCTGTGGTTGCTATTACATAACTCTGGCTAAACCTTGAGATCTGCCTCCACTTCTCAAGTGCTAAGATTAAATTTATAAACTACCATGCCTGGCAGAATGCAGTTTTTAAATTTAAAAAAATTACAAGGGAATGAAAAAAAAACACAAAGAGAATTATGACATACATCTAGGTGATATATTATGTGGACTTTGGTTCCTGGCCGAAAGCTATTGACAAGAAAATATTCTGAGGGGTTGGAAGTGTGTGTGACTCAGGTGATAGAGCACCAGCCAGTGAGTAGAGCATCAGATCAGGAGTTTGAGTCCTGGTCTTGGACAAAAACAAAAAAAAGGAAGGTAAGCCGGGCACCAGTGGCTCACGCCTGTAATCCTAGCTACTTAGGAGGCTGAGATCTGAGGATCTGATTCAAAGCCAGCCCAGACAGGAAAGTCCATGAAACTCTTATCTCCTGTAAACCACCAGAAAACTAGAAGTGGCGCTGTGGCTCAAGCGGTAGAGTGCTCGCCTTGAGCTGAAGAGCTGAGGGACAGTGCCCAGGCCCAGAGTTCAAGCCCCACAACCAACCAAAAAACAAAAAGGAAGGTAGAAAGGATGGATCTGGAAGTAGAAGTATGGGTCAGGTTGTAGAGCATGAGCTTTGAGCAAGAAAAAGCCAAGCAAGAGCACAAGGCCCTGAGTTCAAGCCTCAGTACTAACACACACACACACACACAAATATACAAATTCATCTCTTAAAAACAAGCTGATTGCCGGGCGCTGGTGGCTCACGCCTGTAATCCTAGCTACTCAGGAGGCTGAGATCTGAGGATCGCGGTTCAAAGCCAGCCCGGGCAGGAAAGACCATGAGACTCCTACTCCAATAAACCACCAGAAAACCGGAAGTGGCACTGTAGCTCAAGTGGTAGCATGCTCGCCTTGAGCTGAAAAGCTGAGGGACAGCGCCCAGGCCCAGAGTTCAAGCCCCACGACCGACAAAAAAAAAAAAAAACAAGCTGATTACAGTGCCTTATGCCTGTAATCCCAGCTAAATATAGTAGGATCGTGGTTTGAGACCTTTCAAATCTCAAAGAATAATCTGGGTATGGTGATGCACTTTATTATAGTACCACTACAAGGGAGGAATAGATAGGCAGGCTGTGGGCAAAAAACATGAGACTCTACCTGAAAAATAAACTAAAAAACAAAATGGCAGAGTACATGACTCAAGTGATTGCTTGCCAAGCACAAGGCCTTGAGTTCAAACTCCAGTAACACACACACACACACACACACACACACACACACACACAAGAAAATATGAAACTTGAACATGGACTGGATTTTTTTTTTTAATCAAGGGGCTTAAACTCGGGGTGGCCACTGTCTCTAAGGTTTTTTGCTCAAGGCTAGCCCTGTATCACTTTGAGCCACAGCACTTGTTTGGGCTGGATTTGAACTGTGATACTCTGATCTTAGCCTCCTCAGTAGCTATTATAGGCATTAGCCTCCAGTTCCCAGCTGGCTTGGATTTTTTTACATTAAGGAGTTTGTTAGTCACTACTTTTTAAGTGTCTTTACATTAGAGATACTCAATACTAAAATATTTTGGGGTGAATATTTGAATAGCTAGTGGACGAGGCAGGAGATGAGCTGAGGAATGGTAGAAATGAAATGTGATTGGTCAGTATTGACAATTTTTCAAGCTCAGGTGATGGGACTCTGTTGGTTTATACATAGGTACTTGTTCTATATGTATTACTGACATCTGCTTTTGTTACCTTGTTTATTTTTTATTCTATTTTTTATTTCTTTGTTGTTGTTGTTAGTTGTGGAGCTTGAACTCAGAGCCTGGGTGCTATCCCTTTTTCACTCAGGGCTAGCACTCTATCACTTTGTTTGTTTGTTTGTTTTTGCCAGTCCTGGGGCTTAAACTCAGGACCTGGGCACTGTCCCTGAGCTTCTTTGGCTCAAGGCTAGCACTCTACCACTTTGAACCACAGTTCCACTTCCAGTTTTTTGGTGGTTAATTGGCAATAAGAGTCTCATTGGGGGCTGGGAAGGTGGCTCAGTGATAGAGTGCTTGCCTTGTATGCATGAGGCCCTGGGTTCAATTACTCAGCACCACATAAGCAGAAAAAGCCAGAAGTGGTACTGTGGCTCAAAGTGGTAGAGTGCTCACCTTGAACTGAAGGGCTGAGGGACTACCCAGGCCCAGAGTTCAGGCCAACAAAAAAAAGGAGTCTCATGGACTATCCTGCCTGGACTGGCTTTGAATCATCATCCTCAGATCTCAGCCTCCTGAGTAGCTAAGATTACAGTGGTGAGCCACCAGTGCCCAGCTTTAATTTCTTCTTTCTGAAGAGAAATCTCACTATGTTGCTCATAATGGTCTCAAATTCCTAGACTCAAGCAATTCAATGGCTTAGCTTTCCAAAGTGACAGGAATTACAAGTACGTTCCACTGCACTTGCCTTTGTAACTAATACTTTCCCAAGAAGGAAATAAGAATTATTGAATACTAGGGCTGGAAAGGTGGCTCAATGGTAGAGCACTTGCCTTGCATGCATGAGGCCCTGGGTTCGATTCCTCAGCACCACATAAGGCAGAAAAAGCTGGAAGTGGCGCAGTGGCTCAAGTGGTAGAGTGGTAGCCTTGAGCAGAAGAACTGAGGGACAGTGCCCAGGCCCAACGTTCAGGCTCCACGACCAGCCAAAAATAAATAAATAAATAATTTCTTTTTAAAAAAAAGAATTATTGAATACCAAAGTGCAAAGGATTGTATATCAGAAATGGTGTATATACTCTGATCATAACTATGTAAAAATAGGAGTGACATGATGTTAAGGTTTTAGGCTGTGGTAACTTTTCTGACTTCTACATTCTCTGTGGTCTCATGAGTTTTATGTGTAGATCTTCACATAAAATTGGGAGTAGTGTGATGGTGGCCCAACCACAGCTTTGTTCCTGGGCTCCCCCCCTTTTTTTTTTCAAATCATTCTCTGTGTGAATATAACAGCTAAGTGCCTGATGTCTGTGGTCTCAAATGGCAGAGGTAAATGGTATGGGGATGTGAAGAGACTCTGTGATCAGAAAATGTAGAGAAGAGCAGAAAGCTGCAATTCAGATAAAGAGGGTAGGAAGTGAAGCAGCTGCAGGGCTGAACCTAAGATGCTGCAGTTCCTAGAAGTAAGACTGAATGGTCATGTCTGCATCAGAGTCTACTGGAAGGAATGGTGGGTCAGAGGAAGGAGTCCATAGCCCATCAGGACTCTGAAGGCTGATTGATTATTATTGGTTCTATTTTCCAGGTCTGGTTAACAATGTGGTGTTCACCAGTCACACTATGGAGCAAAGGCACCCTCTCCTTGTGCAGCTGCAGAGCCTTATCAGGGCTGCCAACCCTACCGCAGCCTTCATTCTTGCAGAAAATGGGATTGTTACCAGGTAAACTTCTGCAAACTCTACAGAACCAGCCACTTTCTCAAACATAGCAATCTGCCTGTGGCCCACAGGGTCTTTAAACTGTATTTAAGACCTAAGCATTATAGAAGTTAGTTTTTGAAGTGCATTGATACTTAAAAGCCACCAAGAAGACCTCATTTGTCAGTATCCTATACTAGTAGAAGGAGTTTTTGTGTTGGTGCATTCACATTTTCATACATTGAAGAATAGAAATCCACGCTCTCTATAAGGTGTCTTATGTTGATTTGAGAGAAGTTGTATAGAGAACATAGAGTAATGATCTTTGTGCTTCACAGCCTTGGATTTAAATTACACATCAAAAATAGAGAAAACTGTTATATTGCAGTTTTATTTGCTCAATTAGTTTGTTAAAAGGTATATGGCTTATGCCAGGCGCCGGTGGCTCAAGCGTATAATCCTAGCTAATCAGCAAACTGAGATCCAAGGATCGTGGTTCAAAGCCAGGCCAGGCAGGAAAGTCCATGAGACTTTATCTCCAATTAACTACTAGAAACCTGGAAGTGGCACTGTGGCTCAAGTCGTAGAGGGCTCACCTTGAGCTGAAGAGCTCAGGGAGAGCGCCCAGGCCCAGAGTTCGAGCCCCACGACTGACAAAAAAAGGTATATAGCTTTTTATATAGTTTTGACTTCTCAAACATTAAAGGACTGGAGCTGCAGCTTGATGATACTTGGTTTGCTTTTTTTTTTTTTTTTTTTTTGGTGGGCCATAGCGCTTGAACTTGGGGCCTGATTGCTATCTCTGTGCTCCTTTTCTCAAGGCTAGCTCTCTACAACTTTGAGCCACAGCACCACTTCTGGTTTTCTGGTGGTTAATTAGAGACAAGAGTCTCACAGACTTTCCTGTCCAGGCTGGCTTTGAACCACAATCCTCAGATTTCAGCCTCCTGAGGATTACAGGTGTGAGCCACCAGTGTCCAGCAGATTCAACATAGTTACACATGTGTGAGGTCTGCGTTTGGTGTACATTGACACACACACATCTACACACACACTCATACAATAAATAAGCATGGAAGAAAAAAATAATAGCCAAAACAATGAATCTGTGCAATTATATTCAAAGAAATAATCAGGGACTAAGAATGTGCCTTAGTGTTAGAGTGCTTGTCTAGCATGCATGAAGCCCTAGGTTTGTTTCCTTAGTACCATATAAACAGAAAAAGCCAGAAGTGGCGCTGTAGTTCAAGTGGTAGAACTCTAGCCTTGAGCAAAAGAAGCTCAGGGATAGTGGCCAGGCCCAGAGTACAAGCCCCAGGACTGGCAAAAAGAAAAGGGAAAAAAGAAATAATTCAAGTAAAATATTAACGTAATTCTATTGAAACCCTGGCTCCACTAGAGAGAAGATTACACATGTGAAAGGCAAAAAGTGAGAAGGAATCTTTCAAGTGTTTGCTCAGAATTGAGGATACAGTAATGAATTTGTTAATTTTTGTAATGTATGTCCCTTAGCTTTCAATGGAAAGAGAATAATAATGCCACAATAACAATGTACACCCCTACCTTTAGATCTTAGTTTCTAAGTACCAATCCCTATCAAAAGATATCAGGACTCCTTGTAGGGTAGATAGCATGTGTAGGCAGGAAAAATACAAGGTAATCCTGGTCCATTTTATGTCAGTAAACGAAGGAAGTACTCAAGATTAGTGGAGATGTGTGGGAAGATAAGGGAACTAAATTACAAGTTCCCACAAGAGCTGGACACTGGTGACTCATGCCTGTAATCTTAGCTATTCAGGAGGATGAGATCTAGATTGAGGTTTGAAGCCAGCCCAAGCAGAAAAGTCCACTAGACTGTATCTTCAAAATAACCAGCAAAGACTGTGAAGGTGGCTCAGTGGTAGAGTGGTCGCCTTGCATGCATAAGGCCCTGGGTTCAATTCCTCAGCACCACATAAGCAAAAAAAGCTGGAAGTGGTCCTGTGGCTCAAAGTGGTAGAGTACTAGCCTTGAGCTGAAGAGCTGAGGGACAGTGTCCAGGCCCAGAGTTCAGGCTCCATGGCCCACCCTTCCCCCACCAAAAAAAAAAAAAAATAGTAAAACAACCAGCAAAAAACAAGGCTGAAGATATGGCTTAAGTGTTAGAGTACCAGCTGAGCAAACATGAGTCCTTGAGTTCAGACCTTAGTACTGCCTGTCAAAAAGCTCCCACAAGTCAAATTTGGCATAATTTGAGTGCAATAAAGAACAATAATAATAATGCACTATAGTACAGTGATATTAAATATGAGGACTGGATAACAAAGCCCCCCCTTTTTTTCCCAGTCATGGGGCTGGGAAAAAAAGCACTAATAAAGCCCTTTCTTTGTAGAAACAAATAAGGATTGACAGTTCAGTGATTGATGGTCTTATGTCTTCAAGAACCTGGGCCAACTCAGCACCACAAAACAAGAAAAAGGAAATCATTTTGTGGCTGAAAATGTATGGGGGAAAAAGATGTCTACTAGACCTCCAAAACAGACTACTAATCACTCACAAAGAGGAAAACTACCCTTACATCCTCAAGTTTGCCTAATGAGACATTCTGTTATCATGTGCCTCCAGGCTGTCAGTCATATGAATACCACCTGGGGATTAAACTTAAGCAAAACTATTTAACCTGAATCTAATTCTGAGGGAACAGTCAGATAAGTCCAAGTTGTTGATGTGACAGCCCAGAGCCTGTGGCTCAGGCCTGTAATCCTAGGTACTCAGAAGGCTGAGAGCTGAGGATTATGGTTTCAAGCCAGCCCAGGACACACCCAGACTTTTTTTTTTTTTGTCGGTCATGGGGCTTGAACGTGGGGCCTGGGTGCTGTCCCTCAGTACTTCAGCTCAAGGCTAATGCTCTACCATTTGAGCCACAGCACCACTTCCAGTGGTTTTCTGGTGGTTTATTGGAGATAAGAATCTCACAGGCTTTCGTGCCAAGGCTGGCTTTGAACCATGATCCCCAGATCTCCTGAGTAGTTAGGATTACAGGCATGCCACCAGTGCCCAGCCAGAAACTTTTATCTTCAATTAATTACCCCAAAAAGTTTCTGATTCAGGGTGGGGCCCAAGATTCTACTTTCTAACCAGCCCCCAGTGGAAGCACTTCTGACTATACTGTGCAGTGGAAATGCCTTGAACGTGATAATAGTATTGTGGTTCTATAAAATACTTTCCTCAATTTAAGAAATGTATACTCAAGAGTTTTGGGTCCTTCTCCATGCAATTGCATGCATGCTAGTATGTGTATGGATTATGAGAGGGAGAAAAATGTGCAGGTTAAGGTTGTTAATCTTTTTTTTTTTTTTTTGCCAGTCCTGGGCTTGAACTTAGGGCCTGGGCACTGTCCCTGAGCTTCTTTTGCTCAAGGCTAACACTCTACGGCTTGAGCCACAGTGCCGCTTCAGGCTTTTTCTGTTTATGTGGTACTGAGGAATCAAACCCTGGGCTTCATGCATGCTAGGCAAACACTCTACTACTAAGCCTCATCCCCAGCCCAAGGTTGATAATTAACTAACCTGGATCTTTTCTGTATGTTTTTGAAGGAATGAAGACATTGAGCTGATTCTCTCAGAAAATAGTTTTTCAAGTCCTCAGATGCTACGATCTCGATACTTAATGTACCCTGGCTGGTAAGTATCATCATTGAAAAATAGCTAATTTTTTTTGTAAGCCCAATGATTTATTTATTGATAGCAAAGCAAGAAAAAAAAAAAAGTGAAAGCACTACTATGCTCTACAAAGAAGATAGTTGTTAGCTGGAATGCCCTGCCAGGATCCCTGTAGTCTATGTCTTAGGCTTCAAATTGGGAGCCATCCTAGATGTTGAGATTTAGGGAGTTATCTGTGGGCACAATACTACCCAGTATTTTCTCTGGTGAGGGCATGGCACAAGGAGTTCTGTCCTTCCCAGGTGAGAGTGTAACTAGTCCCCTAGGTTTCTACCTGACAGGTAGGCTCAATGCCAAGGCCCCTTCAGAGGTGAGTATGCAGTCAATCCATTGTAATCATACTCTGTCAACATCACCTAAACAGTCAGGTGTGAGCCGGGTGCTGGTGGCTCATGCCTGTAATCCTGGCTATTCAGGAAGCTGAGACCTGAGGATTGCAGTTCCAAAGCCAGCCCAAGCAGGAGTCTGTGAGACTCTTTATCTCCAATAAACCACTAGAAAACCAGAAGTGGCACTGTGGCTCAAGTGGTAGAGCACTCCCCTTGAGCTGAAGAGCTGAGGGACAGTGCCCAGGACCAGAGTTCAAGCCCCACAACCGGAAAAAAAAAAAAAAAAAAAGGTGTATGCTAGGTATTGTTCTAAAACTATACTCTTCAATGTGGTCACTTCTACCTACATGGCTGTTGACTGTAATATAAATTAATAAAAATGAAATAAATTTAGAACCAAGTACTAGTGGCTCACACCTGTAATCCTAGCTATTCAGGAGGCTGAGATCTGAAGATTATGTTCAAAGCCAACCCAGGCAGGGAAGTCTGGGGAAAGAAGGGAGGGAGGGAGGGAGGGAGAGAGGGGAGAGAAAGAAAGGGAAGGAAGGAAAGAAAAGGAAGAGGGAAGGAGAGAGGGAGGAGGGGGAGAGAGAGAAAGACAAAGTGAAGGAAGAAAGGAAGGAAAGAAAGGAAGGAAGAAAATTTACAGCCAAGTACTTACTGGTGGTTCACACCTTAATCCTAGCTACTCAGGAGTCTGAGATCTGAGGACCGTTCAGAAGCCTTCCCCGATATGAAAGTACAAGAGGCTCCTATCTCCAATTAACCAACAGAAAACTGGAAGTGGAACTGTGTCTCAAAATGGTAGAACGGGGCTGGGAAGGTGGCTCAGTGGTAAAGTGCTTGCCTTACATGCCAGAGGCCCTGGGTTCGATTCCTCAGCACCACATAAGCAAAAAGAAAAAAGCCGGAAGTGGCGCTGTGGCTCAAGTGGTAGAGTGCTAGCCTTGAGCTGAAGAGCTGAGGGACAGTGCCCAGGCCCAGAGTTCAGGCCCCACGACCGGACCCAAAACAAAAAAAAGCAAAAACAAAAACAAAAAAAATCAAAATGGTAGAACGCTAGCCTTGAGCAAGCAAAGTTCAGGGACCTAAACAACAACAAAAGGCCCACAACAACAACAACAAAAACAGAATTTAGTCTCTGTCACACAGCCATATTTCCAGTATGCCATGGCTGCCTATAGTTTACAGCTATATTGGACAGCTCTAGAACATTTCCACCACTATAGAAGGTCCTGTTGGACATTGCTGCTCTAAGAGTTCTACCTGTGTTCTCATTTAGCCCTTATACCAAAGCTGTGAAGTAGATTCCATTTCTACATTTTGTAGATAAGGTAACAAAGACAACTAAGGTACAGCTAAGCTAGTAAACAAAAGAGCTGGATTTCAAGTCCTGTTGTCTGGTTCTTGAGCTTGTTTTCCTAACCCTCTGCTACACTTGGCCTTGTACAAATGGACAAGGAATTTTTTATATCCTATTACAATTATATTGAAAGGGAAATAATGAAAACACTAGTTCTCAGTTTAAAAAAAAAAAGTTACACAAACAAGCACACTTTATGGCATCAGGAACAAAGTTTAAATATACGGAGACGTTCCTATCTACCAATACAACTATTGTAATTCTCCCCAACCCTCCGAAGATATGAAGAAGGAAACTTGTATGTTGGTTTGTGGGACTTGAATTCTGGGCCTGGGCACTCTCACTGAGCTCTTCAACTCGAAGGTGAGCTCTCTACCACTTGAGCCACAACACCACTTCCAATTTTCTGATGGTTAATTGGAGATAAGAGGCTCATAGACTTTCCTGTCTGGGCTGGCTTTGAACCATGATCCTTTGAGCTCAGCCTCCTAAGTAGCTAGGATTACAGGCGTGAGTCACCAGCGCCCAGCTAAAAGGAAACTTTTGAGAACAAAAGTGTTTAAGCCTTGGCCATAATTAATCTCTTCTTGTATCTAGATTATATTTGTTATTCTTAGTTCTTGAAGGCACTCTCTACATCCTGTATACTACCCCTATACCACCAATTGGGTATAGTAATCAAAATCTGCTCCAGGGCTGGGAACGTGGCTCAGTGGTAGAGTGTTGCCTTGCATGCATGAGGCCCTAGGTTCGATTCCTCAGCACCACATAAGCAGAAAAAGCCAGAAGTGGCGCTGTGGCTCAAGTGGTAGTGTTAGCCTTGAGCTGAAGAGCTGAGGGACAGAGCCCAGGCCCAGAGTTCAGCCCCCACGACTGACCAAAAAAAAAATTCTGCTCCAGGCAGTGGTGGCACCTAGCATTTAGGTGGAGGCAGGAGGGTTGACAAGTTGGATGCTATATATTGAGCTACATAGTGAATTCCAGGGTAGCCTGAGTTATGTAGTGAGACCCTATCTCAGCACCAACAGTAGTAGTCACTCTCTTTTAAAGCAGATAAAAAAATATATCTTTAGAAGCCTCTGATTTGAGTCAGATATTTTCCCAAATCATGGCTAGTGTGCCATTCCTTATTTGGGTCCGGTTGTAGGGCCTGAACTCTGGGCCTGGGCACTGTCCCTCAGCTCTTCAGCTCAAGACTAGCGCTCTACCACTTGAGCCACAGCGCCACTTCTGGCTTTTTTTCCTTTTTGCTTATGTGGTGCTGGGGAATCGAACCCAGGGTCTCAGGCATGGAAGGCAAGCACTCTACCACTGAGCCACCTTCCCAGCCCATTCCTTATTCTTAAATAAGACAATTATATCTCAGCCTACCAAACACCACAGAACTCAGGAGACAAACCTAGTGCATGTGCATACCCGCGTGCGCGCGCGTGCGTGCGTGCGTGCGTGCGTGCGTGCGTGTGTGTGTGTGTGTGTGTGTGTTGGTACTGGAGTTTGAACTCAGGGCATTGTGCTCTTTCTTGGCTTTTTCACTCGAGACTACTCACCTCTCTGTATGCAGCTGTTGATGCTCTTGCTGCCTCTACCTGTGGAGTCTGATTTTAAAGTCTTCTGTTACCTAAAGAAGCTCCGTTCTCTAGGCCATGCTGACCCATGCTGAGCTTGGTGGTAGAGAATGGAGCTCAGGGTTCAGGCTTAGATAGAGAAAGACTAATCCAGAAAAGAGTAGATATGAGGAGCTCATTAAAAGACTATATAGAGAGAGAGGAGGCAACAAGTTCAACAAGAAATGTATTCACTACCTTTTTTTTTTTTTTTTTGGGGGTGGGGGTCCGGTCGTGGGACCTGAACTCTGGGCCTGGGCACTGTCCCTCAGCTCTTCAGCTCAAGGCTAGCACTCTACCACTTGAGCCACAGCGCCACTTCCGGCTTTTTTCTTTTTGCTTATGTGGTGCTGAGGACCTCATGCATGTAAGGCAAGCACTCTACCACTGAGCCACTTTCCCAGCCCCATATTCACTACCTTTATGTATGTAACTGTAACCCCTCTATATCACCTTTACAATAAATTTAAATTAAAAAAAACTCTGACTTTTGAGGTTTTCCCTGATTAAAGAAGACCAATTAATACTTCTAGGCACTGGTAGCTTATGCCTAGAATCCTCACTGTTCAGAAAGATGCTGAGATCTGACAATTGCAGTTCGAAGCAAGCCTGGTCAGGAAACTCCATGAGACTCTTATTTACAATAAGCTACAAAAGAGCTAGAAGGGAACTGTGGCTCAAGTGGTAGAATGCTAGCCTTGAGACAGGGAAGAAAGCTCAGGGACAGTACCTAGGCCCTGAGTTCAAGTCCTAGGACTAGCACCAAAAAATAAAATATAGATAGATAGATAGATAGATAGATAGATAGATAGATAGATAGATAGATAGATAGATAGATAGATAGAGGGGCTTGGTGGTCCCAACACTTGAGGAGATGAAGGCAGGAAGATTACCAGTTCAAGGCCATTTATGATATGTAGCAAGTCACTTTCTTTTAAAAAATTTTAATGTTTTATTTGGTGTATGTGTTTGTGGGGAGAGAATATAAGAAAGCCTTCATGCCAAGAAATTGTATATTTCGGGCTGGGAAGGTGGCTCAGTGGTAGAGCGCTTGCCTTGCATGCATGAGGCCGTGGGTTTGATTCCTCAGCACCACATAAGCATAAAAAGCTGGAAGTGGTGCTGTGGCTCATGTGGTAGAGCACTAGCCTTGAGCTGAAGAGCTGAGGGACAGCGCCCAGGCCCAGAGTTCAGGCCCCACGACCAGACCCCAAAACAAAAGAAAAGAAAAGAAATTGGATATTTCATCATCCATTCATTTATTTACATTACAAGCTCAGTTCCTGGTGCTTGCTAAGCAGATGCTCTACTTTTTTTTTTTTTTTTTTGCCAGTCCTGGGGCTTGAAGTCTGGACCTGGGCACTGTCTCTAAACTTCTTTGCTCAAGGTGAGAGCTTTACCACTTGAGCCACAGTGCCACTTGCGGCTAAAGTAGTTTGGGGGGGGGGGTTGTTGTTGTTGTTTTTAGATAAGAATTTCATGGAGTTTCTTGCCTTGGCTGGCTTCAAACTGTGATCCTCAGATGTCAAACTCCTGAGTAGCTATGATTACAGGCATGAGTCACTGGTGCCCAGCTTTCTTTTAAAAAAAAAAAAAATCAGTCCTGGGGCTTGACTTCAGAGACTGGGTACTGTACCTAACCTTTTTTGCTAAAGGCTAGCACTTTACCACTTGAGCCACACCTCAATTGGAAATAAGAGTCTAATGGACTTTTTCAGGCTGGGTTGGAACCATGATCCTCAGATCTCAGCCTCCTGAATAGCTAGGACTAAAGGTGTGAGACACTGGCACCCACCTCATTTATTCTAACAGGATGGCAGCACTCAGTCTCTTTGTTTTTATACTTTACTCCTCTCCCACTTAGATCAAAGTCACCACTTAGAGTGGATAGGCTTTGGTTAAAGCACATGCTCATGTATAGGGATCCTCAGCCATTTCCCTCCCACAGTCTTGTTCTTGTAGACGCTACTCAAGACTTTCCTAGTAAAACAGTTTCTTGCTAATATTGCTAGTCCCCAATCGTACAGTAAAATAGACAAATTCACTTTTTTTTTTGTCGGTCATGTGGCTTAAACTCTGGGCCTGGGTGCTGCCCCTCAGCTCTTGAGCCCAAGGCTAACCTTCTACCACTTGAGCCACAGCACCACTTCTGGTTTATTGAGTGGTTTATTGGAGATAAGAGTCTCACAGACTTTCCTGCCCGGGCTGTCTTTGAACTGTGATCCTCAGATCTCAGCCTCCTGAATAACTAGGATTACAGGAGTGAGCCACTGGCTCCCGGCTCACATTCACATTTAAACAAATGTTTAGTATACAAAATGGTATACATTAGGGGAGAATCATATAGGATAATAACACTGTTAAGCCCCAAATATATGTACTTAAATATTTTTAACTGTTTTAAGGTATGAAGGAAAATTTGATTCTGGATCTGTCTTTCCACTAATGGTTCAGATCTGTGTATGGTTTGGTCGACCCCTGGAGAAGACTCGCTTCGTAGCTAAGTGTAAAGGTGAGTGTTGACTGGAAAAGGTCCCTGGCTCCAGTGAAAAGGCACCCAAGAGTTGGTCCTACCTCCTGAAATCATTTCAGTATTCTGTATGCTATTTCTTCTCTCTGATATTTTTTTTTTTGAGTCCAGTCATGGGGCCTGAACTCTGGGCCTGGGCACTGTCCCTCAGCTCTTTAGCTCAAGGCTAGCACTCTACCACTTGAGCCACAGCGCCACTTCCGGCTTTTTTCTTTTTGCTTATGTGGTGCTGAGGAATCGAACCCAGGGCCTCAGGCATGCAAGGCAAGCGCTCTACCACTGAGCCACCTTTCCCAGCCCCTCTCTCTGCTATTTGTAAGGACCTTGTCGTCCCTTCTTTCTCATTGTGTGTAGCTAATTTGATCTCCACTCCATTGAGAGATTTTTCTCCATCCCTGATAATGTGAAAGAGGCTCCAGGAAAGATGGGGGTGGAGATAGAGGCGTGAACCTGTAGTGGGTTCTTTCTCCAGTCCCTAGCCCTCCAAGCTGTATTGCCCTAAACTTGGCCTCTGCCCTGAGATGGTAACATCTCTGTGCTTTCTTCTCTTCTCCCCAGCAATTCAGTCCTCTATCAAGCCAAGTCCCTTCTCTGGAAACATCTACCACATCCTTGGCAAAGTGAAGTTTTCAGGTAACTTGGTAGTTGGAAGTGGAGCCCTACACCATGGAGCATGTAGCTCATGATGGGGTTTTGTTGGTGGTTGTTTTTGGGGTGTGTGTGTGTGCGCATGTGTGCATGTTTAAGGTTCTGGGGCTTGAACTCAGGGCCTGAACTGCTTTGTACTCAGGGTTGGTGCTACCACTTGAGCCACAGTGCCACTTCTGGCTTTTTCTGAGTAGTTTATAGAAGATAAGAATCTCACAGACTTTCCTGCCTGGGCTGGCTTCAAACCATAATCCTTAGATCTTAGTCTCCTGAGTAGCTAAGATTACAGGTGTGAGCCACCAGTGCCCAGCTTCATGATGGGAGTTTATAGCTTCTGCTGGTATTCTGCAGACTGTTCATGCCTCTCTTAGACTACAACACCCTCCTCTGACCATACCAGATACCACTCTGCCCTAGGGCCCACATGCTCCAGGTCTTCATACTCCACAGTAGAGGGACTATCCCTGGATAACCTTCTCAGACTTCTCCTCTCAGCTTTTTTTTTTGGGGGGGGTGTCCGGTCGTGGGGCCTGAACTCGGCCTGGGCGCTGTCCCTCAGCTCTTTAGCTCAAGCCTAGCACTCTACCACTTGAGCCATAGCACCACTTCCGGCTTTTTTCTTTTTGCTTATGTGGTGCTAGGGAATCGAACCCAGGGCCTCAGGCATGCAAGGCAAGCGCTCTACCACTGAGCCACCTTCCCAGCCCCTCCTCTCAGCTTCTTGACTTCCTTGTTCCAGAGATTCCACCCCATCCTTGAACCATCCATGAACCTGTCACCAGGACCTGCCCATTCCTGAGTCCACCAGATCTCAGTCTGTGTCTGCCAAAGTCTGAGCCTCAGCTTGCCTCATTCTCTCTTCTGCGTAGCAGACCTGCTTATTAGCCTTAGGCCTCTAAAGGCCTTGCAACTTCATGGTCTCTCCTGAGCCTGGGAGTCAGAAAAGACCTCAAAACTGGTAGGAGTTGGGGCTGGAAAGGTGGCTCAGTGGTAGAGCACTTGCCTTGCATGCATGAGGCCCTGGGTTCAATTCCTCAGCACCACTTAAGCAAAAAGAAAAAAGCCGGAAATGGCGCTGTGGCTCAAGTGGTAGAGCGCTAGCCTTGAGCTGAAGAGCTGAGGGACAGCGCCCAAGCCCAGAGTTCAGGCCCCACAACCGGACCCAAAACAAAAACAAAAAACTGGTAGGAGTTAATAAACTTAACATTGAGGAAGCAGGGTCCATCCCTTTCCGCTGGACCAGCATTTACTATAGTACAGAGTCAGGATGAGGAAGGTTTATTATTCCTTGGAGGGAGAAAATGTGTCTGCTAGGGCACCTTCAGCTGGTATAACAGAAAACCCAGTTTAACTGGCAGGTGTTAGCTGTTTAGCAGGTGTTAAGAGGTTGGCCGCTGGTGGTTCACACCTATAATCCTGGCTATTCAGGAGGCTGAGATCTGAGGATCACAGTTCAAAGCTAAACAGAGCAGGAAACTCTGTGAGACTCTTATCTCCAATTAACCACCAGAAAACTGGAAGTGGTGCTGTGGTTCAAAGTGGTAGAGCATTAGCCCTGAGCAAAAAAGCTCAGGGACAGTGCCCAGGCCCTGAGTTCAAGCCCCACAACCCCTCCCCCCCAAAAAAAAAGACATTGGACAGCAAAGGCAAGACCATTAAATATGTCTAATAGTCTCCCATTCTTTGTAAGTTAGCTTATCCTCAGACTCTGCATCTAGCTAGTGGGGAGAGGCTGGGCCTACAGATGAGCAGGACTTGGCTCATTTGCAAAATCACTGGGCTCTCTCCTGCTTTGCAGGGCTCTTCCCAGTCTAGTGCAAGACATTGCTCCTCTTACAGTCTTACAAATTCAACAGCTAAAAAGTCCAGTTCCTACTCTCCTAAGTCTTTTTCTCTTCTTGTATTCTCCTGCCCTGTTAGTATTATCCATCTGACCACCCTTAGCCAAGCCACAAACTCCTCCTACTCCTTCCTCTCTTATCCCAGTCTTTCAAACTTGCCACTAGTCACATCAATTTTCTTGCAGTTTCTTGGGACTCTGTCTCAACTATTGACTTTTTTTTTTTCTTTTACTGGTCCTGGGGCTTGAACTGTGGACTTGGGCACTGTCCCTGAACTCCATTTTGCTCAAGGCTAGCACTCTATCACTTAAGCAACAGCAGTATTGCTTCCAGCTTTTTCTGTGATTAATTGGATTAAGAGTCTCATAGACTTTGCTGCCCAGGCTGACTTTGAACTGCAATCCTCAGATCGCAGCTAGAATTACAGGCATGAGCTTCCAGTGCCTGGCTTAACCTCTGGATGGGGTCTTAGGAACCAACATTTTGTTCTCCTTGCAGACTCAGAAAGGACCATGGAGGTCTGTTACAACACTCTAGCCAACTCCCTAAGTATTGTGCCAGTTTTGGAGGGACCCACACCACCTCCTGACTCGAAAAACACAACTCAGGACAAAAGCGGGCAGCAGGAGTGCTACCTTGTGTTCATCGGCTGCTCCCTGAAAGAGGACAGCCTCAAGGACTGGCTTCGGCAGTCAGCTAAGCAGGTAACTTTGAACACCCAGATAGAATATAGCATTTATATGACCAGCATACCCCAGGGCTGCTACTGGCCCCTGAGAGCCCCAGCCCTCCTTCTAGTCTGTACCTCACAGTCTTAGCCAGCACTTTTAGGAACATTTTGACAATGGGTAGAACCTACATTGGGGCAAACTAAGCAGATGTGGTATATGTGCCCAGTGAGCCAAGAGCACAAGCTCTGCACACTCAGGGTGCAAAGCCTCTTAACACAGACTAAGCAGTTTGTCTCACCTAGAACTCTGGGAATAGATGTGGCTAGGGCCTGGGTCTCTTGTAGGTACTCAATTCGGAGGCATAGGCTACCTCACCTAGATAAGCTCCTTTGGGGGCTACCTGGGGTTCTCAACCTTGAATCCTCATACCTCAGCCTCTAAGTGTTAGGATTACAGGTGTGCACACCACTCCAGGCTTTGGATAAGCTCTTAAATGGTACTTGAATATAAGACCGTAGGCTGTCCCTTTTGTCTAGATTCCCAGGAAAGAGAATCTGCAAGTTGGCAGGTTAACATTAACAAAGCTACTGGGCTTTCTCCCATTTGTTCCCTCCTTAGGTGGCAGATAGGCAAGATGTTATGTTTAAGTCAAGCTAGTTCTTATGCTTTCCCTTTGCTGGGGGCTTCATCATGTAACTGACTCCCAGAGCCCTAGGCCTTCAACATTCCATGTACTCCCAACAACTCCTTTGCAACTTGTTCTCTCCCTCCATCTCGGCCTAGAAACCTCAGAGGAAAGCTCTGAAGACTCGGGGAATGCTGACCCAGCAGGAAATCAGGAACATCCACGTGAGTGTCCTTCCCTGGCCTCTCCCCCCAGGGGTCCAGTGCTGTCCTGGGCTATATAACTCTTGTGTTTTGGATTTCCTGAGGGAGGAACTGTTTATGGGGCATGCTGAAAGTCTTGCTTCTCTCAGACCACAGAGGGAAGCTAGTTATGACCAGCCTTGCAGCTTTAGTTAGAGAGTAATGACTTGGACATGAAATGGAGGAGAACCAGTACCTGTGAGAGTTACAAGTAATGGGAGGCCTGGCCTTGTCACTCTGTTCATGTAACTGCAGACTATCTGTCCAAGATGAGCCATAACTAGGAATCAACTAGGGCCCAGAAAAAAACATTCTACATCCAGAGTGCTCATGAGAAAGCTTTCAGCTTCTGAGGCTAAGATGAAGTGCCCTTGATGAGCCCCCTCACAAATTCCTAGGCTGATGCTTAGCCTCTGCCCCAGGTGGGCTCTGTCACTTGTCCCAGTGATGACTGGATGGGGCAGAGAAAGACTCTGGGACTCCTGGAAGGCCCTTAGCATGAAGCATCTACCAGCCTGGATACTCCTTGGGAGAGCACAGTGGGCATAACAGAAGACAGTACTCATAATGCAGGTTCCTCAGAAGCAGACCTGGAACAGGATTTGAGTACAGGTCAGTTGTTTGAGAAGGGATTCTAGGAGACATTAAACAATGTATATAAGCCGGGCGCTGGTGGCTCACGCCTGTAATCCTAGCTACTCAGGAGGCTGAGATCTGAGGATCGCGGTTCAAAGCCAGCCCGGGCAGGAGAGACCGTGAGACTCCTATCTCCAATAAACCACCAGAAAACCGGAAGTGGCGCTGTAGCTCAAGTGGTAGAGTGCTCGCCTTGAGCTGAAGAGCTGAGGGACAGCGCCCAGGCCCAGAGTTCAAGCCCCACGACCGACCAAAAAAAAAAAAAAAAACAATGTATATAGAAGATAAGAGATAAGAGAAGCAGAAATGGCCATTGAAAGGCATGCTGTTAAACCAGTGTCGCTGTGAACAGTAGAAACTTAATTCCATTAGGAACTCCAAGAAACCCTCTTGTGAGAGGCAGGGAATCACATCAGTCACTTGAGGTTACTATTGGTGTTACTGTAATCTTCTGCTTATCTATATCAGAGTAGACTAAGACTATCTTGCTAGTTGTAATAGGCCAGTTTGTTTTTAATGAGTGAATATTAGAAAGTAGTCATAATTCTAACAGGAGTCTTCCAATAGGTGAAACGCCATCTGGACCCCCTACCTGCAGGCTACTTCTACAATGGCACCCAGTTTGTCAACTTCTTTGGTGACAAGACTGACTTTCACCCACGTATCCTTAGACTCACCTTAGTCCCTGTGTGGAACCTGGGGTGGCTAAGCTGGGAAATGCAAGCCTCTCTGAAGGACAAGTCTGCAGTCCTAGTGCTGGGATACACCAGGACAAACCTCAGGGTTGCGCATTTTATGTAGGCCTTTTATTTAATATTTATTTATTTACTTACTTATTTATTTTGTTGGTCATGGGGCCTGAACTCTGGGCCTGGACACTGTCCCTCAGTTCTTCAGCTCAAGGCTAGTGCTCTACCACTTGAGCCACAGCGCGCTACTTCCAGCTTTTTCTGCTTATGTGGTGCTGAGGAATCGAACCCAGGGCCTCATGAATGCAAGGCAAGCACTCTATTACTGAGCCACCTTCCCAGCCCCTTCTGTAGGCCTTTTATTTTATTTTTATTTTATTTTATTTTTTTGTTGGTCGTGGGGCCTGAACTCTGGGCCTGGGCACTGTCCCTCAGCTCTTCAGCTGTAAACTTGCGCTCTACCACTTGAGCCTCATCCCCACTTCCAGCTTTTTCTGCTTATGTGGTGCTGAGGAATCAAACCGAGGGCCTCATGCATGCAAGGCAAGCACTCTACCACTAAGCTACCTTCCCAGCCCCTATGTAGGCCCTTTAAACTTGTTGAAATTAGAGTTGTCCTTTAGTTTGCAAATGGTAATGTTACTCTGTGGAGTATAGTTTGAGTGCAGTTGTGGTAACATCCTGCAAGGTCATGATTTACAAGTTAGGAATATGGCCTGGCTATAGCGGTTCACCTGTGAAAAGATGGAGGGTGAAATTTGAGACTGGGAGCTGCTATATTCAGGCTTCCATTCTAGGATCTCATAAAGGCCTTCTATCAACCCCTATCAGTCTTTGTAGGTGTGATGCTGTCTGTCAGGTACCTCAGTATCCCCTGCCTAACCTGCCTCTAGCTCCCTCTGGACCAGGCAGTTTCCCTTGTCTTCCAGGCTCAAGGCTCTCTTCCTTAACCACACACCACTCTCTTCCTTAACCACACACCAGTCATGGACCAGTTCATGAATGACTACGTGGAAGAAGCCAACCGGGAAATTGAGAAGTATAACCGTGAACTAGAACAACAGGAATACCATGACCTCTTCGAACAGAAGCCCTAGAAGCTGGGCCTGATGTCCACCCACAATGGGTGAATGAATGGGGTATCAAGCCCCAGCTCTCCCAGAGGCCTCTGGAGGGTCTTTCTCTGTCCTCGTTGGCCTGTGTGTGCTGGCTTGAGTACATGTTGTCTTTGTTCTCTCCACAGCGCTGAACTCCATCACCTGCACCATTGCTGGGGGGTGGGGGTGGGATCTTCAAAGATGAGCAGTCAGGGCTGCCAGTATGGCTCTGATCTCTGATAACAGTATTTTCCTTGGTCTGTTGAGGCACCATGGGAGAGTGTGGGCTAACCATTTAGTTTGCACAGAGGAACTACTGGGACCTACCTACCCTGGGACCTAGGTATCCAGATACCCTGGCTATCCAAATGGTTACTATGCCTAGGAGCCAGACACCATCCCAAGATGGCCCTCCTTCCTGATGGTGCATGTTGTCCCTGCATCCTTCCATTGAAGGAGCCCTGGGACCTGTCCAGCAGGTTTGCACAAGCCCTGCCCAAGGCCAACCTATGGAGCCAGGAGCTCAGATTGAGAATCATAGTACATTCTGAATGAGAAGGATTCCCTGATAAGCAAGGTTGAAAGAAAGGAATGATGTTTTCCAGAAGTGTGTAGCTCTTGAGGTAATGTTAACCACACTCCATGGTTGGTTCTTGAGCTCTCTGATAGCATGGTTTGATGTCCCAAGTTCAGAGACAAGAGCAAGCCCGCTGTCCAGGCTCCCAACAGTGCTTCCCCTTGCTGGCAAAAGGAGTGTCCTGTATCCTACCTGGGACCTGATCACTCTTAAGGTGTCCAACTCCAACACCCAGTCTTCCTCCCATCCATACTAAGGAAGGACAGCTTTCAGCCATTCACTTCAGGAAACGCATGCCCCTAAACCTTGCTCTTGGCCCTGGATTTCTTTGGCTCCTGTGTATTGGGAGTTTCAGAGCTTCCATACCCAATCAGAATTCCTTCCAGTGGTTTTGTTTCTAACTGGACCATAAAACAGAGGGGAAATAAAAATTGTGTCCAGCTCAGCCTTTGAAATTAAGTGTGCAGTGGTAGGGGATCAGGCACTGATATTAGATGATATCTCCTAGGACTTCAGCGCCTCAGTTGCTTGGATTGTAAATGTTTCCTGAACTTCACATACTTCTTGCATGCCTTAGGAAGAAGCACATAGTTGAAACCAGCATAGTTTTTTGGTAATGTAGAGGGGTTTTGAAAAAGACTCCTGTTGCAGAGGAGAGCCAGGATGGAGCACACATGTCCATATGCCTGGTCACAGGGAGCCCTGCATGCAAGTAGCAGAGCAAGGCTTTGTCAGTAAAATATGCTTGTATTAGAAAAGAAAACAATTTATACTTGAAGCCAAATGAACAAAGCTGCAAATACCATTATATGAGAAATCTTGCATTGAGAAAGCTTCCTGAAACTCAGGCCCATGTGCTCTAGTCTTAGCTCCAAAAGTCTAGGAGCCTCTGACTTCTGGCTGGCCAGAGGCCAGGGTCCACAAAGACCTTGCCTCTGCTTCAGAATCAATAACATAGATCTTAAGTGCAATTGATTAATAAGCAATGAGTTACTGTAGCTTCCTTTAGCTCTATTGAGCTCTTTTTAAAAACTCGGAACATGAGCAGCCTTAGAAAAGGGAAAAGGGGGTTGGGGGTGGGGGTCGACAGGGGAATCACAGGCCATTTAATTCTTTGACTGTGAAGTTGTTGATGGATGCTCTGGATGTCAGAGCTCAAGCCATTTCCTTGCTGCCCTGGCCTGGCAGTCTGGCTGCTGCACAAGAGTTTTTAAAGAGGGTTCAGAGTCCGCGGGACAGCGGGCCTTCCGGCCATGTGGGGCTGTACTACATGGCACACTTGGTTTCTGACCATTGTCCCTAGAAATGCTCTCTCACCAATCTGCCCCTCAGTCCCCATTCCTCTCCAGGTAGAGGGGAAATGATTACCTCAACTTGAATATGAAACTGTGATTGAAAAAAAGGGCAAAATGTTAACAAGTATCAAAGCCAAAAAGGCAAAATGGGCTGAGGCCTCTACAGACGCTCCCCAGCCTGCTCGGGAGTGTGGAGGGGCACCCTGGTGAAAGGGCATTCCTGGGCACGCTGCTGTGCTCCTGGTGAAGGGCACAGCACAGCACACTGTGAGCTCTTGGCGGATCATCATGAGCACTGTTCCTGAGAACCTGTTCTGATCACGGAGTTTTAAGACCCACTCTATCCCTTTGGGTCAGGGAGTGAGGTCTTAGGCTATCTCCAGAGGAAAAGCCGTGACACTGTGTTTTAGCTTCTGACCTTGGCAGTGGACACCAGGGACAGGCAGGGTCCTCCAGGGGCTGACGTGCTGCTGCCAGCTTCGTGTTAGCAGCTTCAGTTTCATGTCACCAGAGTGAATGTGATAATGGTGAACTCGCTGAAGTTAGGTGTTTTTTGTTTTAATATGGGGTTTTGTTTTTTTGTTTTTTTTTTTTTTATGATTGGAAGGGAGGCCGTAGAAATTGGAGAAATTGGAGATCACCCTAGCAAAGGGTCACTAGTGAGGAGTTGAATTGGCCCCACAAGCCCTGGGGCCCTGAACAAAGGCCTGCACGCTGGCCTAAGCTGAAATAAATCACTCCTAAATTGTTGGGATTTTGGAGAATTTTTGCACAGTAATAAGCTCTGGATTGCTCTTTGGGCTTCTCAAAAGGGAAAAGTTCAATTCAAAGATTGTAAGCTACTAAGTATTCCAGCCATGTGGCTGAGTAGTTGGATAGTGTACCTCAAAAAGTAGGTGAGAAATGGCTTCCTTGTTGCTCCAGGGGGTCAAATACTAATGATATGAGCTCACTTACCTGCCAAAATTCACTTTTATACTAGTTTTTCAGTGCTTTAATATTTGTAACTTAAATTTTAAAACTCATATTTACAAACACTACTGTAACTTCAGTGAAACTGAATTGTGTGAATGAAGCTTTTTGCTTATTATAGTATTTATTACACTACTTAATTCAGTGAATATATAAAAGTAGCCTTCGATTTATTTTTATATTATTTTACATGTTTTTACCTGCAGTTGTGTACGTGAGTTTACCTTGGTAATTAAGATGTAATGCTAAGGACCAATAAACTATCACCCAACAAACAAGGCCTCCATTGTTGCCTGTCCTGGACACTGCCCCAGGTTCCTTGACAAAAGGGGGGCAAGGGCATTCCTGGGGACTCAAGAATCTTCCCAGCCTGGCTGGGATGTCCTTTTACTGGAGCTGCTATGAGACAAACCCTTGGGGGCTCAGATTGTGGCTTGATGGTAAAGTGTTCACCTAGTATGCATGAAGTCCTGGGTTCGATTCCTCAGTACCACATAAACAGAAAAGACTGGATGTGGTGCTGTGGCTAAAGTGATAGAGTGCTAGCATTGAGCAAAAGAAGCTCCAGTGCCAGACCGTGAGTTCAAGCCCAGGACTGGCACCAAAAAAAAAGTGGGGAGAACCCTTAGGGTTCACACTTCCTTCCCTGGTTTCCATAGTTCACAAGAAGAAGCCACCTTCTCTGGCTAGCAGAGAGGGCCCTGGAGAAACTGGAAAGGAGCTTACAAAAGCCCGGTAGGAAAGCCCTCCCACCTCTCTACCTGCCAGATTCCTCACGCACTCATACCCTGTCCTTTTTTTTTTTTTTCCATTGCTAAAGATAGACTTCATGGCCTGGATGTTAAACAAGCACTCCACCATGAAAAACATGGAACTATATCTCCAGCTCCTCTCCCAGTCTTTATCCTAGCCTGCAGTAGGAATGTGCCTTTACTGACTGAATGACCTGTAATGCGCCTCCAGGTGACCCCTCAAACCCACCTTATAAATAGGAATTACTGCGCTGGGGAGCTGATAACAGACGGCAGAGCTACTGCCCTTGATTCCCTTAAAGCTGAGAACCCTCACAAAGTCAGATCTAGAGTGGGGCCTTGAAACTGCCAATTCTAAAGGAGTAGTTGGCCAAAACCCTGGAGCTCTTAGGAACAAATATAAATTCAGGAACTATCCCTGCAGGTCCAGGTTCCGCTAGCCTAGCATCCACAGCAGGTGGCCTGGGGGTCTGGCAAGCTTACATCCTCTCCCACAGGCTCCACAGCTCCTGAGGGTGGGGAGAATCATAGCCTGTGGGGAAAAGGGCTGATCTGGGAGGGGCTCTTTCCATCAATTCCTACCCCCAGAGGCTCAGGCTTGCCTCCAGGGGAGGCAGTGTTCCTGTGACCTGGAGTTTGAAAATCTAAGGTTACAAGTTCTGTGAGTCCTGTACAAAGCTACGTGGGAAGCTTCTGGTCGATGGGAGGGGGTGACCACAGTGTCACCCTCCCCCCAGTCCACATCACCCAGCTTCCTGCCACTCATCCTGGTGGCCGTACGCCCAAGCTCCTTTACCACCCCACAGTCTTTAGGGATTGTTCCCCCCAAGGAACTGCAAGCAGAAGTTAGTGGGGGAGCTTGGATGTTAGGAAGCAGGGATGGAACAGCATCTTCAACCTGGATATCTCAGTGGAGACCTGGGACTACTGAGAACTGCTTGATAGAGAGGAGGAGCCACAGAACCTGAGAAACCTAAGTGTGATTTAGAGCTGAGGATTTCATGTGGCGTTGCAGTGAGGAACACCAGAAACAGGGATATACCAATCTTTGTCACAGGGTAGAACAGTTGTGTCCAAACAACACAGCCACAGCCCATGACAAAGGGAACACTGTGGTTCGGGTATACAGGGCCTGGAGTGGTACTAGCCTCAATTCCAGCATGGAGACATGGACGGCATCGAGACACCCTCTATGCTGGGTAGCCTCACTCCCCACCAGCAGTGAGCTTCCAGCTTCACAACCCACCAAAAGCAAGACCCCACCTGCTCTAAAGGGGTTCCCAAAATCTGGGAAACCAGACACTGGTCAGGAAAATGGGCTCATTCTGATAGGCCTGGCCAAAGGTCACTTCCATAGGCCCCTTTGGGAGCTGGATTCGCAAAGAAGGGCTTGTTCCCCAGCCGGCATTGTGGTTCCTTCCCTGCAGGTCAGATACCATTCTACTTGACTTTTACACAGTTTGCTTTTGCCAGTCTTTTCTAGTACAAGTCACTGGAAACAAGGTTGTGTTGTGATGGCGGTAGGGTGGATTTTTTTTTTCCAATTTTACTGCTAGTGTATTCATATTTTAATTGGCACATGTTAGTTGTAAACGGGGAGTTTGTTGTGATATTTCCACACATGTACATAATGTATCCCTACTAACCTTACTCTCTTGCTCTCCCCTCTTCCCCCCTCCTGTTTTTGTGGTGCCATCCTAAGGCTTGAACTCAGGGCCTAGGTACTGTCCCTGAGCTTTTTTGCTCAAGGTTAGTGCTCTACCACTTGAGCCACAGCCCCACTTTTAGCTTTCTGGTGGTTAATAGAGATAAGTCTCACTGACTTCTCAAGCTGGCTTTGAATCATGATCCTCAGATCTCAATCTCCTGAGTAGCTACGATTGCATGTATGAGCCACCAGTACATGGCTTTCTTCCCCCTTCTTAACATAGGAGTTTCAACAAGCTTCACTGTTCTATTTTTATACATGTCAAAACTGTATGTATACCAGGTGGTCTACCACTTGAAATACATCCCATTCCTTTTTTTTTTTTTTTTTTTTTTTGTGGGTCATGGGACTTGAACTCTGGGTCTGTGCACTATCCCTCAGCTCTTCAGCTCAAGGCAAGCACTCTACCACTTGAGCCACAGCACCACTTGCAGTTTTCTGAGTGTTTTATTGGAGATAAGAGTCTCTTGGACTTTCCTGCCCCGGCTGGCTTTGAACCGGATCCTTGGATCTCATCCTCCTGAGTAGCTAGGATTACAGGTGTGAGCCACCGGCGCTCGGCTCCCATTCCTTTTTTTCTTTTTTTTTTTTTTTCTGAAGTAAAAGAAAGATCTTTCAGAGCTGGAGATTTACCTCTGTTGGTAGAGCACTCTGCTTAGCATGTGAAAACTCCTGGGTTTGATCCTGAGCACTACAAAAAAAGAAAAGAAAGTCCTGTCCATTGTAATGTGGACAGGCCACTGTTCCACACTGGGGGCACAAGAACAGTCACACTGCCATCTTGAAGGAAAAACTGACAAGAATCACCTGATGACTTGAAGATAAAAGTGGAAAAACCCAAAGTGGAAAATAACCAGTATTTTGAAACATTTCCAAGAACCTTTTGTTACATTCCCTAAAAATCTGAAGAATAAATTTGTCCACAAATTATTCCTTTTCTCCCCAGGCCTCTGCACTGCCCTATATCATGACTAGTTTTTAAAAAGACAGAAAACATTGAATGGAAATAAATATTTATTTCAAACTATAAATCTGCAAAAGAAAATATAAAGTGTGAATGTATGTCTATTTTATCCATACAATACTTGCTGCTTTTCCTGTACCAATAAATTTATCCATGCACTAGTAGTTCCCACATGTAATTTGAGGCCAACCCAGGCAAAAAGTTTGTGGAAACACATTTTAACCAATAAAAAGCTGTACATAGTGGCATGTGCCAGTTATGGCAGGAAGCTCAAGAGAAGGATCATGATCGGGGGGGGGGGGGGGGGGGGGGAATTGCAAAGCCCTATCTCAAAAACAGAGCAAAGCCAGGCTCCAGTGACTTATGCCTGTAATCCCTATGATCTAGTCATTTTCAGGAGGCTGGGATCTGATGATAGAAGTTCAAAGGCAGCCTAGGCAGGGAGGTCCAGGAGATATTTTACAATTAACCACCAGAAGGCTGGAAGTGGAGCTGTGGCTCAAGCACAAGAGATAAGGGACACCTAGACTCTGCCCCAGGCACCAGAATTAAAGGAAGAGAAAGGGATGGGAAGGAAAGAAAGGACCGGAGTAAAAAGGGTTAGAGGTGTGGCTCAAATAACAGTGAGAGGGGAGGGGCATGGGTATGCCAACAGGCTGGCCCTAGGGCTTAAACTGTGGGCCTAGGTACTGTCCCTGAACTTTGGGTTTTTTTTTTTTGTCGATCATGGGGCTTGAACTCTGGGCCTGGGCGCTGTCCCTCAGTTCTTCAGCTCAAGTCTAGCTAGTGCTCTACCACTTGAGCCACAGTGGTTTATTGCAGATAAGAGCCTCTCAGACTTTCCTACCCAGGCTGGCTTTGGACCATGATCCTCAGATTTCAGCCTCCTTACTAGCTAGGATTACAGGTGTGAGTCACCAGTGCCCAGCTTCCCTGAACTAGAGCTAGAGCTCTACCTCTTGAGCCACAGCTCTACTTCTGGCTTTTTGCTGGCTAATTGAAGATAAGAAGTTCAAGAAGTTTCCCACTGGGCTGGCTTCCAACTGTGAATTACAGATCTTAGCCTTCTGAGTAGCTAGGATTATACATGTGAGCCACCAGTACCTTGCTGTTATCACTTTTTTTTTTTTTTTGTCAGATGTGAGGCTAGAACTCAGGGCCTGGGTGCTGTCCCTGAGCCTCTTTGGGCTCAAGGCTAGTGCTCCACCACTTAAGCCACAGTGGTATGAGCCACTGATGCCCAGCTGTTGTTTTTGGTTTTGGTTTTGGTTTTTTTTTTTTGTTTGTTTGTTTTTTGCCAGTCCTGGGGCTTGAACTTGGGGCTGGCACTGTCCCTGAGCTGCTTTTGCTCAAAACTAGCACTCTACTACTTGAGCCACAGTGCTACTTCCAGCTTTTTCTATTTATGTGGCACTGAGGAACCCTGGGCTTCATGCATGCTAGGCAAGCACTCTACTACTAAACTGTATTTCCAGCCCATGTTTTTACTTTTTTTTTCAGTTTTTTTTATTGTGAAAATACTGTACAGAGGGGTTACAATTACATGAGCAAGGTCATGAGTACATTTCTTATCAAGCATTGTTGCCTCCTCCTTTGTTTCCCCTTACCATCCCTTCCCATCTTCCCCCCTTACCCCCCCCCCTTGTTTTTACATTTTTAAGAAACTTTATGACTCCAAAATTTCATGCCTGGATGAAAACCCAAATAATAGAGAAATAAGGACAACAGGAAAAGATGGCTTGATAAAGAAGGTAGTTCTAGTTTGAAACTAAGACTTCATGGAATTTTCTAAACAGACTCCACTTCAACCTCTGTGGTTTTTTGTTGTTTTGTTTTTTTTAAACATTAAGCCAGGATTTATTTTAGTAGAACAAGATAAAAATAGGGGGCTTGGAAGGTGGCTCAGTGGTAGAGCGCTTGCCTTGCATGCATGAAGTCCTGGGTTCGATTCCTCAGCACCACATAAACAGGGGGGAAAAAAGCCGGAAATGGTGCTGTGGCTCAAAGTGGTAGAGCACTAGCCTTGAGCTGAAGAGCTGAGGGACAGTGCCCAGGCCCAGAGTTCAGGCCCACGACTGGACCCCCCCCCCAAAAAAAAAAAAAGATAAAAATAGGGAGAAATACGAGGAAAAGGGAGAAACATTTCCTGCTTCCAATGCAAAAAATGGGGGCAAAGACTCACTAACTTCTTTGTTTTATAGATAAAAATAATTCCATACCTAGAAAGAGTAGAAATCTTACCCAACAGGTTGCTTGGACCTCTCCAGTGTCTCCCCCAATCCATGTGCACCCAGCATCCTGCCAGGTTTGAAGCTAGTGTGAAGGGTGGTCTGAATAAGGCTTTAGGAAGCCTCAGCTCTGGTGACCAGGACAAGGGACCAGTAAGAAGGAGAGCTAGGGCTAAGAGTAAAAAAGAGACGTGATGGGAAGGTGATACCAAATGGACACAGACTAGCCAAGGATGGCCTAGAGGTGATAAGCCATCCAGAGGGCTTGAGGGTCTCCAGCTGGAATTCCGCCAGTGGCAGGTATGGCATTCCAATGAGGTAAGGAGGGGTTAGATGAAAGGTAAAGTTGGCACCAGTGATGGCTCATGCCTCTGTAATTGTAGCTTCTTGGGAGGCTGAGATCTGAAGATCATGGCTCAAAGCTAGCCCAGGCAGAAAAGTCTATGAGACTCTTTATTTCCAATTAACTATCAAAAAGCCAGAAATGGAGCTGTGGCTCAAGTGGTAGAGTACCAGCCTTGAGCAAAAACTCTAAAGGACAAAGAAAGGTGAAGTTGGAGCCCAGACCTGTGGCATTTGCCTCAACACCTGCTGGGCAAAACTACTAGGTCAAGGTTTCATTGGGTCTGTCTATCAGATGCGTATTGGCTGAGCAGCTGAGCTGTGGAGCTAGAACTCAGGTCATGAGGGCAGTGGGACAGCCCTGGAACCTTCCTGCCCAGATGAAATCAGTGACCTGAGAGCCTATAGATTTCTGCCTAGTAATAGATGCTGACAGAGTGCAGCTTTAGGGGTGGGGAGGGCCATAGCGATGTCATCCTCAGGGAAGCAGGTTATTGTTGAATCTGAAAAGCAGGAGTTCCCTGTCCCCTTGGACTAAAATTGAGGGGGAAAATGAGTAAACTACTTGCTTTCATCACAGATTTTGGAAGTTACTTAGCTAAACCAAATATTAGACCCCTGCTAGCTCTAGTGTAGATAGAACCTTTGAACATGCATCCTATGAAGATATAGGTATTTATATTACACGTGCACACACCATTTATTACTTCACCTTACTTCTGATGGATTGTCATGCTTTAGACCACTCTGTGTGTGTCTGTGTGTCTGTGTCTGTGTGCACACATGCTGGTCCTAGGGCTTGAACTCAGGGCTTGTATGCTGTCCCTTACCTTTTTCACTCACAGCTGATGTTCTGCCAGCTGCCAGTGGCTCATGCCTGTAATCTTAGTTACTCAGGAGGCTGAGATCTAAGAATCACAATTCAAAGCCATCCTGAACAGGAAAGTTTGTGAGACTTTTTTTTCCCATTTATTTTATTATTATTTATTTTATTTTTATTTATTTATTTTTTTTGTCAGTTGTGGGGCTTGAACTCAGCCTGGGCGCTGTCCCTCAGCTCTTCAGCTCAAGGCAAGCACTCTACCACTTGAGCCACAGCGCCACTTCCTATTTATTTTTATTTTATCTATTTGTTTTTTTGGGGGTCCGGTCGTGGCCATGAACTCTGGGCCTGGGCGCTGTCCCTCAGCTCTTCAGCTCAAGGCTAGCGCTCTACCACTTTGAGCCACAGTGCCACTTCCGGCTTTTTTCTTTTTGCTTATGTGGTGCTGAGGAATCGAACCCAGGGCCTCATGCATGCAAGGCAAGCGCTCTACCACTGAGCCACCTTCTCAGCCCAAGAGTACATTTCTTTCTTTCTTCTTTTTTTTTTTTTTTTTTTTTTTTTTTTTTTTTGGGTCCAGTCGTGGGGCCAGAACTCTGGGCCTGGGCACTGTCCCTCAGCTCTTCAGCTCAAGGCTAGCACTCTACCACTTGAGCCACAGCGCCACTTCCGGCTTTTTTCTTATGTGGTGCTGAGGAATCGAACCCAGGGCCTCGAGCATGCAAGGCAAGTGCTCTACCACTGAGCCACCTTCCCAGCCCCCAAGAGTACATTTCTTATCAAGCATTGTTGCCTCCTCCTTTGTTTCCCCTTACCATCCCTGCCCTCCCATCTCCCCCCTTTATCTCTAATTAAACATCAAAAAACTGAAAGTGGCATTGTGGCTCAAAGTGGTCAAAGTGGTAGAGCACTAGCCTTGAGCACAAGAGCTCAGGGGCAGCACCCAGGCCCCAAGTTCAAGCCCCATAATTGACAAAAAAAAGCTGGTGCTCTACCACTTGAGCCACACCTCCACTTCTGGGTTTTTGGTGGTTAATTGAAGTCTATCAGACTTTCCTGTGTGGGCTGGCTTCAAACTGAAATCCTCAGATATCAGCCTCCTAGAACTAATTAACAGCTTGAATTAACAGGTTGGAGCCACCAACCCTCTGTGCTCAATCTCAGTCTCTTTCCCTCCCTCCTCCTCTCCCCTCCTCCCTTGTCTTTCTCTCTCAATGAGTAAGAAACCATTGATGAGGAATAATGGTTCGTGAGGGTTGAGGGGACAAGCATAACCAGGCCAGAAGAAGGACCAGGCTGGAGTACAAGGGGGTGGGTGCTATTTGGAAGGTCAAGGCAACAACACTTGCCTGAATAGGGATTCAATGTAGATGAGTCAGAACAATGGAATTCCCATGTCTGGAGCAGCTGGGTGGATGGTAGAGTCAGGAATCCTATTTGCATGCATTTCATTGGATTTGTGTATTAGCCATCTGGGTCTGTTGGGGTGGGAGGTAACTAGGCTGTGACTCAGGAGCTCAGTGACAGGAGTTAGGAAATTTGAGTCAGCCACCACCAACCACAGGTAAAGGAAAATACCAGGAAGCTCTTAGAAGGGAGTGGGAGGCAAAATCCCCCCACCAAGGTTCTGTGTCCTGCTGCCTTTCTTTCCTGGGCAAGAAAGCCCAACCAGGGAGCTGGTAGAGAGTAGTCTCTTGCCAGTGGAGGGGGCTAAAAGACAGCTGTGAGTGGGTTGAGGAACATAGGGAGGGGGATATTTGAAGCAGTTTTCTCTTCAGTGTAATTGCAGCACTTAGGCTGAGGCAGGAGGATCTTGAGTTCAACCTCAGTCACATAGTAAGACCCTGTCTTAAAACAACAAAAATTGTGGCTGAGAAATGGATGGGAATATTTGTTTATTGAGTGGATACTGGGGGCTTGAAATCAGGGCTTGGGTGCTCAAGGCTGATGCTCTACCAATTGAACCACAGCTCCACTTTTGGCCTTTTGGTGCTTAATTGGAAGAGTCTCATGAACATTCCAGCCCAGGCTGGCTTTGAACTGCAATCCTCAGATCTCAGCTTCCTGACTCATGAACAGGCATGAGCCACTAGTGCCCAGGAAATGGTTTAGTATTTATTTTGATTACACAGTCACTCCTAACCCCAGATTTGAATTACAGGCAAATTAAGTGGCAGGCAAAGCCCAAAATGAGCAGAAGGCCCTTTGAAACAGGTGTTGTGTGTCTGGTGGAATCCAGTGGACATGGTTTGATGTCTACAGCCCAGGGAGGTCAGAGGTCCCAGGAGAGGAAATGGGAGAGGTCCACATTCCTCTGCCTGGGTCCCTCAGCTTGCTTGTGCCAATAGGCTTTGAGGAAATGGGTTGGGTTGAGAGGGATGATGAGAAGGATGACATTAATCAAAATGCATTCTACTTATAAACATTTGTTGAATGGTAACCACTTTTTACAACTAAAGATAATTTCTAAAAAATGGTGAGATCCAGGCAGGAGATCTCAGGCATCTGACTTTGCCCTTAGCCTCCAGTGTATAAGGCACAGGAGGCTTTAGCTGGAAGAGGTAGGTGCTGAGTTCTTTTGAGAGCCACACAAGAAAGGTGCCCAGTGGACCACAGACACCCCCTTGAGGGGGATTTGCTCTGAGCTTCTCTTCCATCCTCAGGCTAAGGGGCAAGGTCCTCTTGATTCCTCTGATAAGGGAGTAGAAAACCAAGGGGATTTAGGTGCTGCTTCTCCAATCCCAGGTGTTGTTCTGGAACAACAGGGTTGAAAGGACCAGCAGGTGTTTGGGAGCTGCTGGGAGGCAGGAGCAGAAGACCTCAGATGGAAGAAGACTGGGGGAGGGTATTTCACTCTTACACCCATCTCCCTCCCTAAGCGATGTCCACCTGTCCTTCAGCTTCAAGTTACCTCCACCCAGACACCTTAGGAAGCTGGGAGTCTTGGCCTAGAGCTCTACCTTAAAGTCTGGAAAAGGTCCCAAAGGTGGGTTGGATGGGTGCATAGCCCCTCTCAGTGGCTACTTACCTCAAGAAAACAAGCACGCAGCCATCTCCTAATGTGGCTGCCTGCCCGCAATTCAGTTGCCCACGTCCTTAGGAGCAGTCATGGGGCAGTCATTGGCAAAAGGCCTCCAGGCACATGGGGGGGGGACAGTGCACTGGGTGTCCTTGATCCCCTCGGGCAGTCTTTGGATGTCGGGCACGACACTTACACTAAGACTCTTGCTAATGCACAAGGAGCCCTGGATGCAGTCTCTGCGCAGAGATGCACCCTTGGCCCAAGGGATCCCAGTGTAGAGGCTGTAGAGGAATAGCGCTTTGCTGGGGAGAGAGAGTGTGTGCATGGGGACAATCTGGGCTCCGAGGGCTGTAGAATTATTTACCGAGGAGCCACCATGGGCCGGGCCAGGCCAGGGGTTCACCGTAGCGGTAGGACTGGCCAGAACCCAGTGCAACACACCAAGGTCTCCTAACATTCAAGCGCACAAACGTGTGCGCGCACATCTCTCCAAGCCAACCCTGCGCCTGCATGTCTAGGGAGGGACCCGGGGCGGCGGTGCCATTTTGGGAGGCGCACGGCCAGCAAACCCGACGCCGCGGAGCTGGAAGGGGGAACCGGCTCCGTGGGCCTGGGCGGAAGCCGGGGAAGGTGCGCCGGCCCGCGTCAAGTTAGTTCAGTCGCCGGGGCTGGAGGAGTGGAATTAAGAGAAAGGAGCCCGCGATTTAGGGCGGGACCAGCGAGCTGAATGGAGAGGGTGGGGCCGGCGGGGGCGTGGCCTGAGGACGCCCCCAGCCTGTGGGCGGGAGCCGGCGGCGCATTTAAAGCAGAAGCCTCGCCAGTGTCCCCCACTCTCCGCGTCTCTGAGCTCATCCAGGCTATTTTCCCCCAGCTACGTCCCAGCCCCGACCCCGCGACGCTTGGGCAGGCGCGTGCGAGCCGGGTCCACAAGGTCTGGCTAAGTGGCCGTGGGTCCCCGGGAGCTGCGCGTTCGCGGGTGGGAGGGCGGTGGGCGGGCCAGCGGGGACCCCGCCCTTGGTGGCTTGGCGTCCCGTGGCCTGGCGAGGCCGCCGGAGCGGCATTAGGACCCAGGCGAGGCCACGGGGTGGTGGGGGGTATGCCGTCGGCTCCCGCCGGTGGAGTGCGGGGGGGGGGGGGACACCGAGTGTGACCGGCCTCAAAGAGCAGGCTGAGGAGCCCCCTGTGCGTGCGCGTGCGCAGCCACCTGGCGGCCAATTGCCGGGGTCACGGCCACGGCCACCAGACAAGTAGCGTCGCCGCCGGGCTGTGGACGTGAGAACCGGCCCTCGGGGCGAGGGCGCGGCAGGGACGCCCGACCCCGCCGGCCAGGGGAGCCCCCCAGCCTGGGCAGGGGTCCCCGAGTCCGGGCGGGTGCGCGCTGGCGGGACGGGGAAGAGGGCGCCTGGTGGACAGAGCGCGCCGCGTGGAACGCACAGCCGTCTCGGTTTTAATCCTCCTGTTTGAACGAGTGCTGAGTTGGGGGGGGGGGCTCAGAAGTGGCCAGGATGTGAGGCTCCCGGAGCCTCTGAGCCCGGGATGCTGCCGAGCCAGCTGCGCTGTCGGCCGCCGGGGTTGAGATCCCCTTACTACGTCCGGCCTGGCACTTCCCCGGGGCAGCCGCGGGACCCCAGCCGGAGCCCACTTTTGTCGCGCGAAGGGAGGAAAGATGTTCCCTCCAGCCCCTCCACCACTGCCCATTTTCCCCATTACTGTCCCTTCTGGAGGTGCCTCGGGTCTCCCGTCCCGCGTACGCTCCCTGCGCATCCTGCACTCAGACACCCCCCCCCCCCCCCGGGGCTGCAAATCCCAGGCTCCTTCCCCCCGCTGCACGCGGCACCGCCAGTGCTTCCTTCTGTGCACGCCTGGAGCACACAGCCCGGCCATCCCGGGCCGAGGCGGGAGCGCGCCCAGCACCGTTCCAGCTCCCCACTCTCACACCCCGTCCCTCCTCCCTGCTGGACCCGCGGCTCCGCCTTCCTGGCGCCCCGGGGCTGCCCTCCTCCCCCCCACCCCCCACCCCGCTTTCCCCCGGCAGGGGGTCGGGGGGGTGAAGGGAAAGGGGATCAGGAGGGAAGCAGAAGAGACGGGCATTTATTTCCTTTTTTGTGAGTGTGCCGGTGTGGGGCTTGAACTCGGGGCCTGGACACTGTCCCTGAGCTTCTTTTTGTTTAAGGTTAGTGCTCTACCACATGGGTGGCAGCACCACTTCCAGCTTTTTCTGAGTAGTTAATTGGAGATAAGAGTCTCATGGACTTTCCAGCCTGGGCTAGCTTCCAACCAGGATCCTCAGATCTCAGCCTCCTGAGTAGCTAGGATTACAGGTGTCAGCCACCAACCCCTCTGGCTTTAGATGGAGGAATTTAATCTCTTCAATTAAGATTGTTTTTTCCTGGTTCCATTGGGGCCTCCTCCCTATTATTGTTGCCCCGTGTCCCTCTATCACCTCTCAGTGACTTGGGGTGGGGTAGGTTGCTGGTATGGAGCTGGTCACAAGACTTTGGTTTTCCTTGTAGATAACTCCACCATGTCACAAGCTTCCACTGTGTCACAGAATGGGTTCCTTGAGGATTCCAGTGAAGACTTAGGTGAGTGCAGAGAGAGCTCCTTGATTAAATGCCTTTAGGGACCTGCATACTCCTGGTCTTAGCTACCTGTGTGGCCCAGGGCTGGTGCCCAAATGCTTTGGAACTTGATGCCAGCAGAGGTCTGGGGGTGCTAAGGTCTGGGCAGGCAGCCACTTTCTACTCTTCTTGGCTGTGGTTCACTGTTAGGTGGCAGGTGTCTGGGCAGTATTAAGCCATATGTTGTACATTCCCTTATTTCTCAGTCCCCACCTAGTACTGCAATTGACCTTTAAGAAAATCAGACCGGGCATCAGTTGTCTCCTCTTAATCTGTCCTTTCCTAAGTCTCTAGGCTGGTGCTGTCTTGCTTGTCCTCTGCCCAGCCCAGTGTTGTTTATCAGGACAGTGTTGGAACAGTGATGGTGTGCTCTTAACCCTGGGTTCCCCAGGGGCTCTGTGTGCCAGGCTGCTTGCTGTGGTCAGGTTAGCTGTAGGATGGCATTGCAGGAGCCATACAGAAAGATAAGGCTACAAAGAGTAGAGCTCTGGGTAGAGGAGAAGGTGGAGTTCCCACCACCACCAAAAAAAAAAAAAAAAAAGGCAGCATAGGGTAGTAGTGGTGCTGGGAAGAGTGGCAGAAGGCAGACTGGGATGAGTTGGTATTGGTGGAACCAGGTTTTTGTCCTCCCACCCCCACTGCTGGTCGTGGGGCTTGAACTCTGGGCCTGGGCGCTGCCCTGAGCTCTTCAGCTCAAGGCAAACGTTCTTCCTCTGGAGCCACAGCACCACTTCTGGTTTTCGGGTGATTAACTGGAGATAAGAGTCTGGGCTAGCTTTGAACCATGATCTTCAGACCTCAGCCTCCTGAGTAGGAAGGATTACAGGCGTGAGCCACTGGCTCCCAGCCCAGGTATTTTTTTGGTCTTGATTTTTTTTGTGCTAGCCCCAGGGTTTGAAATCAAGTCTTCAATCTCTTGCTCAACTTTCTTGCTCATAGCTGATGCTGTACTACTTGAACAATAGGTTGAGTCCAGCCATTTTTGCTGGTTAATTGGAGGAAGTAGCTCTTGAACTTTTCTTCCTGGCCTGGCTTTGAACCTCAATCTCCAGGTCTTGTTCTTTTTTTGGGGGGAGGGAGGGTCCGGTCGTGGGACCTGAACTCTGGGCCTGGGCGCTGTCCCTCAGCTCTTCAGTTCAAGGCTAGTGCTCTACCACTTGAGCCACAGCGCCACTTCTGACTTTTTTTTCTGCTTATGTGGTGCTGAGTAATCAAACCCAGGGCCTCATGCATGCAAGGCAAGCGCTCTACCACTGAGCCACCTTCCCAGCCCCCCAGGTCTTGTTCTCTTGAGTAGCCAGGATCACAGGTGTGAGGTATGGACAGCAGGCTAACCAGCTTTAAATAAGGCAAGCCTAGAATACTAAAGTCAGGGAGAACATTCTTTGACTTAATCTTTCTTCTCTGGGCTCTGGATGTAGTGTCTGGGAGTCACCAAGCTCTGAGCTCAGGAAATTTGGAGAAACAAGGCCTGGGGTGTACAGGTAAACTGGTAGGAAGAAGTAGAATCGAGTCAGGGTGAGTCACTACTTTACAGGTGTAGGTGAACTGCTGGTCGGGCGTTTGTGTCTAAACAAGGGCCCTTTTCCTAGGAGTACTCTTGTATGAGGAAGTAAGTATAAGACAGTCTGAAAGAGGTCCCAGCTGTGCCAGAAGAGAAGGACACTTAGGAGAGGAAGAGGAGCATTCCAAGTGAACCCTAGAGAAGGCCCTGGAGGGAGGGATGTCCTCTGAGAAGAGTGAACATGCCTGGAGCACTAGCCAACTGGCCTAAGAGAGATGAGTGAGGAGTCGGACTGGGCCTCGGGAGCTGAGGCTCAGGGCCGGAGTAGAGGACATTTGCATGTTATCAGGAAGTCTTTGTTGTTGTTGTTTTGGGTCGCAGGACTTGAACTTGGGCCTGGGGTCTGCCCCTCAGCTTTTTGGCTCAAGGCTAGCACCCTACCACTTGTGCCCTAGAGCGGCTTCCAGTTTTCTGTTGGTTAATTGGAGATAAGAGTCTCTTGGACTTTCCTTCTCAGGCTGGCTTTGAATCCCAATCCTAAAATCTCACCCTCCTGAGTAGCTAAGATTACAGGCGTAAGCCACTGGTGCCAGGCAGGAAGTCTTTGTATAGGACGAGGCCTGATGGTGAAGATGGGGGCAGCTGCAGTCATTGGGGGCCGCTCTGGGGTCCTGCATGTAGTGAGGAAAGCATGTGATGTGAAGCAGGGCGGAGATGAAGCTTCCTTCCTCTATTTCTCCGACTCTTCCTGCTTCCCAGGTCTCAGCCTAGATGAGACTCCACCTGCCCTCTCTGGCAGCAGGGGCTCTAAGCTCTGTGTTAACAGAGCACCCAGAGATAGGGGTTTATCTGGAAACTTCAGTTGCTCTGCCTTCTCTTGAGTTCCATAGCCTCGGCATTCTGGGGGACAGAGGCCAGACAGTCTTATCTGCACTATGTACCCTGGGCTTAGCCTCTGGAATGGATGTATTGACAGCGCAGAAACTTGGTTCTTATAGCTGGGAATGTCACAGGGGGACTCCAGCTCTGTGTACCTGCTGCTGCCATGAGTAAGACCTGGCAAGACCAGAAATTCTGCCTCCCTGGGCTGAGGCTCCCTTCCTGAGGTGTGTGGGAGCCCTCACCAGGCACTGTCTAGCTGGACATTCCAGGGGAGCCTGTTTCTTGTGATCCCCCTCCTGGTGAACAGCACTGATAGCTCTCTTGGGTGTCTTTTGGTGACAGCTGCATCTCTGAACTATTTCAAGAATGACACTGATATCTCCAAAGCTCGAGATGAGAACCTGCGGGATGAGACCTTTGACACGGTCAACTCCTCCATTGTGTCTGGCGAGAGTGTCCGGTTTTTTGTTAATGTCAATCTTGACATGCAGTCCGCCAAACCTGGTATGAAACTTTCAGGAGGGACAGGCCTGGGGGAATTAAGGGCCTGGGAAGATAAAGCCCTGCTCTATCAAGTGAGACCTGAACAGTTGTGGTGCCACTCTGAGCTTTTCTCCATTTTTCCAGATATGGCCACTGGCGGCTGCATGCTCCTGCACACCTCTCGCAAGGTGAGGGCCTGACCTGGGAAGTCTTGGGGTCTCTAGTTGGAGAGAGCTGCTTCTCTTAAGAGTCCCCAAGCTGTTTCCCTCTCCCATTGTCTCCAGAAGTTTCCAAGCAGGGATGTGTGTGTGTGTGTACGTGTGTGTATGCATGCACATGTATTTACACGCACCAGTAGTGTAACTTGAATTCATAGCCTCACACTCTTGCTTAGTTTTTTCCAAGCAAGGCTGGAGCTCTACTACTTGAGTCACACTATACTTCAAGCATTTTGCTGGTTAATTGGAGATAAGAATCTTATGGCTGACTTGGAGCCAAAATTCTCACACCTCAGCCCCCTGAGTAGCTAGGATTACAGGTGTGAGCCCCCAACACCCAGCCTAAGCAGAGATTTTAAACTAACTCAAGGCTGAGCGTTCCCATTTAGTAGGAGGTATTGGGCCCAGTGAGCAAGAGCAGCCAAAGACCACCATTGCCTAGGCAAAGACAGTAGTGTCAACACAGACCTGTGTGGTTCTGACCCTGGATGCCCCATAGTACCTGAAGTTAAAGAACTTCGAGGAAGAAATCCGTGCACAGCGAGACCTGGATCGCTTCCTGGCCCAGGCCAGCATCATCCTGGATGAAACGGCCACCTCTCTGGATGAAGTGCTGCGAACCATGCTAAAATGCTTCACCCAGGACCCCAGCCACGCAGAACCCAAATACAACTTGGACCGGCTCATGGCCAAGCTCTTTACGGATGCTGAGAACCCCACGGAGGGTAAAGGTAAGACCTACCTCTCTGCTTTGGCAAGAGGAGGTCTGTTGATGGACTGGCTGACCCTGCTTCCTTCTCCCTCCACTGTTGTCTTCAGCCCATCTGCTGTCAGATACCATTCAAGGAGTCACCGCCACGGTCACAGGGGTGCAGTACCAGCAGTCGTGGCTCTGCATCATGTGAGTTGCCAGGAGACAGCTACCACTTGTCACTCTGGAGCTAGGCATCTCATATCCCTGAAGAGGATGGCCCTCAAGTGACATAGCCCTATTCGCGATGGGGAGGGTTAAGCACTCTATCCTATTTGGTCATCTTTTCCTTCCTAATAGAGGCTACAGCTTGGGATTCTGGGTAACTGGAGCTGCAGCCGTTGAGGGTGCTCTCAGTGTCCTGTGTGTTCTCTCCCTACCAGCTGTACCTTAAAAGACCTACATAGGAGGCATGTGTGCATCAGCCGCCTAGTTCGCCCACAGAACTGGGGGGAAAACTCCTGTGAGGTTCGCTTTGTCATCCTGGTGCTGGCTCCACCCAAGATGGTGAGTTCAGGTCTTGGGGTCGATCTGCTTTCTGGGGAGGAAGGTCTTCTTGAAAGCATTTTTTTCTTTTTTTTTGGGGGGGTGGTGGGGGTCCAGTTGTGGTCTGAACTCTGGGCCTGGGCGCTGCCCCTCAGCTCTTCAGCTCAAGGCTAGCGCTCTGCCACTTGAGCCACAGCACCACTTCCAGCTTTTTCTGCTTATGTGGTGCTGAGGAATCGAACCCAGGGCCTCATGCATGCAAAGCAAGCACTCTACCACTGAGCCACCTTCCCAGCCCTCTTTTTTTTTTTTTTTGCCAGTACTGGGGCTTGAACTCTGGGCCTGGGCACTGTCCCTGAGCTTCTTTTGCTCAAAGTTAGCACTCTACTACTTGAGCCATAATGCCACTTCTGGCTTTTTCTGTTTATGTGGTACTGAGGAATTGAACCCAGGGCCTCATGCATGCAAGGCAAGCACTCTACCACTGAGCCACCTTCCCAGCCCTCCCAGAGCCTCTTGAAAGCATTTCTAAATGCTTTATTTTTTAAATATATTTTTTTTATTTTTATTTATAAAATTTCTAAAGCCTTCTTCTCACACCTGATCGTTTACATTTGTTACATCTAAATTTCCCTAGAAGTTGCTCAAAAGGTTTTTCCTTAACTGAAAAGGAATTCTTTTTCTGCAGTACTAAGGTTTGAACCTGCTGCTGCCAGTTCACAGGGGAGCACCTGCTTGCAAGCGCCTGTGCTTGGCAGAGGCGGGGCCTTCTCTACTGTCTAGGGGCTGCAGATGTGATCCTCATATCCTTCAACCCCAGAAAAGCACCAAGACGGCGATGGAGGTGGCACGCACATTTGCCACCATGTTCTCGGACATCACCTTCCGACAGAAGCTCCTGATGACCCACACGGAGGAAGATTTCAAGGAGGCCTTGGTGCATCAGCGGCAACAGCTCACTATGGCGATGCCATCATTATGGGAATACAGCATGATCTCCCTTCCTTCTCACAAACATCCAAAGGTACAGGAGAGAGGTGGACTTGCGTGGCAGAGGTCATGGGCCAGCTAGGGCTAATAAGTACTGTCTTCTCCCCAGCCCCCTAAGTTCAAGGACTTCTTGCAATTTGGGAAAGGCATCAGGGAGGACATCATGCGTAGGCTTCCCGTGTACCCGTTAGACTTCACTGATGGTATGTGGCCCAGAGTTTAGTTTTTCAGACCCCGGGACCACATGTGTGCCCATGCTTCATTTCTGACAATCCTGCCCCATCCTCCATTCCTAGGCATTATTGGGAAAAACAAAGTTGTATGCAAACACATCACCACCACCCTGTTCCTCTACTTTGCCTGCCTCCTGCCTACACTTGCTTTTGGATCCTTCAACGATGAGAACACCAACGGAGCCATTGGTGAGGTGCTGGTGACTAGCAAAGGTGTGCTGGGCAAGTTCACAGGCTACACTGCTCAGCTGACCTTCCCATCTCTCTTGACAGATGTGCAGAAGACCATAGCCGGGCAGAGCATCGGAGGCCTTGTGTACGCGCTCTTCTCCGGGCAGCCGCTGGTGATATTACTGACAACCGCGCCCCTGGCCATCTACATCCAGGGTGCAGTGGGGGTTGAAGTGGGAGATGGTGCTTGAGGTTCCGGATCCAAGCTGAGCTCTGACCGCCCACCCTACCCCACTGCTTGTAGTGATCCGTGTCATCTGTGACGACTACAACTTGGATTTCCACTCCTTCTATGCGTGGACAGGCCTGTGGAACAGTTTCTTCCTCACACTGTATGCTTTCTTCAACCTCAGCCTGGTCATGAGTCTCTTCAAGAGGTGACTGGCTCTTCCTGAGTTGTTGGGGATCCTTCAAGGCCAGGCATCTGGATCAGCCTCTTGCGTTTTTGTAACCCTGAGAGGGGTGCAGTGCTCTCCCCCAAGGGGCTATAGCAGGCTCATTGGGCCTGAGACACTGGTCCTCTTCATTTGTGTGGATGGGTGGTCTCTACAGTTTCAAGGAGACTTACTTACTCTTCCCTAGTAACAGCCCTATCTTATGAGGCGTATCACCTCCTGCAGGTCGATGGAGGAGATAATTGCCCTGTTCATCTCCATTACATTCGTGCTAGATGCTGTCAAGGGCATGGACAAAAGTGAGTGCGAGCCAGCTACAAGGGAATAAGCTGGGATGGAAAGCTCTAGACAGTGGCCTGATGGAACAGAGGAGATGGGGTGGGGCTAAGGTTGCTTCTTCCCATGGTCAGTTGTGGAGCTCACAGCTTTGGGAACTGTGAGGGGCAGAGCAGAGAGCGCAGCAGCCCTACATGCTGAAGGGTAACAAGGCTGCCCTTCACATGCCTAGACATGGGGGAAGAGGCACTGGGCCAGGCATGATCGATCGGTGTCAGAAGTGTGGGGATGGAGTTAGATGGGCAGGTCAATAAATGGGTATTGGATGACACAAGGCTAGAGCTCTCTTCCTTTTCCCCTCTACCTCCAGAGACCCTCTCTCTCTTCAGGACCCTCCCCCTTTTCACTCTCTCCCTCTCCTGGGTGCTCTCCCTCCCCATCCAGGAGGAAGCTGGGCTCCGACCTCAGAGCTCAGATGACTGAGGCTTGTTGGCCTGTTCCACAGTCTTCTGGAAGTACTACTATGGTCATGGCTACCAGACAAAAAGGACTTCATCCCTGGTGAACCTGCTGGGCCTCAGCACCAGCCTTAATGGCACCCTCAACAGTACCTTCAACAGCAGCCTCCTGGACAGCCCTCCACAGTTAGTGGAGGAAGACCACTCTAGCACCACACACCCGGACCGGGCAACAGCAATCCTCAGCCTCCTCATCATGCTGGGCACACTCTGGCTGGGCTACACCCTCTACCAGTTCAAGAAGAGGTGAGGCTGGGGGGGGGGCAGGGGTCAGGGTCACAGCTATCCCCAGACCATACTCATATGCCAGTTGTCCCTAGTCCCTACCTGCATCCCCGCGTGCGTGAGGTCCTGTCTGACTGCGCCCTGCCCATCGCTGTGCTCTGCTGCACCCTCATCAGCTCTTCTTGCTTCCGGGAAGTTGAGAGTAAGTTGGGGCCTGAAAGTGAGGGGGAGCGGGGGAGGGGAGGAGAGGGCAGCACGGGCTTATTCCCTGGGGGCTGCAAGCTAAGCAGGAGCCGGTCCCCTGTTGTAGTGAGCAAGTTTAGCTACAACCCCAGCGGAAACCTCTTCAAGCTAGCACAGATGCACTTGCTGTCCCTGGAGGCTATTGGCAGTACCATGATCCTTGGCTTCCTGCTCTCCTTGCTCTTCTTTGTGGAGCAGAACCTAGTAGCAGCCTTGGTCAATGCACCAGAGAACAGGTATGGAGCTGGGGAGGGTGGAGTGAGGGAGTTATCCAGGCTTCTCAGGGCCAGAGAGGCTCTGTCCATGTGTGCTTGTCTTCGGCAGACTGGTGAAGGGCACTGCCTACCACTGGGATCTCCTGTTGCTGGCCATCATCAACACAGGACTGTCTCTGTTTGGGCTGCCCTGGATCCACGCCGCCTACCCCCACTCCCCACTGCACGTGAGAGCCCTGGCATCAGTAGAAGATAGCGTGGAGAACGGGCTCATTCATGAGACGTGAGTGTGTGTGTGTGTGTGTGTGTGTGGCCACTCAGAGACTTGGGAGCAAGAGCTATGTAGGCTTGAAGCAAGAGAGTCTTGGGCCACATAATCTAGGGAGAGAGATGTGACTTGGAGGAAAAGGGTCCAATGACAGTGGCCAGAGGTGGGTGTGTGGCCTTTTCCTTGTGGCTTGCAGGATTGTGAACGTGAAGGAGACTCGGCTGACCTCGCTGGGTGCCAGTATCCTGGTGGGTCTCTCCTTGTTGCTGCTGCCTCTACCGCTGCAGTACATCTCCAAGCCCGTGCTCTATGGCCTCTTCCTCTACATTGCACTCACCTCCTTGGATGGCAACCAGCTCTTCTCACGTGTGGCCCTGCTGCTCAAGGAGCAAGTGAGTTCTTAGCCTGGGGAGGAACAGTGGGATGGGGGATCTGGCCACCCCTACCTACACCTGGCCATTGCTGCCCATAGACATCATACCCACCCACCCACTACATCCGGAGGGTACCTCAGAGGAAGATCCACTACTTCACAGGCCTGCAGATCCTGCAGCTGCTGCTGCTCTGTGCTTTTGGCATGAGCTCCCTGCCCTACCTGAAGATGATCTTTCCGCTCATCATGATTGCCATGATCCCCATTCGGTATGAGCAGACAGATGCAGAGGGCAGGGAGGCCAGCCCAGTGCTGGGGGGAGGGGGGCAAGTAGAGGTGGGTGCCTGCTGCTTTCTCCTCTGACCATTCACTTCATATCTTCTCACACCTCCTTCTTCCCGCAGCTACAAACTGCTGCCCCAAATTATCGAAGCCAAATACTTGGATGCCATGGATGCTGAGTATAGACCCTGACTGGCAGGCCCTGGCCACTCCCCTTCACCAACTCTCCCCACCCTCCCAGGCTGGCTCTGTGGCTATGTAGGGAGATGTGGGTGTCCAGGTTGTGGCTGTGTGTTCTCAATTCCAGGGCACCTGGGCATTGTAGGGTTTAGTGTTGTGTGTGTGTGTTCACCACTCTCCCCATTAGCCTTTAGCTTTGGGTCAAGAACATTACCCAGGGTGGGACTAAGCAGGGTGGATTTTCTTTTGATAAAAGAGTTGATGCCCAGGAGAGAAAACCATTTCCTTGATTATGTAAGGAACTCACTGTGCGCACATTAGAGAATAAAGCTATTTCTAGGCTTCTGTATGCTGCCTCTATTCCCCACTACCCCAACCCAGGGGAAGTGAAATGGAAAGGACTTGTTTGTGGAGTGCCACCGGGATGGGCTGTCACCTCCAATCCTGTGGGTGATTTGGGCAGCCTCTGTGCTGCCCTGTTTCCTGGCATCTTCAGGAACCATCATGTGCAAGGGCCCAGGAGGAAGGGCTTGAGCCTAGCAAGGTGCTGTGGCTGGGGGTGGAAAGCAGTGTGGCGTGCAGGGCATGTACTGGAAGGGCGCACAGTGACAGTGTGACAGGCTGTGGGGACTGGCCGGCCATGCTTCTGCTTATTCATTTGGTGGTTGGCCAGGGTCCAAGACAGTGGCAGCCATCAGGGAAGCTGATCTGAGGTTCAGTGAGCGTCCCTGTGCACACCTGGGAGCAATAATGAATGGCAGACAGGCGCACTGGCTCACAGGTGCTGCCACATCTCCTTGAAGAGCTCTGGCTTCACAAATACCCTGCAGACTAAGGGGTTTTGGACTGCAGTAGTGGATGAAGAGTTTTGTTACATCTAAAACAAAAGGGACTAATACCTGAAACAGGCAAAAGAATTCCTACAAACCAACGTGGGCCAGAGGTATAGCTCAAGTGCGGGGGGGGGGGGGGGAGGGGGGAGGCAGGGTGCTGGTGGCTCACACCTATAATCTAGCTATTCAGGAGGCTGAGATCTGAGGATTGTGGTTCAAAGCCAGCTCAGCCAGGAAAATCCATGAGACTCTGCAATTAACCACCAGAAAACCATAAGTGGAGCCATGGCTCATGATAGAGCACTACCCTTGAGTGAAAAAGCTCAGGGACTGCGCCCAGGCCCTGAATTCAAGCCCCACAACCCTCCCCCCACCCCCGCCAAAAAAATTAACCAGCAGAAAGCTGGAAGTGGAGCTATGGCTCAAATGGTAGAGCACTAGTCTTGAGCAAAAGAAGCCAAATGAGAACATAAGGTCACTGAATTTAAGCCCCAGTAGTGGCACATATGCACACACATAAGCTAGGTCAACAGCTTAAGGTCAAGAGATCGAGCCCTGTATGGACACATGAACACACACACATACACACAGGCCTCTCAGTAATCAGAAATGCAAGTCCTCAGACGCTACCTTATACTTGATGGACTGGCAAACACCAGCAGGCTGAATGGTGTTGGGATAGGCCCTCCCCGACCTGCCCCAGAATACGGTTGCAGAATGGAGATAGACGTAACTGGACTTAGGGTAAGAGGTTGGTTCAAGTCTGTTCTCCACAGTCCTGTTTTAGAGATAAGTCAGTAAGTGTATGTATACCCAGGCAACACCAGGATGCCCTGCCACATCTACTCCTCCCGTGAGTTACAGGTTCTGTCTTGGGGGCCCCTTCCTCAGTAGCCTGGGTAGAGTCAGATAAGGACAGACAAGGAACAAGCAGTCCCTCAGACATCCTCCCACCCAGACACTAAGCAGGGACTGTGCTCAGGGGGCTCAGCAGTGTGCAGAGTGACATGCCAGCACTTCTGGGTCTGTCAGGGAGTAGTGATACTCTGAATTGTAGTGATCCATGAATTGCTCCTCACCATTCGCAGTAGGCTGACCCCAGGTCTAGAGCCATCATGCTATGAGGAACGAAGATGGAAGGAAAGGCATTTCAGAGCTGCTGAGGGCACAAACGTTAGCCTGGGAGGGACCCACCTGCATTAAGAAACCCCATGTCTGCTTTCTGTTACTGCCCTATAGTTTCTAGACATCCTTGAGGATGTGCACCCTTCCTCAAGGGAATGACTTGCATGAAATCCAAGGCAGCCAGCTGGGGCCCAAAAATCACTTCCAAAGAATGGCTTCCCAGGGCCACAATGAGGGTCCAGGGCTGCTGAGCCAGGCCTCCTGGCCTCACACTTACACACTTATACACCTACTGAGGTCTCAGTCTCTAGGCTGAATTATGACAGTAAGTATTCCGTCATCCTTCCCACCAGAAAAATAACTTGGCATTATAATAATAAACATTTTAGCTGCTCCAATGTACAAAAGCATAAAGTAAAAGTGACCGATGTTCCACATGTCCACCCCGCAATCCAGCAAAAGCCAGCAGAGGTATCAACTAATTGAGGGGGTGGAGGAGGCAGCACAAATCTGGCACAGAGAGAGGCAAGTCTGTGACTCATGATCCATGACTTTAATAACAAGAAGGCAGGCATCGGTGGCTCATGCCTGGAATCCTAGTTATGCCGGAGGCTGAGATCGGAGGGTCTGGACAGACAAATCTTTGGGACTCCAATTAACCAGCAGAAAGCCAGATATGTGGGTTCCAGTGGTAGAGCACCAGCTGTGAGCAAAAAAAGCTGAGCAAGGGCTGGGAAGGTGGCTCAATGGTAGAGTGCTTGCCTTTCATGTATGAGGCCCTGGGTTCGATTCCTCAGCACCACATAAGCAGAAAAAAAACAGAAGTGGCGCTGTGGCTCGAGTGGTAGAGCACTAGCCTTAAGCTGAAGAGCTGAGGAACAGCGTCCAGGCCCAGAGTTCAGGCCCCATGACCGACCAAAAAAAAAAAAAAAGCTGAGCAAGAGGCCTCAAGTTCAAGCTCCAAAACTTACACTTACACACACACACACACACACACACACACACACACACACACACACACACACACACACACACACACACACACACACACACACACGAGGATGAGAAAAAAGCAAAAATGGAGAAGATGTAACACTAGCTAGCAATGGCAGATTAATACCCTTGGCAACAGCATTGCCCTTCTGCCACCCCCGCCCATAAGGCTTCCTGTACCTGCCAAAGGGGACTCAGACCTCAGACATCAGCCTGGAGCAGGGCTCAAAGCAAATTATATTTTGGAAACAAATGCCTTTCACCTTTCCATTTACTGCATTTTCAAAACATCAAAGGATGTCTATAAGGTTCTTACCCACACATTCAATCCTGCCAAGGTTGCTTTTAAACACCTAAGGTCCTGTCGGGATCTCAGGCCCAGAGGCTACAGGAGCAATCACTGAATTCCTGGGGCAAGAGTCAGGCTTCAACTTGCCCAGAGCTTCTCAAAGCAGAGCCAGCTGCTCTTCCATTCTGGAATGGTGAGGCTGCCCAACACAGCTAGCAAAGGGCACTCCTGCTGGACATCCTTAGAAGGGTGCCTCTGTATGGGGAGGTTTCTGGCTAGCTTGCTCCAGATCCTGGGCCCAAGTGACCACCTTTAGGTCCAGGAGTCACACTGCCAAAGTATTCCTGTAGCTCCAGCAGGGCCCGAAATCGATGGGAGATGGTATTCTTCTCAGCCTTGGGCATTTCTGCATACCTAAGGAGGTAAAGTAGCAGTTCAGAGGACAGAGAAACCAGATCCCAGAAGGACATAACCGGAAACTCACCCCTGGAACCCCAAACTCAAGGAGCCCTGAGGAAGCAGGCAGGGGATCCCCAGGTACCTATAGACTGTTCAATTTAACTGGATAATTTTAAGTTCCTATGTAGGTAAAAGCCCTTATTAATAATCATGAAAGGATATTAAAATTTGCTCTAGTGTGTCCAAAAGCCGTTAAAGGACGCTGGAGACAGGGATGAGCTGCATATTTGATCAGCTTTGTCATCTGTTGACAAGAAGCAGTGGACCTGACAAAGCAAATACAGCACTGGGGGTGGGGAGGCCTGGCGACTGCCAGCAGCCCATCTTCTGTGAGAAAACTCCAGTGAGGTGAGAAGCCACACCCGCCTCTGGGCTCTAGACCTTTGCTATCCAATATAGTAGCCACTAGCCACAAGTAGAAGAAACTCAGTCCCTCTGACTACATTGCAAGCACTCCACTGGGTTATATGTGCCTAATGGCCATGCAACCACAGTGCAGACACTTGTCAGCCAAGAGCATTCTTAGACAATGCTGCTTTACTATGTCTTCCTTCAGCCTTGTGTAGCTATTATTGAGGCCTCTGGCCATACACCCTGGGGCCTCCAGCCTGGAAAGCCCAAATCTAATAAGAACAAATATGTATCACATACACAAAGGTAGGAAACTTGGAGAACATGCAGCACCATGGGGTTTCACGATTCCAAGAGACTGCAAGTCAGAACATTTTCCCCAATCCAAATAAGGGCATGCAAGAATCCTGCGAAACTCTCAGGTTTAAATCTCTTGGTAGGCCAAGGCCAGAGAAGGAAGCACTGGTCACACAGCTGCTCTGGTGTGAGTGCAAAGCCCAGGACACCTGATCAACCCTGGTGTGTGTGGCCTGGGCCACCTGGATTCCTTGAGTCCATACCCGCAGAGCTGCTTTGAGCTGGAATGGCACTCTCCAGAGCCTGCCCCACCCATACCCGCGTGCCTGCACCTGTACAGGGTGCCCACCCAAGCCCACACCCCAGGGAGGGAATTAGAGCTCCTTACGTTTGCTCATATCCATCAGGCTGAAAGCATGGGTCCCAGCCAAAGTCCCGGCACCCTCGGGGCACAACAATTCGTCCCTGCCACAGGAAACAGGACAGGTATGACTGGAGATGCACTCAGAGGACAGTTTGAATTTGGCTATTTGGGAATTTGATTAAATACTCAACTGCAGTTCAAAGGGACCATGTTTGATAATACCTACATAAAATACAGAGCGAAGGCACAGGAACTACTGTGAATCTGACGGGTCCACCAACACCTCTGGGCCCACTCTCCCTCTTTAGTTTGAAAAATTGGGAGAAAACATGTGTTCCTAATAGGAAGTTAAGGACTCTGAATTCTGAGGATAGCCTCTATGTGTATAGCATTTTCTTTGTTAGTCCTGGGGCTTTGAACTCTGGGCCTGGGCGCTGTCCCTCAGCTCTTCAGCTCAAGGCTAGCACTCTACCACTTGAGCCACAGCACCACTTCCAGTTTTCTGGTGGTTTACTGGAGATAAGTTTCACAGTCTTTCCTGCCTGGACTGGCTTTGAACCACAATCCCCAGATCTCAGCCTCCTGAGTAGCTAGGATTACAGGCATGAGCCACTGGCGCCCAGTGCACATAACACTTTCAAAAATACCAGGGAAATAGCTGGGAAAATAACTAAGTGATAGAGCACTTGTCTAGCACATGCAAGGTCTTGGGTTCAAAACCCCATACCACCAACAAACAATAAATAATTAGGATAGCATGCAAAAAAATCCAGGTTTCAATCACCAGAATGCCAGGATGGGGATTTTCACCTAATTACCAAGTCATCCAAGTCATGCAGAACCAAAGGAAAAGTCTCCTGTTAGTAGGGAGCTGTGTGACCACAGTCAATTACAGGACCACTCAGTGTCACTAAAGTGACAAGTTTTCTGAGTACCTACACTGCGCCTGCAGTGGCCTTAGCACTGGAATCACAAGACAGCCTTCCCTGCTGGTGCATGTCAAATAAGGAGTATATGAACTATTACCAAATGCAAAGTGCCTTACAACAGCCCAACCAGGTGTGGAACACCAGAACAGAAATCAGTCTTTACTGTCTTTTTTTTTTTTTTTTTTTTTTTGGTCGTGGGGGCTAAACTCTAGGTCTGGGCACTGTCCCTCAGCTCTTTAGCTCAAGGCTAGCGCCCTACCACTTGAGCCACAGCGCTACTTCCGGGTTTTTCTGCTTATGTGGTGCTGAGGAATCGAACCCAGGGCCTCAGGCATGCAAGGCAAGCGCTCTACCACTGAGCCACCTTTCCAGCCCAATAACTAACTTTTTTTTTTTTTTTTTTTTGGGTCCAGTCATGGGGCCTGAACTCTGGGCCTGGGCGATGTCCCTCAGCTCTTCAGCTCAACGCTAGCGCTCTACCATTTGAGCCACAGCGCCACTTCCGGCTTTTTTCTTATGTGGTGCTGAGGAATCAAACCCAGGGCCTCAGGCATGCAAGGCTAGCGCTCTACCACTGAGCCACCTTCCCAGCCCAATAACTAACTTTTTTAAGAGAGAGAATGTTCCATGTGTCACTGGGACAAGGGTCCTGGAATGGAGTGGAGCTTGGCATCTCTCGCTAAAAGGACAAGCTGGCTAATGTGTTCCTATGGACAAGGTGCATCCAGCCTGTCAATGAGAATGAGTACTGGTGAAAACAGAACAAGATGAATGAATAAGGCCACCTCAGGGAAAATCAGGACTGGCAAGTAACAAAGCCCATAAGGCAGACAAAATTGAAAACAGGGAATGGCAGGGACTACAGTGATGCAGGCTGACAACGGATCAGTTGCTCTTCAGTCCCTGCAGGCAGTGAGGCCTGTGGCTAAGTGGAAGTTTCTGGAAAAGCAACAGCAACCACTGCTCATTTTTAATAATTTAACCAAGCAGTGACCCAGCAACCTGTTTCTGGGTGCTTATCCTAAAGAACTAAAAACAGGATGTTGAGATGGCTGTATTCCCATGTCACCCAGCATTATTCATAATAGCCCAGAGGTAGAAACAACCTAAAGGTTAATGACAGATAAATCCATAGAGAGAATATGGACTATTCACACAACAAAATACTCTTTGGCCTTAAATGTGATTGGGATCTATTACACAGCAGTGTAAATATGCTTAACACTGATGTATTGTACTTTTAAAAGTTGTATTTCAAGCCAGGCGCCAGTAGCTCACGCGTGTAATCCTAGCTACTGAGGAAGTTGAGATCTGAGGATTACGGTTCAAAGCCAGCCCAGGCAGGAAAGTCCAGGAGACTCTTATCTCCAATAAACCACCAGAAAACTGGAAGTAGCGCTGTGGCTCAAGAGGTAGAGCGCTAGCCTTGAGCTGAAGAGCTGAAGGACAGCACACATGCCCAGAGTTCAAGCCCCATGACTGGCAAACAAAAAAAAAGAGAAGAAGTTGTATTTCATGTTATGTTATTTTACTACCATAAAAATAACCAGGCATAGTAAAATGAAGTATCTGTGGACAGTCCCAGGGTACATCTAGATTTTAACCTGGCAGAGGGATTTGGCAGTTAAATGCCCTGTCACAAAGAGACAAACAGAAGGATGAGGGTGCTGAGCACCTAGAAGGGAGAACTGGACCAAGAGAAAAGCAGCTATATTTAGGGTTCTGATAGGTTAGTGTGGAGGTGTTGAATAGCAACCAAAGAAGGAATGAACTCAAGTGACAGATAAAAACTCTAGGCTGGAGCCGGGCGCTGGTGGCTCACGCCTGTAATCCTAGCTACTCAGGAGGCTGAGATCTGAGGATCGCGGTTCAAAGCCAGCCCGGGCAGGAAAGACCGTGAGACTCCTATCTCCAATAAATCACCAGAAAACCGGAAGTGGCACTGTAGCTCAAGTGGTAGAGCGCTCGCCTTGAGCTGAAGAGCTGAGGGACAGTGCCCAGGCCCAGAGTTCAAGACCCACGACCGACAAAAAAAAAAAACAAAAAAAAAACAACTCTAGGCTGGGAAGGTAGTTCAGTGGTCGAGTCGTTGCTTAACATAGGCAAAGCCTTGGGTTCTCTCTCCAGCATCAACAGAGAAGACTAAAAATCTGTGGAAAGGTGGAGGACAGCTGAGAGAAGCCGCACCCTGGCAGGTGGATAAGGAGATTTTGGAGCAACATCTGACCAACAGATGTAGCTCTCAGGCAATTACCTGAAGTTTGAACATTCTCTTCTTACTGGGACCCTGAGTGGACAGAACTGGGCATATCATACCTCAGAAGCTGACCTAGCGGCCTCAGGGATCAACTAAGTTTAGGGATCGACAAGGCTTTTAACTGTGGTGCCCAGGAATGCCACCCAGCAAGGCCCTGATAATTGTCCCTGGAGTGCCCTTTTGGCATTGTCCTACAGATCTTCGGCATTAGGACACTATGCCACCTGGTGCAACAAAGGAGAACTGCATTCTAGTGGGTACTCACGGAGGTCCGGCCCCTGAACAAACGCACAGGCTCACTTGGGTCCCCGGTGCTCAGAGCGAAGGTGCAGAGTGCATAGGCTGATTTGTCCTCAAAGCCAGCAAGAAGCTGGTGGAGACCTGTGCACAAGTACAGCAAAGTCTCAGTATCTCCATGCTGCTCAGTCCCATCCTTCCCTCTCCCCCTCCAAAAAGGCAAAAGGCCCTTCATGAGAGAGCTGAGATCAGGGCCTGCTTGAAATTCAAAACTGGTTATCTGCTAGCTGGCATAATAAGGTTTTGTAAAACAACAACAATAATGTGTGAGTCGGGCACTGGTGACTCACACCTATAATCCTAGATACTCAGGAGGCCGAGATCTGAGGATTACGGTTCAAAGCCAGCTCGGGAAGGAAAGTCCATGAGACTCTTGTAAGTCTCTCAGAAAACCAGAGATATCTTTCTATTTATTGATGTGTTCTCTAATTTCTTTCAAAAGTTTGAGTGAGGGATGGGAGGGTGGCTCAGTGGTAGAGTGCTTGCCTTACATACATGCGACCCTGGGTTCAATTCCTCAGCACCACATAAGCAAAAAGCAAAAAGCCAGAAGTGGTGCTGTGGCTCAAGTGGTAGAGCACTCGCCTTGAGCTGGAGAGCAGCACCCAGGCCCAGAGTTCAGGCCCCACCACAGGACCCCCCCCAAAAAAAGTCTGAATCTGAAATCTCATAAAGCATTTGATAATAACTCTAAGTCACAGAGTGAAGTAAGTAGGTCATGGGAACATAAAAAGAATCTAGTGGGGAATCAGGCGTTGCTAGCTCACACGTGTAATCCTCGCTACTCAGGAGGCTGAGATCTGAGGAATGCAGTTCAAAGCCAGCCTAGGCAGGAAAGTCCATGAGACTCTTTTCTCCAATAAACCAACAGAAAACCATAAGTGGTGCTGTGGCTCAAGTGGTAGAGCACTAGCCTTAAGCTGAAGAGCTGAGGGACAGTGCCCAGACCCAGAGTTCAAGCCCCATGACTGACCAAAAAAAAAAAAAAAAGTGTGAATCAATGCAATGTGGACCTTGTTGGTTCCCAACTATAAGGCAGCATTTTTGCTACAAATAAGAAATCCCATCCTCAAATAATTACATAATATTGAGAAATTAGTTGAGGGTACTACTCAGTGGTAGAGTGTATATTTAGCATGCTTAAGGCTCTAGGTTCAGTCTGAAGCACTAAACACACATACACAGACATTTTACACTTACAAATAATTTTACATACACATAATTTTGATAGCAAAAACTTTCAACTTTCACAGATACAGACTGAAGAACCAAACAGACATGTTTAGGATTTGCTTTTGTTTTGTTTTGATCATGGAGCTTGAACTCTGGGCCTGGATGCTGTCCCTGAGCTCTTCAGCTCAAGGCTAGCACTCTACCACTTGAGCCACAGCGCCACTTCCAGATTTCTGGTGGTTTACTGGAGATAAGAGTTTCAGGGACTTTCCTTCCTGGGCTGGCTTTGAACCACACTCCTCAGATCTCAGCTTCCTGAGTAGCTAGGATTACAGGGGTGAGCCACCAGTGCCCGGCCTGCTCACTTTTTTCTATGCAACCAAGGCAGGTTAGATTTGACATGCAAGCCTCCTGCCTGAGCCTCCCCAAGGCTGGCTTGCATGGCTGGTACTCAATCATCTGAGGCAGCTTAATTTTTTGCTGGTTATTTTGGAGACAGGCTCTCATAGACCTTTCTGCTTTGGACTGTAACAGTCTGGATCCCAGCCTCTTCAGTAGCTAGTATTATAGGTGTGCGCCACCAGTGGCTAGCTTTTTTTTTTTTGGTTGGTTGTGGGGCTTGAACTCAGGTCCTGGGAACTGTCCTTGAGCCTCTTTGTGCTCAAGGCTAGTGTTCTACCACTTTGAGCCACAGCACTACTTCCAGTTTCCTGGTGGTTAATTGGAGATAAGAGTCTCATAGACTTTCCTGCCTGGGCTGGCTTTGAATCCCAATCCTCAGATCTCAGCCTCCTGAGTAGCTAGGATTACAGGTGTAACCCACCAGAGCCCAGCCATGGCTAGCTTTTTAAATGACAAAAATGACACATATTTATGGCTATTATTCTCTTCTACTACTGTGCATGTTTGGGGCTGGATTTCAGAGCCTCATGCATGCTAGGTAATAAGTGTTCTACAACTGAGCTACCGCCCAACCCTTGGCTTTTTGAGACAAAGTATGGCTATGTAGTGAATGCTGGGTTTGAACTCACTGTTGTAGGCCTCAAACTCCTGCCTGCTGAGTGCTTGGGTTACAGGAGAATGCCACCACTCCTACTTATAAAGCACCTAAAAAGGGAACACTGGCATAACCATGTAGGTGGTAGGGTATAAACTATCTAGATCTGAGAAGGAGTGTCCCCCACAACACTCCCTGCAGATCAGGCAAGGCCCTGGCTGACGCAGGGCCCACAGGTGTCACTAGGGTCAAGTCTCTCTCTCTCTCTCTCTCTTTTTTTTTTGCTGGTTCTGGGTTTTGTATGTTGGGCCTGGGTGCTGTCCTTAAACACCTTTTGCTCAAAGCTAGCACTCTACCATTTGAGAGACAGCTGGAAGTGTCCAGCTGTAATTAATTTTCTGTGAATGATTGGAGATAAAGTCTCATGGACTTTCCTGCCTAGGCTGGCTTTGAACCTCAATCCCCAGGTCTCAAGTCTCCTGATTAGCTAGTATTAGAGGTGTGAGCCATCAGTGATCAGCAGGTCAAATCCCTCTTGAGAGCCACAATTAGCAATTCACAGCTTCACCACCCATCCCTCACCTTCTCCCTATCTCAGTGCTCTCTGAAATACAAGGAAAGGTGAGCTCCAGGTTTCAGACAGGGAAGGTAAAGGGAAGCCCAATGGTTGAGGATGGAGCCAGGACTTTTAATTGCTGGTAGACCTTTCTGTTTTTAAAACTACCTCCAAGATTCTCAGTTCCAAAAGATCCAAGGGAAAAATAACAGGGAAAATACCTTCAGGCTTTAACTTCTCCAGAAACCATTTTCTGCAAAAGAAATAAAGAATAGTCAGATACCAGGAGCAGATGAATCTTTCTATCACCTTCTCTGGATTATAATCCAGAAAATCAGAGCTACAGGACAGCCAAAATAAAGAGCAGTAATCTAAGGGAGGGGATATATTTAGCTCAGTGTTAGAACTCCTGAACATAGCATGCTTGAGGCCATGGATTCTGTCTGCAATAATAGACAGATAGACAGACAGAGACACATAGACAGAAAGATATGTAGGCAAATAGGCAATAAGCCCTAAGTAAATAAAAGCCTCAACCTCACTGGTAACTAGGAAAAGACAACTTAAAAGTGTATGTGGAGCTGGGAAGGTGGCTCAGCGGTAGAGTGCTTGCCTTGCATGCATGAGGCCCTGGGTTCGTAGAGTGCTTGCCTTGCATGCATGAGGCCCTGGATTCGATTCCTCAGCACCACATAAGCAGAAAAAGCCGGAAATGACGCTATAGCTCCAGTGGTAAAGCGCTAACCTTGAGCTAAAGAGCTGAGGGACAGCACCCAGACCCAGAGTTCAGGCCCCATGACTGGCAAAAAAAAAAACCGGCATGTGGAGCTGGGCGGTGGTGGCTCACACCTGTAATCATAGCTATTCAGGAGGCTGAGATTTGAGGATCATAGTTCAAAGCCAGTTCCAGCAGGAATGTCTGAGAAAACTGGAAGTGGCACTGTGGCTCAAGAGGTAGAGTGCTGGCCTTCAGCTGAAGAGCTCAGGGGCAGCGTCCAGACTCAGAGTTCAAGGACAGACTAAAAAAAAAAAGGGGGGGAGGTAGGAGTCACGGGGCGGGCGGGAGGGGGGAGGGGAGAGGAGGAGTTGGGGAGCTGTGGAGGAAAGGGATGGTAGAGGAAAAACAAAGGAGAGGGTAACAATGCTCGATAAGAAATGGACTCATTACCTTGCTCATGTAACTGTAACCCCTCTGTACAGTATCTTTACAATTAAAAAAAATATATTAAAAAAAGAAAAAAAAACTGCATGTGGTAAAATTTCCCATGCCCCAAACTATAAGTACTAAAAGGTCATGATAGTAGGGGAGGATAGTGATGAAGATGGCTGGTTAGGATGTAGAGCAATATATATACTGTAGATGTAAGTATATACAGGTGCAATTGCTTTGGCAAACAAACTGGTCATTTTACGTTAGTTTCTTTTTCTGTGCTGGTCTTAGGGCTTGAACTTAGGCCCTGAGTGCTACCCCTGAGCTTCTTTTGCTCAAGGCTAGCACTCTACCACTTGAGCCACAGCTCCACTTCCAGTTTTTGTTTTTGCTTTTTGCTGGGGACAGGAGGAGATAAGAGTCTCACGGACTTTTCTATCCAGGGTGGCTTCAAACCAAGATCCTCCAGAACTTGGCCTCCTGAGTAGCTAGGTTTACAGGTGTGGGCCACCAGTGCCTAGCTCTATAGGGTCTCACTATGTAATACAAGCTTTGAATTTGCCATCCTCCTGCCTCAACTTCTCAAATTTTGAAATTAACAGGAGCGCATCACCATGCCTAACTCACATCCAAAAGCTAGATATGTGCACTCAAAACATAGCAGGAACACTTCTGTACCATGTCCACAACAGGGATGTTTTCAAATTGTACCCTAGAAATACACAAACCTAAGAGGGCCCGGGCACTGGGCAGTTTTAAGGAAATCAGTTTGCAGATCTCAACTTTCTTATTTCCTCTTTTGTGAAACTGATCTGCTTGGTTATGTACCTCTGAAATGAGCAGTTTTCCCTTTCCCAACCCCACTTACATAATCACATTCTCACACTTCACAAAAGAAAGGCACACCTCTTCAGTATCCCTAATCTGTCCTTAGGACAATTGCAGTATTAATGCTGATGCCAAGATAGTGAATGATCCAAAATATCAGGTAACAATCATTTCTGTTTTGCTGAGTTTTGTTTGTTTTTGTTTTTTGTTTTTTGGGGTTTTTTTTGGTCGGTCGTGGGGTTTGAACTCTGAGCCTGAGTGCTGTCCTTCAGCTCTTCAGCTCAAGGCTAGCGCTCTACCACTTGAGCTACAGCACCACTTCCAGTTTTCTGGTAGTTTATTGGAGAGAAGAGTTTCACGGACTTTCTTGCCCGGGCTGGCTTTGAACCGCAATCCTCAGATCTCCTGAGTAGCTAGGATTACAGGCGTGAGACACCGGCGCCCAGATGTTTTTGTTTTTTGTTTTTGCCAGTCCTGGAGCTTGAAATCAGGGCCTGGACACTGTCCCTGAGCTTCTTTTGCTCAAGATTAACAACTCTACCTCTTAAGCCACTTAAGTACTGAGGACTTGAACCCAGGGATTCATGCATGCTAGGCAAGCACTCTACCATTAAGTCACATTCTCGGCCCTGGGTTTTTTCTTTTGTTGGTCATGGGGCTTGAACACAGGGTCTGGCAGCTGTTCCTGAGCTTTTTCATTCAAGGCAAGTACTCTACTACTTTGAGCCACTGCACCACTTCCATTTTTCTGGTGGTTAATTAGAATTAAGAGTCCCCCAGACTTTCCTGCCTGAGATGGCTTTGAACTGCGATCCTCAGATCTCAGCCTCCTGAGTAGTTAGGATTATAGGCTAAGCTGATGATACCCGGCTGTTTTGCTGGTTTTATGGCTAGGACCCTGCAAGAAGCTGGGAGCACTTACATGTATGGGCCGGGAAGTCCCCCAAGGGCATTGAAGCACAGACAGGTATCCTCCACCAATACTGGCCCCTGTACCTGCAGCACAAGGACATGCAATGCTGAAACCTGCAATCAAGAAATACTTTCCCAAAAGCCACCCAGTCTAGGGCCAAGCCCACAGCTAGCTGAGGTCAGCAGACAGAGGCCCATCACGAGTGATAGCACCAGCCCTCTTCATCTTCCTAATAACAGCCGGGAACACTAAAACACTGGAAGGTACAAAGCTTGCTCCAGACAAAGGAACTGCTGGGATTCACATACAGGAAGTTTAACAATTCATAACATGCTCCTCAGTTCTCCAAAGATGTATGCCTTCAGGGATGGATGTGTGTGGGGAGAATGTAGGGCTGGAAGGTATGTACCTGAGAAGCAGAAGGGTGTGGGTTGGAACAGGAAGGCACTGTTTCAAAGCCAGTTTTAACTGGTGCCAACAGAATTGTGCTTGGGCAGGTCTTTGAATTGCTACTATTCTGTTTGTTCCCAGGAGGCACATGCCCCAGGATTGAATGTGGACAAGCAAAGGATAAGTACCTGGCGAGCTGCCTCCTGACATTTCTGTATGGAAATTTCATCTGGCTCTCCCTGGTACTCTGGCACTTATCAGGAAAACAGACACATACATACACAGTCAGGTCACGGGGAAGACAGAGAAATCGAACCATCTTTTAAAAATAAAGCAAAAACAGAAACATACGGTCAATTTTCTGTGCCACCAAGGTGCATGGAAATGTATCACCTAGAATCTGAATGACCTGTTCCAAAATAAAAGAACATTATCATCATTGGAGAATTCCCTATTACCATGTCAGCTGTCATCCAACTTTGTTATCGGCTAACTCTCCCACTGATCCCCTAAAGCTTACCAAATTGGGTCCATGAGCCTTTGAGTCCCACCGCAGCAAACTGATACGCCATTTGCCTACTCCTCTAATTTCAGGTCTCTGCTTTATGACTATCCCTTTCCCCAAATTCAGAACACTTCTCACTGCTCTTAAGACACCCTAACTATCTTCCTATCAAGGATCATCCAGAGTTCTAGGTAACTGGATGGGAAGAATCATTCTTCCAATTAAAATTTATCATTCTTTCCATTGTAAATGTACTCAACAAACAAAAATAATCTTCTCAGCAGTGAATTTTTTTTTTTTTTGAGACAGGATATCTTGCATATGTGGAGCTCAGGCTGATCTGGAACTCAAGATCCTTCAGCTTTATCCTCTCAAGCCAGTGACTTCTTTCCCCCTTGGCCAGTCCTGGAGCTTGAACTCTGGGCCTTGGCGCTGTCCCTGAGCTTTTTTGCTCAAGGCTAGCACTCTACCACTTGAGCCACAGCACCATTTCTGACTTTTTGTGTGATTAATTGGAGAATCTCACAGACTTTACTGCCTGAGATGACTTCTGTGATCCTCAGATCTCAGCCTCCTGCATAGCTAGGCTTACAGGCATGAGCTGGCCCCTGGCTCCTATTACTTTTCAAACTATTAAAAATGCTGGGCACTGGTGGCCATGCTTGTAATCCTAGTACTCAGAAGGCTGAGATCTGAGGATCAGGGTTTGAAGCCAGTACAGGCAAGAAAGTCCATGAGACTCTTTACTTCCAATTAACCACCAGAAAACTGGAAGTAGAGCTGTAGCTCAAAGTGGTAGGGTGCTAGTCTTGAGTACAAAAATTCTGGGACAGCACCAAGGTCCTGAGTTCAAGCCCCATGACCCCCTTTCCCTCCAAAAAAAAGAGAAAAAAAATTAAAAATGACAGATGTTATCTACCCCATTGTATTTGTTGTCTCTATCTCAAAATAATATTTACACAAAGAAAAATGCTTACAAACCTCATTATTTTAAAATTAAAGAAAACTTTATTGAACTGACTCCTTTAACGCATTAATAAAGAATATATAATTATAAACATTCTATTTTCCAAGACAGGGTCTCATTAACTTTGCCTAGGCTAGTCTCAAATTCAAGTTTTCCTGCCCCAGTCTCACAAATTCTGGGGTGATAAATTTGCTCTGTCATACACAGCAAAGATGTTGAGAATTAGCCTTCAGTTAGTCTATTTCCCCTGTTATTCTTTATGCCTTTATTTATTTTTTTTTGGGGGGGGGTCCAGTTGTGGGGCCTGAACTCTGGGCCTGGGCACTGTCCCTCAGCTCTTCAGCTCAAGGCCACTTCCGGCTTTTTTCTTTTTGCTTATGTGGTGCTGAGGAATCGAACCCAGGGCCTCAGGCATGCAAGGCAAGCACTCTACCACTGAGCCACCTTCCCAGCCCTATGCCTTTATGTATTATAAATTATTTTCACAGAGGCAGGAAGATGAAGAGTTCAAGGGTAGCACAGGTTATATAGCAAACCACTATCTCAAAATGAAAATAAAGAAATACTTCCTGACAAAGAGTCCATAATAGGGGTTCATCACCTTGCCAATGGACTATGAAGACATGAAAAAAATCTCCCCTAGGATGTACTGGGGATGTATATAAGTGGTAAAACACTTGTCTAGCATGCTTGAGGCCCTGGGTTCAACCCTTAGCCCCAAAAGGGAGAGAAGCAGACCTCCCTGTTTAGGCAAAGTTCAAGTCATCTCCAAGGAGCTTCTCCTGGTACTCAGCCCCTTCTTTTCTTTTCTTTTCTGGGCCCTTGTACTAGGTAGGCAAGTGTTCTACTTAGTAGTGAGCCACACTTACCACCTCAGCCCTTTTTCTGGGTGGGGGTCGTACTAGGGATTGAACTCAGGATCTCATATTTGCTAGGCAAGCACTTATCACTTGAGCCGTGTTTCTTTGTTTATCTTTGAGACAAGGTTTCACTATATATCCCAGGTTAATTTTGAATTTGCTAAGAGGCTGGGCCTGGCCTCAAACTCATTATCCTACTGCCAGAGATATCTCAGTGCTGGGATCACAGGCACATGCTACTACAGCTCCTTCTTCAAATGTAGAAAAGCCATGTTCTCAGCCAGAGATTTGGGTTCTGATGTCCACCAATCTACATGGACTTCATTCAGGATGGTACTGCCATCTGCTTGACTGATCTGGCCTCAAGCTTTCAAACCTTTCCATCAGCTGCACCCTAGCTCCTGAGAATACCACCACCCTTGTCCTCTAGAGAAGTGCCAGCATTCTCCTATGTTTCACTTGGGAGTCCTGCTCCATGCCAGAAAGAAACACTATATAGAGAGAACATGAATTTGAACAGGTTTTGTTGCATTTCCCCACTTAGCCTATTAGCACTGGACTATACCTTTTTATTTAATTTTTACTCGGGGCCTTTGGCTTACTAGTAGGCATTCTATCAAGTGAGCCACATTACTAACCTCTATACTTTTTGTTTTGTTTTTGGTTCCTAGGGCTTAAACTCATGACTTGGGCACTATACCAGAGCTTTCCCTTCCCCTTACTTCCTCCCGCCCCCCATGCCCCAGGCTAGTGCACTAGCATTTGAACCACAGTTCGGGCATTTTAAGTGGCTAATTGGAGATAAAGAGTCTCAAGGTCTTTCCTACCTAGGCTGACTTTGAACTGTGATCCTCAGATCTCAGCCTCAGCCTCAGCCCCAGCGCTCAGCTCCTTATACTCTTTTTGACCAATATTTCTATCCTTGTTTCATAAATCTAAACTGGAAGTGTGACTCAGCTGTAGAGTGCATGCTTAGCAAGTGTGAAGCTGGGTTGGACCCTAGTACAACTAGTTAACAACTGATTAGACAGATTTACTTCTTAGACATGGTGTGTAGATCAGAACGCCAAGCACCTCTGAGTTAGGTTCATGCTTCCCACCAAAAAATAAAAATAAAATATGAGGGCTGGGAATTTGGCTTAGTGGTAAAAGTGCTTGCCTAGCATGCATGAAATCCTGGGTTCAATTCCTCAGTACCACACAAACAGAAAAGATTGGAGGTGGCACTGTAGCTCAAGTGTAGAGCACTAGCATTGAGCACAGAGAGGCTCAGAAACAGAGCCCAGGTCCCTAACTTCAAGCCCCAGCACCGGCAAAAAAAGAAAAGAAAAGAAAAATACAAATTCGGGCTGGGAAGGTGGCTCAGTGGTAGAGCACTTGCCTTGCATGCATGAGGCCCTGGGTTCGATTCCTCAGCACCACATAAGCAAAAAGAAAAAAAGCCGGAAGTGGTGCTGTGGCTCAAGTGGTAGAGTGCTAGCCTTGAGCTGAAGAGCTGAGGGGCAGCGCCCAGGCCCAGAGTTCAGGCCCCACGACCGGACCCCCCCCCAAAAAAAAAAATACAAATTCTCGTTAGGCCTTTTTTCCAAGGGCTCTGGTGCATGCAAAACGTTGTTAAAACTACGTTCTGTTAAAACTGTCAGCCACAGCCATTATGATGGGCGAAGAGACCGTACCACACACCAGAGAGATGTGGAAAGTGACTAACGGGATTTCTAGATCATGATGGGCCGTGGACCGCTCAATTTAGAGCAATCATTTCACGCTCTCCCGCCGCCATCATTTCGGGAAAAGCAGAGGTATCTGGATCCGAGACAGGTGTCGGAGCAGCCGGTTTGGGGTCGACCTCAGGAGGTGACCTTGCTGCAGGGGACCTTCCCCCAGCTCCCCGCCGCCGACCTCACGAGCTCACGTGCTCTGTGCCGGCTTCTGGAAATGCTCTCATCCCCACCTCGACCCACAGGGCGTCCCCACTTCGCCACTGTCCTTTCCCCGCACCCCGGCCTTTCCCGCCTATCCTTCCCGGCGGGGCCTCCGCGTGCTTCCCATGCCTGGAAACCCCACGCAGCCTATTCCCGCCTCCCGGCCGGCCCCCCGCTCCCTCCCGGCACCTCCTCCAGCTTCTTGGCGTTCCCTGTGACAAACACGATCTTTTTCCCGACCAAGGAGGCCGCCATGGTGAGCTTGATGACTCCCGGAGACCCCGGAAGCGCTCTGCAGCGAATAGCAAGGGACTTCCGGCTGGGGGCGGAAGCGGCCGGCTCGGTTTCCGGTGGCACTTGGGGTCGCTGGGCCAGGTTAAAGCGCTCGCAGCCTACGCGGCGGCAAGTCCTTGCCCCTCACCTGCGAGAGCGCTGTAGGAAATCCTCTTCCGGAAGGGCTGGAAGCCTTCGTGCTCCCCGGGAGCGCAGTGCCCCAGGACCCCGGCCCGCGTTGCCCTTTGTCGGCTCCAAGGGATGCTTGTGCTGTGGTGGGTGGGGATTTGAGTGGTTTGGGTTTTTTTTCTTTTTGCCGATCCTGGGGCTTGAACTCAGGGCCTGGGGGCTGTCCTGGAGCTCATTTTGCTCAAGGTTAGCGCTCTAGCGTGTGGCCCACCGCTCCTTTTCTGGTTTTTTTTTTTTTTTTTTTGGTGATCAATTGGAGATGAGTATCATGGATTTACCTGTCCAGACTGGCTTCGAGCCGCGATCCTCAGATCTCAACCTCTTGAGTATCTGGGATTACAGGCGGGAGCCTTCGGTGCCCTGCTGGGACTCTGGGGTTTTGGACCAGAAGAGGCCACAGGAGGGCCAGGCGCCAGTGGCTCACACCTGTAATCCTAGCTACTCAGAAGGCTGAGTTCTGAGGATCGCGGTTCAAAGCCAGCCCGGCAGGAGAGCCCATGAGACTTATCTCGGAAGTGGCGCAGTGGCTCAAGTGGTAGAGCAGGAACAGTGCCCAAGTCCAGAGTTCAAGCCCCACGACCAACCAAAGAGAAGAAGAAAGAAAAGAGTCTCCCGGCTTATGTCGCTCCGGACCTGAGGGGAAGCAAAGAACCCGAGAAGCCAGTTACTTGATGAGTTCCAGCCCTGTCTCCTGGGCTGGGTGCCTTCTTCAGGCATCTACAAGGCTGTCTTGTAGAATTGTGTTTCCTAGTTAAGGGATCCCAAATCTGTTTTTTAACCTGCTTTCACCTTCAGCCCCATTCCCTGCCGACCAACTGATACACTTACTTGACTGTGAACTTAAACTTGGCATAAGGTAAAAACAAACCATCTTTTACTTACCTCTGATACTTTGGAAATCAGTATTTCAAATCATTATCTAGGCTCTCCAGCCACTCAGATTTATCATTCCTTGTCATAGTCACCACTTTGGTCAGATCTTTGCATCATGAATGCAGCAAGGAGGACTTCAGTGCTCTTAGACTTGCTTCTAAACAGGCCTTGACCCTCTGGGCAGGCCTTTTTTTTTTTGCTCTTACTCAGCATTCTGTCTCCAGCTATCCTGAGGCAGTATCCTCCTCCTCCTCCTCCTCCCCCTTAGCTCAAGGCTAGCGCCCTACCACTTGTACTTGAGGCTTTTTGTTTGTTTGTTTTTTTGCTTATGTGGTGCTGAGGAATCAAACCCAGAGCCTCATGCATGCAAAGCAAGCACTATACCACTTGAAGCATTCCCCAGTCTCAGCAGTAGCACTTTATTGGCCATTTTCACACATAGACAAGAAAGGAAGGGCTGGGAAGGTGGCTCAGTGGTAGAGCGCTTGCCTTGCATGCTTGAGGCCCTGGGTTCGATTCCTCAGTACCACATAAGCAAAAAAAGAAAAAAGCCAGAAGTGGCACTATGACTCAAGTGGTAGAGCGCTAGCCTTGAGCTGAAGAGCTGAGGGACAGCACCCAGGCCCAGAGTTCAGGCCCCACGACCGGATCCCCCCCCCAAAAAAAAAAAGAAAGGAAGAGGTTTGTGTTCTTTATCAATTCCTCTAGTCATTCTGATAGCAAAGTATTAGAGCCACTGCTTTGGGTAGTGGTGATGATAAGAGTAGTAGTGGCTGGGATTGTGGCTTAGTGGTAGAGTGCATGTATGAAGCCCTGGGTTTTATTCCTCAGTACCAGACAAACAGAAAAAGGCAGAAGTGATGCTGTGGCTAGGTGGTAGAGTGCTAGCCTTGAGCAAAAGAAGTTCAGGGACAGTGCCAGGCCCTGAGTTCAAGCCCCAGGACTGGGAAAAAAAAAAAGTAGTGGAAAAGGAAGAGGAAAAGGAAACATTAAGAGAAGTTATGAACTCCCTGAATCTTACCTTTCCAGCTTAACTCAAAGAAGCTATGAGTCCTCATAAAATCACCATTGGATAGGTCACTAAAGGAGAAACTTGAAGACAGTTTCTTTCTTTCTTTCTTTCTTCCTTTTTTTTTTTTTTTTGGGTCCAGTCGTGGGGCCTGAACTCTGGGCCTGGGCGCTGTCCAGCTCTTCAGCTCAAGGCTAGCACTCTACCACTTGAGCCACAGTGCCACTTCCGCCTTTTCTTTTCTGCTTATGTGGTGCTGAGGAATCGAACCCAGGGCCTCATGCATGCAAGGCAAGCACTCTACCACTGAGCCACCTTCCCAGCCCCAGAGGACAGTTTCTTCCAATGAACAGTCATGCTCTTTGTATTGTAAAGGCACCTATTATTTTTAGCTCATTAAGCAAAGGTTTTGGAGAGCAGAGAACTTTGGATATTTCCTGAGGATAAGACTTGGGGTTTGGGGCTGAGAAGGTGGCTCAGTGGTAGAGCGTTTGCCTTGCATGCATGAGGCCCTGTGTTCGATTCCTCAGCACCACATAAGCAGAAAAAAAAAAAAAAGCCAGAAGTGGCACTGTGGCTCAAATGATAGAGTGCTAGCCTTGAGCTGAAGAGCTGAGGGACAGCGTCCAGGCCCAGAGTTCAGGCCCCATGACCGGACCCAAAAAACAAACAAAGACTTGGGGTTTTAAAAATTGGAAAAATTAGATGCAATGGATGTCTGTAATCCTGGCTACTCAGGAGGCTGAGAATTGGAGGATCATAGTTTGAAGCCAACCCAAGTAGAAGAATCTGAGACTCCTATCTCCAATTAACCAGCAAAAGGCCAGACTGGAGGCATGATTAATTGGTAGAGTGCCAGCCATGAGGCAAGTACAATGTGTTATTTCAAGTCCCAATACTGGCACCAAAAAAGAAAGGAAAGAAGAAAAAAAAATATAAAGAAGCCCGGCTGGGAATGTGGCTTAGTGGTAGAGTGCTTGCCTTGCATGCATGAAATCCTGGATTTGATTCCTCAGTACCACATACACAGAAAAAGCCAGAAGTGGTGCTGTGGCTCAAGTGGTAGAGTGCTACCCTTGAGCAAAAGAAGCTCAGGGACAATGCCCAGGCCCAGTGTTCAAGCCCCAGGACTGGCACAAAATAAAAAATAAGGGGGGCTGGGAAGTTGGCTCAGTGGTAGAGTGCTTGCCTTGCATGCCTGAGGCCCTGGTTTCGATTCCTCAGCACCACATAAGCAAAAAGAAAAAAGCCGGAAGTGGCGCTGTGGCTCAAGTGGTAGAGTGCTATCCTTGAGCTGAAGAGCTGAGGGACAGCACTCAGGCCCAGAGTTCAGGCCCCACGACTGGACCCAAAAATAAATAAAAAATAAGGAATCTGGGCACCGGTGGTTCATGCCTCTAATCATAGCTACTCAGGAGGCTGAGCTCTGAGGATTGTGGTTCGAAGTCAGCCTGGGCAAGAAAGACCATAAGACTCTGATCTCCAGTTAATCATAGAAAATAAAGCTGGAAGTGGTGCTGTGGCTTAAGAAAGGAAAAAAATGGGGTGTGCTATGGCTGTATTAGGCCCTGAATGTGATCCCCAGCACTAACACACACACACACACCCCAAAAATCAAGATTATCAGAGAATAGTAGAGCATTAAGCAAAATAATCAGACATTGATAGGTCTCTACATAAGATTACTGCTGATGGAGGCACTAGACAGTATAATCATAACTACTTGTAGGTTGAGATCCAAAAAGTAAATAAAACTCTTACTTCTAAACATCAAAGAGCTGGGCACTTGTGGCTCACTCCTGAGGAGGCTCAGATCTGAGAGTCAAGGTTCAAAGCTAGTCTGGGCAGGAAAGTCCATGAGACTTATCTCCAACTAACCACCAGAAAACCAGAAGTGGCACTATGGCTCAAGTGTAGAGCGCTCACCTTGAAGTGAAGAGCTTAGGTACAGTGCCCAGGCTCAGAGTTCAAGCCCCACAACTGACAAAAAACCCAACCAAACAAACAGAAGTAGAGGTGTAGAACAATTGGTAGAGTGCCATCCTTTTTTCTTTTTCTGCCAGTCCTGGGGCTTGAACTCAGGGCCTAGGCACTGTCCCTGAGCTTTTGTTCAAAGCTAGCGCTCTACTACTATAGCCACAGAGCGCCACTTCCAGCTTTTTCTGTTAATCAGGTACTGAGGAATCAGACTTAGGGCTTCATGCACGCTAAGACACTCTACCACTAAGCCACTCAGCCCCTGTGAGACTATTATCCCTAATAAACTACTCAGTAAAAGCTGGCTCAAGTGGTGGAGCACTAGCCTTGAGCACAAAGAGGCTCAGGGACAATGCCCAGTCCCTGAGTTCAGCCTCAGGACTTGAAAAACAAACAAAACAAAAAACGCCTTGGGTTCACATTGTGACTTTTTTTTTCTTTGTCTTGTTTCTCTGGTGTTGGGGTTCGAAAGTAGGCCCTTGCACATGCTAATGAAGTCTACGTATTTAGCCAGGATGTGTTTTTCTTTTTTGTTTGTCGGTTGTGGCTTGAACTCTGGGCTTGAACTCAGCTCTTCAGCTCAAGGCGAGCAATCAATTCCTTGAGCCACAGCACCACTTCTGGTTTTCTAGTGGTTTATTGGAGATAAAAGTCTCTTGGACTTTCCTGCCTGGGCTGGTTTTGAACCCTAGTCCTCAGATCTCAGATCTCAGCCTCCTGAGTAGCTAGGATTACAGGAGCCACCAGCACCCAGCGCCATGATGTGTTTACTGGGGCTTGGAATGTGGCTCAGTGGTAGAGTGCTCACCTAGCATGCATGAAGCCCTGGATTCAATTCCTCAGTACCACATATACAGATAAAGCCAGTGGCGCTGTGGCTCAAGTGGTAGAGTGGTAGCTTTGAGAAAAAGCAGCTCAGGGCCAGTGCCCAGGTCCTGAGTTTAAGCCCTCAATTGGCAAAAATAAATAAATACATAAAAATCCTAAAACAAGTTTACTGGTAAATTATTTGTTCCCACATTTTTATAGGTCCAAAAGAGAGAGAAATTTATATTTTCTATGGGTATACTGAGATAGAGTCTCAAAGACTTCTACCGGGACTGAATTCTGCAGATTTCAGCTGTCTGGGTGGGTAGGATTACAGCATTACAAGCATTAAGCACGGACACAATATTTTACTTTATTTTTATTTTTATTTTTTTTGGTCAGTCGTGGGGCTTGAACTCTGGACCTGGGCGCTGTTCCTGAGCTCTTCAGTTCAAGGCCAGTGCTCTACCACTTGAGCCACAGCACCACTTCTGGTTTTCTGATGGTTAATTGGAGATAAGAGTCTCATAGACTTTCTTGCCCCAGCTGGCTTTGAACCGTGATCCTCAGATCTCAGCTTCCTGAGTACCTAGGATTACAGGTGCAAATCATTGGGGCCTAGCTCTTAATTTTATTTTTAATTAGATGTAAAATTGCAGGTCTGATGAAAAAGTATAAATTATTTATTTAAATGAAAGATTTTTTTTTTTTGGTCAGTTGTGGCCTGAACTCTAGGCTTGGACACTGTCCCTCAGCTTTTTAGCTCAAGGCTAGTGCTCTACCACTTAAGCCACAGTGCTATTTCCGGCTTTTTCTGCTTATATGGTGCTGAGGAATTGAACCCAGGGCCTCATGCATGCAAGGCAAACACTCTACCACTTTCAACTACCATATATGACCTTTTGCAATTATTTCCACTTAACATCATGTGTGTGTGTGTGTGTGTGTGTGTGTTTAATAGCCTCCATAAATCATGTTTTTGTTTGATTCTTTGGTCAGATATGAGGCCTGAAATTTGGGCCTGGGCACTGTCCCTCAGCTCTTTAGCTCTATGCTAGGGCTCTCCCACAAGAGCCACAGCACCACTTCTAGTTTTTTGTTGATTAATTGGAGATAACAGTCTCATGGACTTTCCTGCCCGAGCTGGCTTTGAACCATAATCCTCAGATCTCAGCCTCCTTACTAGGTAGGATTTCAGGCTTGAGTCACCAGTGCACAGCAAGGGGCTGTTTTACTTGGAATTGGTGAGATAGCTTTCTGAGAGTGTCCTAACAGAATGTGATGTTTTCACATAGGGCACATGTACTTTGAAAACTGACAAAAGATTTTCCCTCTTTTGTTGTTGTTGTTGGTCATGGGGCTTGATCTCTGGGTCTGGGCGCTGTCCCTCAACTCTTTAGCTCAAGGCTAGTGCTCTACCATTTGAGCCACAGCACCACTTCTGGCTTTTTCTTCTTATGTGGTGCTGAGGAATCGAACCCAGGCCCTCAGGCGTGCAAGGCAAGCGCTCTACCACTGGGCCACCTTCCCAGCCCATAGACTGTGGTTTGTTTGTTTTTTATTTTTTGAGTTGTGAGTCTTGAACTCTCCATCCCTGAGCTCTCTGCTCAAGGCTAGCCAGCTACCACAGTGAGCCACAGCAGGACTTCCCTTTTTGGAGTAGTTAATTAGAGATAACAGTCTTACGAGAACTTTTCTGCCTCAGCTGGCTTCGAATCGTGATCTTCAGATCTCAGCTTCCCGAGTAGCTAGGATTACAGGCGTGAGCCGCCTCTGTCCAGCTCATTTAAAGATAAAACTTAAGGCCCCCGAGGCAAAGCGTGTGGCCGGGGCGGGGCCCTCTAAGAAGTGGGCGGAGCCTAGATGGAGGTGTGGGTGGGCTCGCATGGGCAGTGGGCGGGTCCAGGGTGATCCGGGTCTCGCGGTGAGATCTCGCGCTGGTTCTTCTGGGAGGTGTCATGGTGGCGCCTGTGGTGTACTTGGCGGTGGCAGCCCTGCTTGTCTGCCTTATCCTCTTCCTGACTCGCATCAGGAGCCGAGGGGCAACAGGTAGGAGATGGTACCGCTCCGGGACCGGTTGAATCTGGTCCTTTGGGCTTCCGAGCTTTTGTAGGCTGTGACTCTGCCGCCATTGCGCATGCGCCAGCGTGCTTGGCAGGGTTAGGGAGCGGTCAGACAAGTCGTGCGCATGCGCATTTGTGGTAACTATGGGGACCGATGCGGACCCTCAGAGCTAAAACCAAATCTGGGACCAGGGAGTCAGCCCACCTACCCTTTTCTTCCACCCCTAAGCGAGAGTCTTGTCCATCCTCTTCACCAACTGGCACCTATATCACAGGGGCCAGGTCCTAGCATGTACCCTGTCATTCATTACCATCTGTGCTCTTAGGGGAGGCCACAGGGTTTTTCCCCTCCTCGACTGGCTCCAGACTGGGTGCCCGGGAGGAAGCATCTGAGTATTTTCTGCCCTCAGGGGGCTGAAGGAAGTATGAATAGGTTCCAGGAAATTCTTAAAGCCCTCACCAAGGAGAACATCTAGGCCGCCTTGGTCTCTGCTCCACCTGGTTCTGCATCCTGGTGAGAAGGTCATTCGTTGGTCAGAGCACAGGGCAGATGGCATCTGTCAGCTCCCATCCCCATTTCTTGTCAGTGTAGGGGTTTGTGTATGTGTCTCTCCTACTCCCTGGGTCCACAGGCTATTTCAGAGAATGGGCATGCTCCAAGAGCACGGGAGAGAGAAGCTGAAATAAGACTGATAGGAAACATCTTCCTGAGGGATGAGACTCAGACCTTGCCTGGCAGATCTCCTCTCTAGTTGGTGTGCCATACAAAACTACAGCAGATGGGGTTAAGCAAGAAGTAAGTATTTTGAAGTGGCATTCACTGAGAGACACTACGGTGGGAATATAACAACAGGCAAACTGGAATAGTGGAATATTGAAGGTAGAGAAAAATTTCATCATAGGCAGAGAAAACAGGTACGCTTGCTGCATCAGACCAAGGTGTGAGCTGTAAAGGACTTGATACAGACTATGAAGTTGAAAACTTGTGCTATGGGCACTAAGAATCTGGAAGGAGGTTGAGCAGGAGGAGGAGGCTTCCATTATGTTGCTTCCCCAGCCATCAGGAGGCTGGGGTGCCTGATAGCATTGTGGTTCCTCTCTTCCCAAAGCTGGTCAAGAGCCATTGCAGAATGAGGAGGAGCCAGTAGTAGCAGGCCGGCTATCCCAATTTCGGCCCCTTGAGCCTGAAGAGCAGAGAGCTGGAGGCAGGCCCAGGCGCAGGAGGGACCTAAACAGCCGCCTTCAGGCCCAGCGTCGAGCCCAGCGTGTGACCTGGGCAGAAGGGGATGACAATGAGGAGGAAGGTGCAGTCCCAGGTAAGAAGGGTTCAGCCCTATGGGGAAGAGAGTTGGATTGAGAGTGAAGAATTTCCCAAACTCAGTGGGGTTGAGTGTGAAGCAACAGTGTAGGAGGGATGTCTGGGAGTAACAGAGTAGGGTCAGTAAAGATTTAGAATCTGGGTCCTAGAATGTGGCTTAGTGGTAGAGTGCTTGCCTCATATGCATGAAGCCCTGGTTCAATTCCTCAGTACCACATACACAGAAAAGGCCAGAAGTGGCGCTGTTGCTCAAGTGGTAGAGACAGCTCCATGACTGGCCAAAAAAAAAAAAAGATTTAGAATCATTGGCCATGGGGCCAACAATTCTCTATCCTAACCATCCATTTGGCAAGCCCCCTCTCAGTATTTAAGCAAGAGGACAAGGGTCTTCAGAATGATCCAGAAATTCCTCATCCTATGTCTTATGTCCTAGCACCCTTCCTGGAGTAGAGTCACTTACTTATAACTCACCAAGAAGGATCTGCAGATAGCTACATTTCCTTTCACATCGAGGCCTCCTTAATTTATGGTGCTAGGAGACCAGTAGGTTCCTTAAGATTGGAGAAAAAGGGGGCTGGGAAGTGACTCAGTGGAAGAGTGCTTGCCTCTGGTGAAGCCCTGGGTTCAATTCCTCAGTACCACATAAGCAGAAAAAGCCAGAATTAACATTATGGCTCAAGTGGTAGAGTGCTACCCTTGAGCTGAAGAGCTGAGGGACAGCGCCCAGGATGAGTTCAAGTCCCACGACCAAAAAAAAAAAGATGGGAGAAAAGGATGTTTCTTTTACAGTACTTAAAGGCTGGCTGTAGCCTGAAGAGGGAGTATCTGGGTCTTTCCCAGAAACTGGGGGTAATTGAGGCGTTTGCCTTGAGCCCTTAGGATTAGCACCTTTGCCTCAAAAAGAAGCTCTCTGAGACAGGTGTGGTGGCACACACTTGTAATCCCAACACTTAGGATGCTGAAGTGGAAGTGCTTCAAACTTGAGGCCTACCTGGGCTACATAGTGGAACTCTGTCTCAAAATGAAACAAAAGCTTGCTAGGCATGGTAGTGTGTACCTGTAATCTCAGCATTCAGGAGGCTGAGGCAGGAAGATCATGAGCTCAAGACAAACCAAAGCTGTTTAAGACTCTGTTTCAGAAAACAAAGCAAAACAAAAAAGAATAACAACAAAAAAATAGGGCCTTCCTGTTTCAGACTTGGGGTCAGAACCTTTACTTAGTCACCAGATCCTTAACTTTCAGTTGGTCCTGGTGTAGTCCTGGGGTTAAGGCTGATTCTGTTTTGGTGTGTGTATACCAGTCTTGGAGCTTAAACTCAGAGTCTGGGGACTGTCCCTGACTCAAGGATAGTTCTTTACCACTTGGGCCACAGCTCCACTTCCAGCTTTTTTGGTGCTTAATTGGAGATAGTCTCATGGACTTCTGCAAACTTGATCCTCAGATCTCAGATTCCTGAGTAGCTAGGATTCTAGGTATGAGCCACCAGTGCCCAGCTGAGGCTAATCTTTAACTTGTAGCCTGGCTTTGGTAGGACAAAAGGAGAATCTTGGCCACGAGTTGAATCTACAATGCTCAGAAGTTTCTGACTAGGGTGAGGAGCATTTCAGCTTTGGAGTTGGGGTAAATTTCCTCATAGGGCCATTACCCCTGGAGGTTTGACACAGAAATGGAGACCAAGGACTTCTAGAAGCCCAGATAGCCCCTTCAGACAGTTGAATACCAGCACCTCTCATCTGTCCCCAGACCCTTGCAGCTCCCAACCCCGCCTCACATACACATGTACTCACATACGCTCACACATATGTACACCTATGTGATTTACAGTAGATTCCTCTGAAGGACAGAGGTGAGTACAGGGGCTTTCCTTGTGTGAGGGACAGGGATGGGACAGATTCTCTCTGGCTAGAACCTGAACTGTCTCTTTGACCATACTCAGACCAAGAGGAAGAAGGCATTGAGAAGCCAGTGGAAACTCACCTGACAGGGAAAATTGGAACCAAAAAACTACGGAAGCTAGAAGAAAAACAGGCTCGAAAAGCTCAGCGTGAGGCAAGAAAAAGGGACAGGGCATAACTATGGGAGGTCTGGGATTGCCCTCCTTTTTCTGTTCTTGAAACTCTGCCCTTGGGACTCCCTTCTATACTGGACTGTGGGTTGGTGCTTGCAGGGCTCCTGTCTCTTGCAACCTTAGTCCATGCCCCAGCACAGGCATTGCTATGCCTGGTCTCTCTGGGAGGTGGGCAAACTATCTGGGGTTGGGGAATGTTCCACTATGAAGACCTCTCTCCAGGCAGAGGAGGCTGAACGTGAGGAGCGGAAACGCTTGGAGTCCCAGCGTGAGGCAGAGTGGAAGAAGGAGGAGGAACAGCTTCGTCTGGAGGAAGAGCAGAAGGTGAGGCTGACACCTAACCCTATCCCAGCATACCTTGCTTCTTATACAGTTTTCTCACCCCTCTGTGGTTTATTTGGACGCTGGACTCAAAAATGTCATTTTTATGGAAGCAGTATTACTATGAAACCTCCCAGGAAATCCAGTGTGGTATTCTGTTTTCTTGCCATCTCATACTTTGAAAAGAAGTGTGTGTCCAGCCTACACTTAAGGGGTAGAAAAGGACCTACATAAGTAATTTTTACAGGGGATAAAAGCTTTAACGGGATTTGTCTCTTCTGTATTTATATTTCTTTGCATTCATGTAGACTTATGGGTATTTACTTTGCATTTGTTTACATGGTATCGAATAGTAACACTATGATGCTCTTTCATTGTACCAGCCTTAGCCACTGTGAGCATGCTCCTGTGTACCTTTGACTTTGGCTCTCGTTGTTTCTTTTTCTTTTTCTTTTTTTTTAGCACTTGCTTCCTGTCATGAAAAGATATTTTTAGGCTTTTGTTCATGAAATGATGGTCATGTAGTTGTACCAAGGGGTTATAATTTTCATAAATGAAGTTATGAGTATAAAGCTTCTTGGTTGGACTAGGAAGGTGGCTCATTGGTAGAGTGCTTGCCTCGCATGCATGAGGCCCTGGGTTCGATTCCTCAGCACCACATAAGCAAAAAGAAAAAAGCCAGAAGTGGCACTGTGGCTCAAGTGGTAGAGCGTTAGTCTACAGCTGAAGAGCTGAAGGACAGCGCCCAGGCCCAGAGTTCAGGCCCCACGACTGGACCAAAAAAAAAAAAAAGCTTCTTGGTCAGTGTTACCCTCCCTTCATTTTCCCCGTCTTCCCCTTTCCATCCCTAGGCTTTCTATTATATTACTTGTCTTAGCATTAGTTTCATATTTTTTTATTAATCTTTTTTGTGTGTGTGTATGTGTGTTGGTCCTGGGGCTTGAACTCAGGGCCTGTGTACTATCTCTCAGCATTTTTGCTCAAGACTAGTAGTGCTCTACAGTTGAGCTATAGCTTCACTTCTGGCTTTTTGGTGATTAACTGGAGATAAGAATCTCATGGACTTTACTGCTTGGGCTGGCTTCAACCTATGATCCTCAGATCTCAGCTTCCTGAGCCCTAGGATTACAGGTGTGCACCACTGGCATCTGGATTTCATTATCTTTAAGTAATAGTTTAAAGGCTTTCAATTCAACATGTCAATTTATGAATACATTGCATCTTCATCAGTATCATCCCTTTCCATCATTCTCCCTCATCCTATTATTTCTTTATATTTTTTCAATTCTTTTGGTTATTGTATTACATTTTATTGGATATATTTTTGTTTGTGATTATATTACATATCATTTACTATAAATTTATTTGCATTGTACATATATAAATGAACAGATACATACCTATTGTTTCATATTTTATTTTATTTTTTTTGGGGGGGGTCCTGTTGTGGGGCCTGAACTCTGGCCCTGGACGCTGTCCCTCAGCTCTTCAACTCAAAGCTAGCGCTCTACCACTTGAGCCACAGCGCCACTTCCGGCTTTTTTCTTTTTGCTTATGTGGTGCTGAGGAATTGAACCTAGGGTCTCAGGCATGCAAGGCAAGCGCTCTACCACTGAGTCACCTTCCCAGCCCTCATATTTTGTTTATTTATTTTTTATTTTTTTACTAGTCTGGAGGCTTGAACTCAGAGCCTGGGCACTGCCCCTGAGCTGTTTTTTGCTTAAGGCTAGTACTGTACCACTTGAGCCACAGTGCCTCTTCCAGCTTTTTTTGTGTATGTGGTACTGAGGAATTGAACCCAGGGATTCATACATTCTAGGAAAGCACTCTACCACTAAGTCACATTCCCAGCCCGAAATCTCATTTTTGACCAATGTATCTGGCCAGATGACTATGGGATTCATTGAGCCAGGGAACCATCAGGATGATTACACATGGGAGATAGATAACAAGGTCTGTTCAATGCCTGTTTCATGTGGATAGTTGTGCGTTCAGTTGAAGAGGTTAGAGTGGAAATACAAGTGGCAGTCACGGGGGAGTTGAGGCTGTGGGCTAGGCAAGATGGTCAAGAGTGCGTGAGGGAGAAAGCAAAAGCAAGGCTGAATGTTGGCGGTAGAGAGGAAGCCCATGAAATGGAAGGTAGAAGCCAAGGGAGAAGAGGAGATGGTTTGCCATACCCAGAACCATTATAACCGCAGGGGTTTGAGGCTGAAGGTTGTCCTTTGGGTTTGTGAGGTACAGGGCGTGACGGAGACCATAGTGGAGCCTGGTACACTGAAACCAGCTTGGAGTAGGCTGCTAGGTGCATAGGTGGAGAGAAAATGGAATCTGGTTTTTGTTTACAAAGTCTGTATATGCTTGAGTAAGGAGAAGGCGGGATTGTGGCAAGGTTTTTTTTTAAAGAGATTCTTGCTAACTTACCTCTTGATCAGGAAGGGAAGGGGAAGAGGCTGAGGAGACTGTGTCTGGGTGGTGACGGAGCTGAGGACAAGAGAAGAGCCTCTCAGCCGGGTGCCGGTGGCTCACGACTGTAATCTTAGCTACTCAGGAGGCTGAGATCTGAGGATAGAGGTTCGAAGCCAGCCCGGGCAGGAAAGTCCATGAGACTCTGATCTCCCATAAACCACTAGAAAACCAGAAGTGGCGCTGTGGCTCAAGTGGTAGAGCGCTTGCCTTGAGCTGAAAAGCGCAGGGACAGCGCCCAAGCCCAGTGTTCAAGCCCCACGACCAACAACAACAAAAAAAGAGAAGCCTCTCTGCCTGTTGTTTACCTGGAAGACCGTGGAGTGTGAGTCTTGAAGTCACTGAGAATAGACTGGGTGTGTGTCCTGGGGTCCTGCAGGGACAGCAGAATCCAGAGCAGGGATAAATGGGCAGCTGCCCTGACTGTTGCGCCTCTGTGTCCACAGGCAGAGGAGGAGAGAAAGGCCCGAGAGGAGCAAGCCCGGCGGGAGCATGAAGAGTACCTGAAACTGAAGGAGGCCTTCGTGGTAGAGGAGGAGGGTGTGGGTGAGAACATGACAGAGGAGCAGGTAAGCCCACAGCCCGTGGCTTGGAAACTGAGAGGTAGGTGGGCATCAATACTAGTAGGCCATTGTGGTGCGAGCCTTGTTCTCAGTGTCCCATCACCCCAAACCTTGGGACATTGTGCTGCTTATGCAGTCAGTTGGTTGTGCTGGCACATGGGTAGGCAGCAGGCAGGCAAACAGTTGGGGCCAGATATGAGCTTTTTTGTCTCTATCAGGAAGACACTTACTCTGTTTCTCTGCCCCTCTAGTCCCACAGCTTTTTGACAGAATTCATCAACTACATTAAGGTAAGAGGCTCAGAAGAACACTGTTGTCAGCTCCTGCCATCTGTGTGTGTGTGCGTGTGGGTTCATTCTCAGAGCTCAGTGGTCAAGGCAGAAGTGGTCACTGCAAGTACTGGTGGATCATTCAGTCTTGTACAGGAGTAGCAGAGCCCAGAGGAGCTAAGCTGCTGGGTCTAGGCCAGGAAACCCTTCCCTTTCAGACTCAATAGGTAAAGAAGGACTGGGGGAGGCTCAAGTGTCTGATGGCATCCTCACACTTGGTTTGACAGATCCCCCTGCTCTTCAGACCCCACGCTCAGTGAGTCATTGTGTTTTCAAATCTGTTCACATGTGTTTTCTGTCAGTTCTGTCACACTGAGCCTCTGCTGAATTGAAGCAGGCACCCTCTGCCATGTGCTGCTGACCGGGAACATGGGTTTTCCAGGAGAATAAGGGTGGTATTTCCTTTGAAACCAGGGCAGGCAGGGCAACATTGTGCCCTGTCAGCCCACAGCTGCCTCAAAGGCCACCCTGATGCTGCTCTGGGATGCATAAGCATGTCCCTATCTGCTTCGCTGCTAGGCAACTTATCTCCCACAAAGGATGCAGTAAGGGGAGAGGTTTTCAAGTGCAACTCAGAGGTGCAGAGGCGGCTGAGGGAAGAAGTGCAGAGGGAGCGGGGGCGATGATGGGGGTGGTATCAGGGGCTGCCAAGGAGCCAGGGCTTGCATAATCCTCCCCCACCTCTCCTGGAAGAGAGCAGAGTTTAGCCGCCTCCCAGCTGCAGCAAAAGGGTGCGCTCACAGCCTGCGGCTCAGCGTCCCTAAGACAGAGAAACACTGATAGCCTCCACAACATTCTGTTTCCTCCGGCTGCAAATATTCCCCTTTGTTGGAACCTTTTTCTCTATCCTGCACACTCAAGTGTATACCTTCTCCAAGAAGCCTTTCCATGTGGATTTTGCACATGGAATATTGATGTGAGATAATGGGCATTGCTTGCTTTTGCTGGTCCACTCCACTTTTGACCATGGCTGGGTTTGTCTGTTTTTTTGGTCATTTCTTTTTCCAACACACTTTTGACCAGGTTCTCATGTTGACTTTGTGGTCCTCTTCTGAGCTGTCACTGAGCTTGATGTCTGGTACCTATTTTGTAGGTAGTGGCTGGCTGGCCAGGTCACCTTGTGCTTGCCTGCTCCCTGGCCCAATTGCCTCTTGCTTGCCTCCCTACTTGTACATATGGTTTGGCATTTCAAACAAGTCACATGCCGTCTGCAGCTGGGGAGGTGTCACAGTGTCATTCCTCCCCCAGCTCATTTGCTGTACAAGATTCATGGAAATGTAAAGGACCGCCTTCTCCTGAGTCACATGCTGTCTGTGGGGGAGGCGGGGGCTAATGCATGTGTAGACCCAGCCGTGGATCCTCAGCTGCACCCCTGGGAACTCAAATTTCTACAGAGAGTGTGACAACAGCACGTGGAGCACAGGGCTGCACATGGGAAGCACTCTTCAGTGTTAGCGACTGTTATTTTCAGGGTGGGCTCAGTGCCTCAGACAGGGTGAAGGGAATGAGTGAAAAGAAGTGTGAGTACGTCAGAGTGGTGGAGGATCTAGGCTGAGTGGGTAGGGAACATAGGTGAGAGAGGAATGAGCCCCCCACTTGGGGCTCTGAGAGATCGCAGTTTATGGAGGCCTTTTATCTTTTTCTCTCCTGTCCCTGTCCATCTTTCCTATCTCACCAGCTGGGCTGTGAACTTAATGAGTGGGAGCTGTGTCTTACTATTTTGTCTCTGCACCTTCTCAGTTCTTTGTCCTGCCTCAGTTCTCAGCAAACACAGGTCTTGAAGACAGGGTTTTTGTTTTTTGTGGGGTTTTTTTGGTGGTTTTTTTGGTGCCAGTCCTGGGGTTTGAATTAAGGGCCTGGGCATTGAATTAAGGGCCTGGGCATTGTCTTTGAGCGTTCATGCTCAAGGCTAGTACCCTACCAATTTGAGCCACAGCTCTAGTTCTAGCTTTTTTGGGGGGCAGTTAATTGGAGATAAGAGTCTTACAGACTTTTCTGCCTGGGATGGTTTTGAACAGTGATCCTCAGATCTCAGCCTCCTGAGTAGCTAGGATTACAGGCGTGAGCCACCAGCGCCCAGCTCGTAGACAGTTTTTTAAAAATAGATCAGATCAAAATGTGAGCCTCAGGGGGGATACGTGGTGACAATGATTTGACCAAACTCAGCCTTTTCCCTTTTTTCTCCCTCTCCTTGTAGCAGTCCAAGGTTGTGCTCTTAGAAGACCTGGCTTCCCACATGGGCCTTCGGACTCAGGTAAACCCTGAAAGGTGGATTGCAATGTGGAGCATAGCCACATGATCTTTGTGGCCAACAAGGTGAGGGGGGAAGAGAGGAACTACCCTAAAGATAGAGACTCCTAATGCCTCTTCAAACGTGCCTCCAACAATAGTGGGGAGAGTATAGGAATCTCGTTGCACTCCAGGAGTCCTGCATTTCTACTAGATAACAAGAACATATAAGGAAGGAAAAATAAATTTGATTTCCATCTCTCTACCAGCCCTGTCACCAAACAGCCCAAATCCAGTTACCTTGGCAACTCTTGTAAACAGGCTGCCTTATGGTTAGATATCTCCACTGCTCCTTTCCTGCTGAAATCCTTCACTGAGAATCTTTCAGGGTTCAGGGCAAGAGCCCCTTCTGCCCTACTCTCCTCCAGTGTTGAAGCACAGAGTCACACCAGGGAGAGATTTGGCTGCAATAGAAGGGAGGTTGCAGGTGGCTTCCCCCCATGTTGGGGACCACAACACCTGTCACTCTCCTGAGAATTATTCTCCTCATAGGACACCATAAACCGTATCCAGGATCTGCTGGCTGAGGGCACCCTAACAGGTGAGAGCGTGAGAATCAATCACTACAGGGCCTGGCCCTGGGGAATGGCTAGCACAGGGAGGTGCAGGGACTTGGCATAGGCAGGATGACTATTATGGGTGGTGGAGGGTTGGGTAGCGGGGGGCGGGGGGGTGAGTCACCTACAGGGAGGAGGTGATAAGGCTGGGGGTCAGCTGAGGAATGATAAGGATGGCCAGAGGCACCTGGTTTGACTTGATGTCAGGATAGGTCAGGCAGGCAGGAGACCTGTGGGGCTCTGAGTCAGCTGTGAAGGAGTGGATGGTCACTCTCAGGCCAGTTGGGGAGGGTCAGGAAGGCTCAGCCCCACAACCTGCATGTCCCCACAGGTGTGATTGACGACCGGGGCAAGTTCATCTACATAACCCCAGAGGAACTGGCTGCTGTGGCCAACTTCATCCGACAGCGGGGCCGGGTGTCCATCACCGAGCTTGCCCAGGCCAGCAACTCCCTCATCGCCTGGGGCCAAGAACCCCCTGTTCAGGCTCCAGCCTGACTCCAGCTCTTTCCTCTTGGACTTGAAGCTGGCATAGCTTATCTGGCCATATATCTTCATCCCTCCCTACCGTTTTGGGGCAGTGGTGGAGCATGGTCATGAAGTTGTAGATTAAAGGTCTGTGAGCACTGCTGAGCATTTTCTAGCTTCATGTGGTAGAAGGCCTGGCGTAGGATCTCAGATAGGCATGTGAAATCTAGATCTACGGATATGTGAGAGGTGAGGAGGTTTCCTTGCAAGCTAGTGAATTATTCCCCCCACCCACTCTCTTTTTTTTTTCTTTTTTGGCAGTACTAGGTTTTGCTAGTCGTATACCATCCTGCCCAGTCATTGTATTTCCCTCATAATTTGAGATGACAGATGTGTGCCACCGTGCCTAACCATTGAGATAAGAGTCTCATTAACTTTCATGCTGGGGCTGGCCTCAAATAAAAATCCGCTAATCTTTACCTCCCAAGTAGCTAAGATTACAAGCTTGAGCCTCTCTGACTGTGAAGTCCCATTCTTTGTGTGTGTGTGTGTGTGTGTGAGGGGGGGGGGGGAGGGAGAGATAGAGAGGTGGGGGGGGAGAATGCTGGTGCTCTACCACTTGAGCCACACCTCTACTTCTGGCTTTTTTCTGGTTAAGTGGAGAAAAGAGTCTCACAGGCTTTTCTGCCTAGGCTATGTTTGAAGCACAATCCTCAGATAGCCTCCTGAGTAGCTAAGATTATAGGCATAAGCCACTAGTGTCTGGCAAGAAGTCCCATTCTCATTCATACAGTTATTAAAAGAATGTTTTGTGCCCTTCAGGCCCAGCTCCTGAGACCCAGCGAGCCCTTTCTCTACCCATATCCCCTGAGAGTGAAAATGAGGAAATCTCTCAGGTCACACCTTCCTTAACTAGAAAGGAAGTCTCTCTCTTTCTTTTTTTAAAGATTCAAGAATCCTAATCTGGGCCAAGAGCTCTGAGAAGAGTCATGGGAAGTGCAAAGTGTGGAGTCCTAGGGAACTTTGAGATGGAAGGAAGGGAAGTCAGTGAAGAAGAAAGGCTGGCCAGCTGCTTGGGGGACAGGTAGACGAGGCAGGGCTGCTTGAGCTGGATTTAATTGTACAGTGGAGACACATCATTCATACAGCAAGTCAAACATTCAGCCCTGAATCCTTGTCGTGGGGGATTCTACCTACTGGTGGATATGAGGACCATATGCTCAGAAGTGGGTGTGAGGTGGGAGATGCGTGTCTCCTGTAAGGTCAGTCTCTCTGGCTCCTGTTGGTTCTTCGTGGCATGAGGATCTTGCTTTGCCGAGAGTGAGGTACGTGTTTCAATATGGAGGGTTTTTTTTTTGTTGTTGTTAATTCAAGGTGGCTCCTAAACATAAGCCACCTTCTTCTTCTGGTGCCTGGTGGAGGAGGCAGTTTTCTGTTCTGGCCCAGAAGGAAGTTGTCTATGTGGATGGTGATGGGGAAACAGAACATCAGGCTTCAGGATCACAGCCTTCCTAAGGGGAGGAATTGCAAGGGTGATTTTGACTCATGTGTCATAAGCATTGAATATAGAAATTCAGTTCCAAGTAAGGGGTGAACTCGTAATCTCGTCAGCACCAAGCACTTGGAGATAGTGAATAGAATGCATGCATTGTTTGGAAAGCCATCTGGAGCCCACAGTCTTAGTGGGAGAAGGAAGAAACATAGTCCGAGGTAGGAACATCATAAAGTAAAAATGGAGCTGGCCGCTAGTGGCTCACACCTATAATCCTAACTACTCAGGAGGCTGAGATCTGAGGATCATAGTCCAAAGCTAATCTGGGCAGGAAAGTCTGTGAGACTCTTACCTCTAATTAATTACTCAGAAAAAGCTGGAAGTGGCACTGTGGTTCAGTGGTAGAGCATAGCCTTGAGCAAAAGAAGCTCAGGAACAGTGTCCAGGCCCTGAGTTCAAGCCCCAGGACCAGCAAAATAATAATAAAGTGAAAACAGATGACTTATAGTTAGATCAGTGATTCTCAACCCTGGTTATTCATTAGAATTACCCAGAGAGTATTCCACAATATCATCTCAGGCTGTATCCAGAATCAGAATCTCTGGAAGTAGCATCAGAGGCCATCGGTATGAGATCCTAAAGGGCAAGTGAAGTTGAGAGGAACCAGGGAGAGTGGTGCAGATTAAACAAGTTGTAAGTGATTAAAATCCTCAGCAAAAGAGGTTTCTCATAGCAAGTCAGTAGCTCCAGAGTCTTCCCACGTCCCCTCAGTCATCTTCCCCACTGCCAACCGTACCAAATGGCTAACGTAGCCCCAACAGAAGCCTGAAGACAATACCCAATGGCCAAGATCAGGAAAAATGTACATCCCTTATTCATATCCTGAAGCCTTTTAAGATTCTTCAAAAAGACTTAATATGGAGGGAAAAACCATACCAAAAAATAAAAACAAGCGGGGCTGGGAAGGTGGCTCAGTGGTAGAGTGCTTGCCTTGCATGCCTGAGGCCCTGGGTTCGATTCCTCAGCTCCACATAAGCAAAAAGGAAAAGGCAGGAAGTAGCGCTGTGGCTCAAGTGGTAGAGCGCTAGCCTTGAGCTGAAGAGCTGAGGGACACTGCCCAGGCCTAGAGTTCAGGCCCCACGTCCGGACCCTCCCCGGGTTATAGGCATGAGCCACCTGTACCTGACTAAAATTCCTTAATTTAATATATGAAATTATATTACATGCTTCTGTATCCTAAAAGTAGGCTAGATACACCAAGTGTTATAAATTACAGTACTGATCTGAACATGTTTTAAGTACAAACATTTCAGTATAGTGAATTTGTATTTGCTTTCATTAGCTCTTTTTTTTTTTTTTGTCATGGGTTCTGAACTCTGGGCCTGGGCACTGTCCTTTAGCTCAAGGCTAGCACTCTACCACTTGAGCCACAGCCCCACTTCCTGCTTTTCTGCTAATGTGGTGCCGAGGAATCGAAACCAGGGCCTTATGCATGCAAGCGCAAGCTGAGCCACCTTCCCAGCCCTCATTAGCTCTATTTTACCTTGTGTATGTCTGAGTTAAGGAGATAATCCCCTGAGGATTGGATCCCAGGGCCTGGAGCTTACTAAACATGTACTCTACTATATGGACTACATCCTAACCTCCATTTTAGGTTTTATTTTGTTCTGAGGAGACAGTGTTTATTTATCCTGGAACATCAGGTATTCAAGTGACTAATGACCCAGGTTCCCAACACCTACCTATATGAATCCTTTGGGTTTCTCCTCACAAAAGGAGCTCTTGCTAAATATTTGCCAACTAAGTTTGGGATTTTGTAATTCCCAAGCAGTGCTGTCCTGGGTGTCTTCATAACTACTCCAGCATAGGTCTATTTTGGTACCACTTACAATAGAGTCTAATCTGACTCAGTTTATATTATAACTTCTCTTTCTCATGAATCTACAAAGCCTGTTATTGGCAAAGCTCTATGTTGGAAAGTCATATAAGACAACTTGTCTCTTAAAAATGACAGTTTACAGGATTGTCCATTACTTGAAAACTTATTGAAAATGACTGTGTAATGGGTATTTACCTATTTCCTTTTTTTTTGGATCCGGTCATGGTCCTGAACTCTGGGACTGGGCGCTATCCCTCAGCTCTTGAGCTCAAGGCTAGCACTCTACCATTTGAGCCACAGCGCCACTTCCAGCTTTGTTCATTTTGCTTATGTGGTGCTGAGGAATTAAACCCAGTGCCTCAGGAATGCAAGGCAAGCGCTCTACCACTGAGCCATCTTCCCAGCCCCACTTACCTATTTTCATATGCTTAAAATTCCCTATATCAGAAAGTTTCAAAAAACAAAACGAACCCTTGATGGCCTGAAGGGGCTTATGAGACTGCAGATGTGGCTCAAGTGGTAAAGAACCTACCTAGTAAGCACAAGACTGAGGTCAGTCCCCAGTACTTCCAAAAGAAAAGAGCAAAGTAGCCACTCCATTCACCTGGCAGTTGGGTCATTCCCCTAGGCTTACTACAGTAACCAACCATAGGGTACAAGTTGGGTTTTTGTAACATTAGAAAATTATTTTTAGCTGGGTGCTGGCTGTGTTTTTGTAACATTAGAAAATTATTTTTAGCCAGGCGCTGGTGGCTCATGCCTGTAATCCTAGCTACTCAGGAGGCTGAGATCTGAGGATTGGGGTTCAAAGCCAACCCGGGCAGAAAACTCTGTGAGACTCTTATCTCCAGTAATCCACCAGAAAACTGGAAGGTGGTAGAGTGTTAGTGTCCAGGCCCAGAGTTCAAGCCCTATGACCAACACACACACACACACACACACACACACACACACACACACACACGTGTACATGAACATACACATCGTAAGAACATTTTAAAAAATTACATCTATGGAGAACCAGCTGAGTACTTAACATGTCATTAAGCATCACACACACACACACACACACACACACGTGTACATGAACATACACATCGTAAGAACATTTTAAAAAATTACATCTATGGAGAACCAGCTGAGTACTTAACATGTCATTAAGCATCCCTGGGAAAGAGCAAAAAAATGTCCACACACAGGGGAGTTGTGGTGGTATTACCTTAATAGCTGGCCAAGTCCCTCAGCTAAGCAAGTATGAGATCAGCTGGTAGAATGGATGCAAGGGACCAATGGCTAACAAAGACAGGTCTTCCAGGCTGAGGGAAGAGCAGATGAAGTAGAGAATGTAAGGCATGAGGTAGGCATGGACTGTTGGGTGAAGAATGGCATTAGAGGTGGGAAGGGAAGGGAATGCTGAGCCCTGAGATTTGGGCTATATTTGGTGAGCTGGGACCTAAGGGAGGAATGTTTTTGTCTTGTTTTTATTTTAAGACAGGGTCTCATTGTGTATGTAGCATAGGCTAGTCTAGAACTAGAAATCCTGACTCAGCCTCTCAGGTGCTGGAATTACAGATATGAGCCACCATGCCTAGCTCTGGAAATGTTTTAAGAAGTGTCTTGAATCAGTAACTTTCTTTCTTTTTTTTTTTGTCAGTCATGGGGCTTAAATTGGCCTGGGCACTGCCTCTAAGCTCTTTTGCTCAAGGCTAGCGTTCTTTTGAGTCAGAGTGCCACTTCTGGTTTTCTGGTAGTTAATTGGAGATTAGAGTCTCATGGACTTTCCTGCTCAGGCTGGTTTTGAACTGTGATCCTTGGATCTCAGCCTCCTGAGTAGCTAGGATTACAGGTGCCAAACAATAACTCATTTCTTAAGCCTTTACAATCCTTGTATCTCCCAACCAGCTTTTCCTCTGTACCTCTCAGTAAGCTATTGTGGATGCCCCCTAAAGCATGCACGTGGCACCTCTAGTTCCAAACTTTGGCCCCAGAATTAGGCTCTGATGTTCACTTTTGTCAACAGTATTGTTTAATAAGAAACTCAGTTCATCTCTAATTAACCAACAAAAAGCAGGACTGGAGGTATGCCTCTAGTGGTCCAATGCCAGCCATACAAGCAAGCTTGAGACCCTGAGTTCAGACCCCAATACATGTACTACTAAAAAAGAAAGAAAGTGCAACTCAGGAGAAGAAAAGTTGCAAAATGGTAACAAATGGTAAACTGTAACAGACACAAAGGCAAATAATAAGTTTCAAGAGGTTATTACAATGTCTATCTGCAGTGATCATATAAATAAAAAGTTTACAAACAAGACTTTATTTAAAGCTAAGCCAGGCACCGGTGGCTCACGCCTGTAATCCTAGCTACTCAGGAGGCTAAGATCTGAGGATCAGGGTTTAAAGCCAGCCCAGGCAGGAAAATCTGTGAGACTCTTATCGCCAATCAACCACTAGAAAACCGGAAGTGGCGCTGTGGCTCAAGCGGTAGAGCGCTAACCTTGAGCTGAAGAGCACAGGGACAGCGCCCAAGCCCAGCGTTCAAGCCCCACGACTGACCAAAAAAAAAGACTTTAAAGCTAGACTAATTTACCCTACTTCTGACAAAAATTTAGCCTGGAACATTTTTTGGAGTCTGCCTGTTTCCATACAGTTGATTAAAGATTTGAGAATGAGGGGTTGGGAAGGTGGCTCAGCGGTAGAGCACTTGCTTTGCATGCTTAAGGCCCTGAGTTCGATTCCTCAGCGCCACATAAGAAAAAAGCTGGAAGTGACGCTGTGGCTCAAGTGGTAGAACACTAGCCTTGAGCTGAAGAGCTGAGGGACAGGGCCCAGGCCCAGAGTTCAGGCCCCACGACTGGACCCTCCCCCCCCCCCAAAAAAAAAAGATTTGAGAATGAAAGCTGGGCATCCATGGCTCATACCTGTAATCCTAGCTGCTCAGGAGGCTGAGAGCTGAGGATCACGGTTCAAAGCCAACCTGGGCAGGAAAGTCCATGAGACTCTTATCTCCAATAAACCACCAGAAAACTGGAAGTGGTGCTGTGGCATAAATGGTAGAGCTCTTCAGCTCAAAGATAGCGCCCAGGCCCAGAGTTCAAGCCCCACAATGACAAAAAAATAAAAAGATCTGAGAATAACCCATAACTTTCCATGATATAATAATCATACTGTTACTTGCGTTTAAAGGAATAGTTGTCTGCTTCATAAGCAGATGTGATTACACAACACTCACTTGGGAGGAGTGAGTAGTACTTCTTTTTACTTTAAATCTCCTCTTATAATGAAATAAGGTCAGATAAAACTCCAGTGCCATAAAACAATATACATCAATTATATAAAAACAACATTAAATATTATAGGGAGACCTTGGGGAACATAAGAAAAGCAAAACCCATCTAAAGTCAACTGTACAAATCAGTCAAAAATCATGGTAAGAAAGAGAATACAGTCTATGTTTATTTACTTTAACGTGGTGGTCATGGGGCATTCTCTCTCTCTCTCTCTCTATCTCGTGTGTGTGTGTGTGTGTGTGTGTGTGTGTGCGCGCGTGCGCGCACACACACATATGCATGCACAAGAGCACATGCATTCACAGCTTATCAGCTCATAAAACAGCTTGTAAAAGAATTCGGCATACTTGGATCATAACCAATTCAGTTACATTTTTATAAGATAATTCCCAAGAGCTGAGATAAAAAATAAAGAATTAAAAACAAAAAAGTAACTCCCAAGACTTTTACTGATAATTCCCATAAATCTTTGGGCCAGTGTCAAAGATCTTCATTTACTTACAGAGCAAGCATAGCTGATTGTGTTGATGCAAGCTAATCAGTGATTGGAAAAGGATAAAACAGAAGGATTGTTAGTTTGGGGCCAGTCTGGGCTATAAAAAATTTTAAGGAAGCATGAACTACATACTGCATATAAAGACCCAGTATCAAAAAAAAAAAAGTAGGTTAAGCAGACATAAAAGGCCTAGGTAAAATGCTTTAGTATAGCCATCCTAACTTTGGTGGGTTAAAGTAACATTTCTGCCCCAGCTTAGTGTTCAGAGGTAACAGCAGCCATCCATAGAGAAAGCCCCATGTCCTCTCCCAAGTGACTCCAAGGCAGTCCTTGCTAACTTCATAGATTTTTTTTTTTTTACTTAGGTTTTTGTGATTTCATTTGTCATTCAACATGAATAAGCATCTCTCTAGTGCTGCTGTAACAAGTTACCATAAAGTATTGCACAGGTTTATTATTGTACAGTTTTGTGGCTTAGAGTCTAACAGAGGTCTTAACGGCTAAAATCAGGGAGAGGCTCTCTCTGTTCATGTTAAGAGATTTATTTTCAGGTGTCCAGAAGCCACCCACATTTCTTGGCCTGTGGCCCTTTTCCTCCATCTGCAAAACCAGTTTTGTCACATACCTCTGACCATTCTGTAGACACATCTTTCCCTCTCATCTGCCTTCCTTCTAATTTTGGCTGTAGTTAGGGCCTAATACTTGCTAGGTAGGCACAACTACTGAGTTAGTATCCACTTTTTTTTTGGGGGGGGTCGGTTGTGGGGCCTGAACTCTGGGCCTGGGTGCTGTCCCTCAGCTCTTCAGCTCAAGGCTAGTGCTCTACCACTTGAGCCACAGTGCCACTTCCAGTTTCTAGTGGTTTATTGGAGATAAGAGTCTCATGGGCTGTCTTTAAACACTGATCCTCAGCTCTTAGCCTCATGAGTAGCTGGGGTTACAGATGTGAGCCACCAGCACCCAGCTCTCCACTTCTTTTGTGAACTGGTTATTTTTGAAATAGGGTCACTTTTTGCCTGAGCACACACCTACACTGTGCTTCTATTTATTTTTTTTTTTTTTTCCTTCCTGCTGTAGCTAGAATGACAGGTACACATTACCCAACTGTCCAGGCTGGCCTTGAACAGCAATCTTACCAGTTTTAGCCTACCACATAGCTAGATAACATAACAGGTGTGCACCACTGCACCTAGCTGTTGTTTGAGAAGTAGTCTTGCAGAAAATACAATCTTTCCAATAGCTAGAGGACAGGTGTAATCTTCTCGTCTCTCTCTCTTTCACTATTTATGTGTGTGTATGGTACAGAGGTTTGAACTCAGGGCCTCATTCTTGTCAGGTTAATGTTCTGTCTCTTGAGCCATACCTCTGTCTCTTTTTTTTTTTTTTTTTTTTTGGTCCAGTCATGGGGCCTGAACTCTGGGCCTGGGCGCTGTCCCTCAGCTCTTTAGCTCAAGGCTAGCGCTCTACCACTTGAGCCACAGCGCCACTTCCGGCTTTTTTCTTTTTGCTTATGTGGTGCTGAGGAATCGAACCCAGGGCCTCATGCATGCAAGGCAAGCACTCTACCACTGAGCCACCTTCCCAGCCCCCTCCATCTCTTTTTGAAGTTGGGTCTTGACAACTGTTCTGTACCCATTGTCCTCAAACTACCATCCTCCAGATCTCAGCCTCCTGAGTAAGTAGAGTTACATGTGTGAGCCGCCACTGCCTAACTTCTAATTCACTTTTTTTCTGGTTGTGGGGCTTGAACTCAGGACCTGGGCTCTGTCTATCCCTGAACGTTTTTTTTGCTCAAGGCTAGTGCTCTACCACTTTGAGCCCCAGCTCCACTTCTGGTTTTCTGGTAGTTAATTGGCGATAAGAGTCTCACACACTTTCCTGCCTAGGCTGGCTTTGAACTGTGATTTTCACATCTCGGCCTCCTGAGTAATAGCTAGGATTACAGGCATGAGCCACCAGTGCATGGCCCCTTGTTCACTTTTAAAGATTTATGTGACTACACTGGGCCAACCTGGGTAATCCAGGCTAGTTTCCTAATGTGAAGGTCAGTTGATCAGAAGGCTTAATTCTCTATAATCTTAATTTCCTTTTTCTGTATAACTTAACATATTCATAGATTCTGATGATTAGGATTTAGACATCTTTGGAGAGCTGTTACTATTCTGACTAGAGTATTAAGATGGGGATTAGGAAATTTTAAAAAGAACTCTGTCTAAGTAGATCCTATAAACAGTAGGGAAGACATGATTAATCAGTTCCAATTTTCTCATGTCTTTTGTAATGTTTTGGCATTAAGATCATTCCACCTTTATAAGATAAACGCATGGCACAGCCTGTAACCCTATAGTTGGCACACACCTTTAATTCTAGCTGCTGGAGAGTCCAAGGCCTTAATGTTTTGGGTAACTTGGTGAGACCCTGTCTCAAAAATAAAATGAGAGGGTAATGGGGGGGGGGTGAATATGAGCAAAGTATATTATGTGCATGTTTGAAATGGAATAACCCATGGGGCTGGGAAGGTGGCTCAGTGGTAGAGCACTTGCCTTGCATGCATGAGGCCCTGGGTTCGATTCCTCAGCACTATATAAGCAAAAAGAAAAAAGCCGAAAGAGGCACTGTGGCTCAAGTGGTAGAGCGCTAGCCTTGAGGTGAAGAGCTGAGGGACAGCGCCCAGGCCCAGAGTTCAGGCCCCACAACCCCCCCCCTCAAAAAATGGAATAGCCCATTAATGTAAAAAGAAAAAAAGAAGAGGGATAAGAAAGAATCCAGGAGAATATAAAAGTATACTATATGCATGTATGGAAATACTGCAGTGACAATCCTTTGTACAATTAATATGTGCTAATAAAAGATAAACAGGCCAGGCACTGGTGGTTCACACCTGTAATCCTAGCTACTCAGGAGGCTGAGATCTGAGGATTGCGGTTCAAAGCTAGCCAGGGCAGGAAAGTCTGTGAGACTCTTCAATTAAGCACCAGAAAACTGGAAGTAGCACTATGGCTCAAGCGGTAGAGCATTCGCCTTGAGCTGTAGAGTTGAGAGACAGTGCCCAGGCCCAGAGTTCAAGCCCCACGACCAACAAAAATAAAAATAACAAACAAGCTGGACACCCATGGCTCATGACTGTAACCCTAACTACTACTAAGAAGGCTGAGATCTGAGGATCACAGTTCAAAGCTAGCCCAGGTAGGAAACTCCGTGAGACTTATCTCCAATAAACTACCAGAAAAGCCAGAAGCAGAGCTGTATTCAAGTGGTAGAGTGCTAGCCTTGAGCCAAAGAAGCTCAAGGATAGTGCCCAGGATCTAAGTTCAAGCTCCAAGACTGGACCAAATAAATAAACTAAAACAGGGCTAGGGATGTAGCTTACTTAACATGCACAGGCTCTGGGCTGTCTTCAATACCACACACACAAAAATAAAAGCTCTTCATCTTTTCCTATAATTTAGAATTAATCTCAGGGCTGGGGGTTTAGCTCAGCAGAAGAGTGCCTGCCTGGCAAGTGCAAGGCCCTGAGTTCGGTCCTCAGCTCTGGAAAAAAGAAAAAAAAAGTTATAAAAGACTCCCCCCAACCCCCAAAAAAATAAGGCAACTAGAATTAATCTCCTTAAAGCTTGGGTAGAATGCAGCAGTAAAACAATCTAGGAGATACATGCAGAAAAGCCAGATAGCTTGCTTAGCATGCACAGGCTATGGTGTTGATCCCCAGCACTGGAATAGAAAACAATGCTATGCCAGTTTCTTTTTTCCTATAGCATCTCCAACCAACATGGACTATCATCAGCCTTGTGAATTTTTGTTTTAACTACCTCCTCATGTCTTTGGAGAGCAAGAGTTTCCCAACCCAGAGTTCCCAAACAGGACATTTGACACTTGTACAGGTGAGAGTGGTGGTAGTTTATTAGTTACATGTATAATCATCACCCAGGGAAGGAGGACATCATAAGCCATGTAGGGCTACAAGGGACTTGCACCTGCAAACTGAGTGGACAATCAGAGGCTGTGCAAGGGAGATTTTATAGAAGCAAGAGGGTAGGGAGTCCTTAGTACCTGCTGGAGATGTGATTGGCTGGTTTGAACAATTCCAATAGTTGTCAGGGAACTAAAACCCCCTACTGAGCAATAAGTAGGAATTGCACCAGGTCTATTTGATAAGAGGTTTGTTTGGTTAGGGGACCTTATCATGGGTCCAAAGGGAGAGCATACCTTGTGGTTAGACCATTTGAGGCCTTTTGATTTTTTTTTTTTTTTTGATTGGTCATGGTGCCTGAACTCTGGGCCTGGAGGCTGTCCCTCAGCTCTTCAGCTCAAGCCAGTGCTCTACCACTTGAGCCACAGCTTATGTGGTGCTGATAAATCGAACCCAGGGCTTCATGTATGCAAGGCAAGCACTCTACCAATGAGCCACCACCACTTTCCCAGCCCAAGGTCTTCCTGATTTTACCAATCAGTAGGAAAAATTATTAGATCTTAAGTCCAACTGTTTCTGGATAATTAGAAGGGTCCTTATTATTATTATTATTATTATTATTATTATTATTTGGTGGTGGTATTGGGATTTGAACTCAGGGCATTGCATTTGCTATACAAGTGCTCTTCCATTGAGTCATACTCCCAAACCCTTTTGCTTTTAGTTATTTTTCAGGTAGGGTCTCAATTTTTTTGCCTGGGCTAGCCTGGACCATAATACAGTCCTTAAGCCTTGTGTGGCAGACATTAATCACTACACTAGTTGAAATGGAAGTCTCCATAATTTTTGCCTAAGCTGGAACCAAACTGCAGTCCTCCTGATTATTGTGGCTAGCTATGAATTAAAAAGCTGAGGGCTGGGAATGTGGCTGAGTGGCAGAGTGGTTGCCTTGCATACATGAAGCCCTCAGTTTGATTCCTCAGCGTGCAAGCCCCAGGACTGGCCAAAAAAAGAAAAAGCTGAGTGAGAGCAGGAGGTTCTTGGTTTAGGCTCCAGTACTTGCATGCACAGGCACACCATACATGCATGTGCACACACACAGATACAAAAACACATTCTTCATGAAATACAAAACTATAAAGAGGGCTGGGAAGGTGACTCAGTGGTAGTAGAGTGCTTGCCTTGCATGCATAAAGCCCTGGGTTCGATCAGCACCACATAAGCAGAAAAGGCTGGAAGCAGTGCTGTGGCTCAAGTGGTAGAGGGCTAGCCTTAAGCTGAGGAGCTGAGGGACAGTGCCCAGGCCCAGAGTTCAGGCCCCATGGCTGACAAAAACAAGAAAACTATAAAGAGCAAATAAGTCAACATAAAAATAGAGGTGAAAGGGCTGGGAAGGTGGCTCAGTGGTAGAGCACTTGCCTTGCATGCTCGAGGCCCTGGGTTCGATTCCTTAGCACCACATAAGAAAAAAGCCGGAAGTGGCGCTGTGGCTCAGGTGGTAGAGTGCTAGCCTTGAGCTGAAGAGCTGAGGGACAGAGCCCAGGCCCAGAGTTCAGGCCCCACGACCGGACCCAAAAAAAAAAAAAAAAAAAAAAAAAAAAATAGAGGTGAAATGGAAACTGGCTGAAATCAAAGAAAAATAAAACAAATGTCTCATTGGTGAAAACAAATAGTACTCTTGACTTTGAAGAAAATTAACTTTGTGGTATTGAGGAAGAACTCAAGATACCCAAGATGCAGAGAAACAGAACAGAGATTTATTTGACAATGGTGATCCAAAGTGACAATCTTAGGGGGGAAAAAACCAAAATCTATTCATAGAATGCACAGGAACATATTAGTAGACTTTTCAAAGCTGAAAAGATATCTTTTCTTTCTAGAAAATTAACAAAGGCCCCCACTGGAAACATGTATGACTACTGTGGGTAAAACAAAAAAAACTTTTACGGCACCAGGCAAATAAGCTCAGCTTTGATTCCATTTTTACTGTGAGAGAGTGAGGTAAGGACAAGGGAATCAGGAAGTTTGACAGGCAAGAATTCTATAAACATTCAAGCCACCATGAAGGCATTTTCACCTAGAGCAAACAAAAAGCAAAACAAAAATGCCCTCCCTGAAATCACAAGTCATGCAAGAGATGTGTCCAAATAAGAAATAGAGGGCTGGGAAGGTGGCTCAGTGGTAGAGCACTTGCCTTGCATGCCTGAGGCCCTGGGTTCGATTCCTCAGCACCACATAAGCAAAAAAAAAAAAAGCCGGAAGTGGCACTGTGGCTCAAGTGGTAGAGCACTAGCCTTGAGCTGAAGAGCTGAGGGACAGCGCCCAGGCCCAGAGTTCAGGCTCCACAACTGGACCCCCCCCCAAAAAAAGAAAGAAATAGAAACAAGGGCTGGGAAGGTGGCTCAGTGGTAGAGCACTTGCCTTGCATGCCTGAGGCCCTGGGTTCGATTCCTCAGCACCACATAAGCAAAAAGAAAAAAAAAGCCGGAAGTGGCACTGTGGCTCAAGTGGTAGAGCATTGGCCTTGAGCTGAAGAGCTGAGGGACAGCACCCAGGCCCAGAGTTCAGGCCCCACGACTGGACCAAAAAAAAACAACAACTAGAAGTGGCGCTGTGCCTCAAGTGGTAGACCTCTGGCCTTGAGCTAAAGAGCTGAGGGACAGCACCCAGGCCAGAGTTCAAGCCCCATGACAGACAGACAGAAAAAAAACAAACCAAGCTGGGGGTTCGGAATGTGTCTTAGTGATAGAATGACAGGCACTCTAGCTGGGCACCTAGCTCAGGCCTGTAATTCTAGCTACCCAGGAGGCTAAGATATGAGGATTGCAGTTCAAAGCCAGCCTGGGCAGGAATGTCCATAAGACATTTATCTCCTATTAACCACCAGAAAACCAGAAATGGCGCTGTGGCTCAAAGTGGTAGAGTGTGTTAGCCTTGAGCAAAAGAGCTCAGGGACAGCACTCAGGCCTCAAGTTTAAGCCCTGTGACTGACAAAAGAAAAAAAAAAAACTGAGTCTATCATCGTAGTCCAAGTAGACGAATGTAAGTGGGTCTGAGGACAAAAGATATGTTAAATGTCGTATAATAACCCCACAAATATAATTATGTGTCACTTGAGGCTGGGGGCATGCTTTAGGTAGAAAAGAGTGCTGGCCTAACAAGCAAAAATTCAAACTTCAGCACACACAAAAAAGTTTCTCATTACATAAAAGAACATAAAAAATTAGGTCATTGACGTGCAATAAACTATAATGTATATATAATATTATATATATTATATATATATAGAGAGAGAGTGTGTACGAGAGAGTGCATATATAACTCAGGGCCTGGGAGCTATCCCTGAGCTTTTGTACTCAAGCCTAGTGCTCTACCACTGAGTCACAGCTCTACTTCTGGCTTTTTGGTGATTAATTGGAAATGAGAAACTCACAGACTTTGCTGCCAGAGATGATTTGGAACCTCAATCTTTAAATCTCAGCCTCCTGAGTAGCTAGGATTAGTGGTGTGAGCCATCAGCGCTTGCCTGCTTGCCTTACTTAATCTAAAGGCAACCATTAGACCTAAAAATAGCTTACTGCCAGGCACCAGTGGGTCACGCCTGTAATCCTAGCTTCTCTGGAGGCTGAAATCTGATGATCGCAGTTCGAAGCCAGGCCGGGCAGAAAAATCCCCCTGAGACTCTCCAGTTAGCCACTCAAAATAGAAGTAGGGACTGGGAAGGTGGCTCAGTGGTAGAGCGCTTGCCTTGCATGCATGAGGCCCTGGATTCGATTCCTCAGCACGACATAAGCAGAAAAAGCCAGAAGTGGCGTTTTGGCTCAAGTGGTAGCCTTGAGCTGAAGAGCTGAGGGACAGCGCCCAGGCCCAGAGTTCACTAGGCCCCACAACCGACAAAACAAAACAAAACAGCACTGTGACTGTGCTTCAAGTGGTAGAGGACTAGCCTTGACCACAAAGAGACTCAGGGACAGTGCCCAGGTCCTGAGTTCAAGCCGCACAACCGACACCGCCCCCCCCAATAAAAAAGGCTTTCTGTTTTAGGAATCACTAGAATATAAAAGCAAATGTGGAGAACGTCAGAAAACAGTAAGACATAAAAGTACATCAGCCGTCACAGCAGGAAGAATGAACTAAAATCTTAGCCAGAATGAAGGTGCTGCGGTCTTTAGGCTAGACCCTGGTGCCTCCAGGCTTTTTACTGACGCAGAGCCTCCGGCGTGGTTTGTTTCCCCACCCTAAAGGAGGCTAAGGCTGTAGTCCAAGGCCAGCTACTTCCTCGGGTCCGTCTTCCCGAGCCTCGGGGCACTTCCTCTCCCCACCCCGCGCAGTAACTGCGGCAGGCCGGCGCTACGGGTGAAAAACAAGTCCCCACCTTGCTTCCTCTCACTCTGGGATGCAACGTGGGGGCTGACACCAGGCCCACCGCGCAGAATGAAGGCACGCCAACCCTTCTGGAGTAATAAGTGTCTTATTTCCTCGGCGCGCCTCCTTGACAGCCTTCGGCAGCAGCAAGTTTTACTGGCCCTCCACGCCTCCCACGAGCGTGCCAGGGACCCTCGCGCGCCGACGGATCTTTCCTAGTGGAGTTCGATCAGATCCAGCTGCACCAGCTCAATCCGCCCGGACCTTGCAGAGTCTCAGGGTCTCAAAGGCGGTCCACTGGAAGGCTTCGTCCGGAAGAGCACATCCCAAAGAATAGGGCTCGGGGCTGACTCGGGATCCCCTTCCTCAAGCCAAAGCGCTCATTTCCCTATTGCCTAAAAACGATGGGGGGTCGGGGGAGTCAGGGTAGGCGCGGTCTTGCTGGATTTGAGAGAGAGAGAGAGAGAGACTGGGGGCTGAGCCCAGAGCGCTTGGTAGGGCGAGAAAAAGCTGGCAGCCGAGGAACTCAGCGGAATTTTGGCGCCTCCGAGCGGGCGAGACAGTGGGGGTCCCAAGTGTCAACTCGCGTGCAGCGACTACGGGGTTAAGGAGCCCCGCCCCAGCACGGGGATTGGCGGCTCCGGGAGGCGTGGCCTGAGGGCGGGCCCGCGTTTGCCGCAGCCGCTGGTGGGCGGGACCCGGGCGGGGAGCGGGAGGGGCGCAGAGCGGAGCCGGGCCCGCGCCGCGCGCCCCGCCGGGCGGGCTTCGGACTGCGCCAGAGAGCCGAGCCGGTGGAGTCCACGTCGGAGACCCTGCGCAGGACCCCGAGACAGCGAGTAAGTGGGGCTGGCCCACCGCGGCGCCCCTCCCGGCTCTGACCCGCCTCCGTGTCCGCTGCACTGCGCGACGCGTCTGGCTGGACCCGTAGCTGGGGAGGGGGCGCGTCCCGCTGCTAGGGTCCCGGGGGGAGGGGAGAGGAGATGAGGCTGATGATGTCATGGATGCTTCGCCCGGCCAGGGGGAGCTGGCGGCCGGAGGGGGTGCGGCCCAGATTATGTCACCTCTTCCCTCCGCGCCCCGCCCCCCGGGGCCACGCGCGTTGTCCGGGAGCCCGAAGAGGTGCGGGCGGGATTTCCCCCACCCTGGAGACCCCCTGGCACCTCTGCTAATGGCTTGTGGCCGGGGTCTCTCTCTATTGGCGCTCTGCGCTGTGGGCTGATGGTGAATGGCGAGCCCTCCTCCCCCCACCCCCCGCACAGCTGAGGCTCGCGTGTGCGTGTGCGTGTGTGTGTATGTATGTATGTGTGTGCTAAGATGTGAGAGGGGTGCGCTGTCGGCTCCCTCAGTCCTGAAAACCGGCTTCATCAGAGCTGGGATGGAGGAGGATAGGGTCTCTTCCCCTTCGGTTGCTCATACCTCCAAGGGAAGATGGATCTTCCCTCATACATCCCAACCAAGAAGTTCTGGAGATCTCTGCACCCCAAAAGGCCCAATAGTGCCCCCTGAATCCCTTTCCTTCTCAGTCCTTCTACCTGGAAGCCCTTCCTGATTCCTGTTCGGATTAATTGCCTATTTGCACAGTTCCTAACATTCCCATGTGCATTTGCCCTGAATTTTCTTCATGTCAGAGTCTAAAGACCCCCTAAGATATCATTCGTTCCCCAAGAGTACCCACAGGCCAGCCTTGGGAAGGTCTCAGTGAAATAACCCTAGGGTATCCTTGAGCCAAGTGCTCCAAGACCCCTGGGGTATCAGGGATGCTATCCCAAGAGACAGCATTTGGACTGGTGCCAGAAGGATTAGGATGGGCAGAAAGCTGAGAAGAGGTGGTGTGTGGAAGAGAGGCTCAGATCAGGAGAGAAATGCAGGATGGGCACAGGACAAGCTGTGGGTCCTCTGCTGCAGGCTCTTTTTTGGGGGGGGGGCAAGAGAATTACCAGATATTTTACCCATGATACACTTACTTCTTAAAATTCCTGCAAGGTAAGTGTGAGAATCTGAGGTGAAATCACCTGTATAAGGTGATCAGTCGAGCTGCGATTTACACTTGGAGCTGATGCCACCAGAACTACATTCCCTGTGCTTAACACTGCTTATGGAAAGATTTGGCTACAGCAGGGACAAAATTGGCTTTGCCCTTTAGAAAGAGTCCCTAGCTGCACCTTGGGGAGGGGGTGGAGAAAGCCAGTGAGGAGACCCCAGCAAGGGTATTGACAGGGACCATGCTAAGACCTTCAGGATGTGGAATGGGTTGGGCTTGGGGGCTTGAGATCTCAAGTGTTGCTAGGCAGGGTGGTCACTGTGGGTTGGAGGGACTTGCATGTGTGACCCACCCCCACCCCCATGGGGTCTCCATTTGATCTTTTTTTATGGCTGCTAACTGCTGTATGTAATGTCACCAGCACTGACAGTTGATGGAACAGGGATAATCAGGCAAAAGGCTGCTATCCCAGTGTGATGTCGTGAGACTGGACCACCTCAGGATCTTGGCCCACAGAGGAACTTCAGTCCTTCCTTTCTGCTCAGTTCCCATTTGTCAGGGAAATGTATCCTCCTCCTTGTCCTTCCAGCTCTGTGCCAGGGTTATTGAGGAAAAGTTGCAGCAGCCCAAGCTTGGAAGAGGCAAAAGATAGGGTATGTTTACAAAGGGTTGACCATGATATGTTAAAATTAAGGCAAAAAGTTCTTTGGGGAGCAAGGCTCCAGGGAGTGAATTTCTCAGAGCACAAAGAAACTGAAGCTCAGGTCCTGGGACCTTGTTTTCATGCAAGACTGTAGGGCAGAGAAGCATAAGACCATCTTCCAACCTATGGCCCAATTCTCCTTTCCTGGATCTTAAGAGTAGGTGATGCTGTCTGTTTGTATTGCACATTATGTTTACATCTCCCCAGACATTATCCCCATCATTCATGATCAAGATCATTTCTGAGGGCTGGGAAGGTGGCTCAGTGATAGAATGCTTGCCTTGCATGCCAGAGGCCCTTGGTTAGATTCCTCAACACCACATAAGCAGAAAAAGCCAGAAGTGGCGCTGTGGCTCAAGAGGTAGAGTGCTAGCCTTGAGCTGAAGAGCTGAGAGACAACGCCCAGGCCCAGAGTTCAGGCTCCACAACCGACAACAATAACAACAAAAAATCATTTCTCAGGTTCTTTACACCTAAGCCTGGTACAGCCCCCTTGGTAGGCCCTTGCCTAGGTCTGCCTAGGATTAAATAATCCTTGCCTTTGGCATATCAGCATACTCAAGTTTTTGCCATATTTAATATTTAATTTAAAAAATTTTTTTTGCTGGGTGCCAGTGGCTCACACCTGTAATCCTAGCTATTCAGTTGCCTTTTTTTTTTTTTTTATCCAGAGCTGAGGACCAAACTCAGGGCCTTGCACTCGCCAGGCAGGTGCTCTTCCGCTGAGCTAAACCCCCAACCCCAATCCTAGCCACTCAGGAGGCTGAGATCTGAGGATCACAGTTCAAAGCCAGTCTGGACAGGAAAGTCCATGAGACTCTTATCTATAATTAACCACCAGAAAACTGGAAGTGGCGCTGTGGGTCAAGTGGTAGAGCACTCACCTTGAACTAAAGAGCTCAGGGACAGCGCCTAGACCCAGAGTTCAAGCCCCACGACTGACCAAAATATATATTTTTAAAGCCCTTGGATCCCAAACCTCCTTAAGTGACAGCATTCTCTGGCCTCTTTTAGCAGGGAACTCTGTTGCATCTTCTCTTTGCACCCTTCCACCCCTATGCACCACTTTTCTGAAGTAGACACCAATGATGTCTTTAGCTGCCAAATCCAGGGCACACTCTTCAATGCTCTTTTTTGTTAACACTGAGAGCTGCCCCCACTTTTTTTTTTTTTTTTTTAAAGATAAGAGTCTTACCATGTTGCCCAGAGTGCATTGAACTCCTGGGCTCAAATGATCTTCCTGAATAGCTGGGACTACAGGTGTGCCTTGCCCCCACATTCTTGAAGCCCTCCCCTTCTTGATCAGCTTCTTCTGGCCTTTTTCCTGTTCCCACACTGCCTCCTAGACTTCTGGGACTCTGCCACCCTAGCTCAATGCTGGGCCCACCCACACCACCCTTGGATGCTGACATCCCAGTCTCTCCACCCAGTGCGTGAGAGGTATTTTTGTTCTTCTCAAAATCACCTGTTTCTCCTAAGCAATCTTCCCTTGTCATGTTAAGGGTGTCACACCACCCTGGGACCCCAGCCCAGACTCCTACCAAGTCCCCTCCACTTGAACCCTGGCTGTATGAGGTTTTTGCCAGTTCCTCTTTCCCAAACTCTGCCCAGGCCTTCCCACGGGTGCCAGACCTCAGACCATTCAGCTTCCATCCTTCTAGTCCCAGCCTCCCCACCTCTTTTTGTATCCCTGAGGAAACACTCAGGGATGGTAAGAGAAAGGGGGCATTTTAGGGTAGGAAGAAGTTTCAAGGTTGAAAGGTAGCAAGTAGTTGTGAGTATGCTGACTGGTGGAGGTAGAGCAGGGTCTAGAGAGAGGCAAGAGAGGCCTGGAGCACAAAAAAAAATTTTTTTTTTTTGGGTCCGGTTGTGGGGCCTGAACTCTGGGCCTGGGCGCTGTCCCTCAGCTCTTCAGCTCAAGGATAGTGCTCTACCACTTGAGCCACAGTGCCACTTCCGGCTTTTTTTCTTTTGCTTATGTGGTGCTGAGTAATCGAACCCAGGGCCTCATGCATGCAAGGCAAGCGCTCTACCACTGAGCCACCTTCCCAGCCCCTGGAGCACAAAATTTAATGAGACAGCTCTGTCAGCGTGGTGCACCTGTCTGCTCTGCACTTCAGTTGTGCTCTAGCTGCCTCTCATGCCCCAGCCTAGTTCCAGCTGAACTGGCCCAAGGGGGGAGGGTGGCAACCTGCCTTTCTCCACACCTTTGAGGACAGCTGAGAGAATGGAATTCTACAAGGTTATAGATCAACTTACTGGTAAACTTTCCCACCATCTAGGGCTGTTATTATTGGCATGATCAGAAGACACTGAAGGGCAAGCTCCCTTGGTCTGGAGTCTGATAGGAAGGACACAGCATGTGAACTAGGCATGAGTGTAGTGTAGTTTAGAGCATTTGAGGTAGTGCCACCAGGGCCCCTCACCTTAGAGAAAGGGAGGGGCTCCCTTCCTGGTTTCTGCTGGGATTGGGTGTTACAGTTCTGAAGGGTGACCCCTCTGATTTCTGACACATGCATCTAAGCATGTAGCCAGCAGCTGGCACTGCTTAGTGCACTCCCCCCCCTCCCATTTCAGCTGGATTATGCAGATTTCTGAGGCAGGTGAGGACCTGAAACAAAAGAACCGGGAAGTGGGGCTTCTGGGAGCCCAGGTAACTTGAGGCCCAGCTCTCCTCCCCACCCCCTCCCCGCCCTTTCTGTAGGGTGGCTTTGGGAGAGGGGACACACACACACCAGAACTGACTCTGGGGACTTTACCGTGAACTGAGCAGGGGTCAAGGTCCACAGGGAAGGGGGAGGGGCAATCCAGGAAGTCTTCCTGGTGGCAGTGCATTCCTAGCGTGGCGGGGCGGGATCCTCAGGGGGCTGGTGGGTGCTGAGGCCCCACCCACCTGTGGGCAACGCTGGTGGGGAGGGCGGCTCCCGCTGCTGGCGGGCGCTGCGGACCCCGGGCCTCCTCCAACCTCCGCCTGCCGGGGGGACCACTACGTGGTACGGATCTCGGGGCGGGGGTCCCTCCCTCGGGCTGGCCCCGTGCAGCCCAGTTGGGAAGACTTCCGAGAGGGTTCTCTTGTCACTCCGCTGCCCGCCGCGGCCCGGGTGCGTGGGTCCGCATGCTCACCGCTGCGCCCGCGCCAGACCCCGGCTTGCGCCGCAGCCGCGGCTCCGCCCAGCCCACCCCGAGACCCCGGTTCCGCGCGCGCTCGCCGCCTCCCGGCGCCTGGCGCGCGGCAGCTGGGCGAGGTAGGTTCTTGTTTCTCCCATTTCGCAGAGGAGAAAACTGCAGTCCAGGATGACTCGGTCAGCTCGTCCGAAGTCGCGCCGCTGGTTCGGGCCGAGCCCCGACTGTGAGAGCGAACCACTCGGCCCCTCCAGACCGGGCCTCGGAGGGTCCCAGGCTTGAGGACCCATCGGCCCCCCACCCCCCTTGGAAAGGCAAGGACGGAAGCCTGCGCCGGTAGTGAGCTTCCACCCCTGCCCCTGACTGCAACACCTTAGGTTAAAGGGGGCTGGGAAGGACCCCACGTCAATATTTGGATAGGGTTGTTACGTCTCCCCTTTAACTTGTGAGGTTCTCTATCTGATTCCTATACTGCTCTCCTCTTCCCACCACATCTCCCCAGTCCTGAGGTTAGGATATAGAGGCCCAGACCTAAAGAGCCCCTAAATTCTGGGAATTGCAAGAGAGAGGGTTCCTGAGGCAGAGGCTCATGATGGATGGGATGGTTGAGGAGTGGAGTACTGAACTGTGCCCAGATGGGAGGGTTTGTGCATGGCATCCTGGGGTATCAGGCAGCCCACATTACCACTCTTCAGCCTATTCCTTCACCTTGGATGGCCCCGAGATCTTGTACCCATTGTAGGCAAGGGGACACTGAAGGGCAGAGTGGGGTAGGGGCTGAATGCCTGGGGGTGGCTTGGCACTGGGAATGGGGTCTGATCTCTCTGCTTTCCCACCTGTGCCCACAGTGCCCCCCTGGCTTAGTCATGGCGAAGCTGGAGACACTGCCTGTGCGTGCCGACCCAGGGCGGGACCCCCTCCTGGCCTTTGCCCCACGGCCTTCTGAGCTTGGCCCTCCAGATCCCCGCCTGGCCATGGGCAGTGTGGGCAGCGGGGTGGCCCATGCCCAGGAGTTCCCCATGAAGAGCGTGGGCACCCGCACAGGGGGTGGGGGCAGCCAGGGCAGTTTTCCTGGCCCCCGAGGGAGTGGTGGCGGGGCCAGCAGGGAGAGGCCCAGCCGCTACCCCTCAGAAGACAAAGTTCTCGCCAACTCCCTCTACCTCAATGGCGAGCTGCGGGGCAGTGATCACACAGATGTCTGCGGCAATGTGGTGGGCAGCAGCGGCGGCAGCAGCAGCAGTGGTAGTGACAAGGCCCCACCACAGTATCGTGAGCCCAACCACCCACCTAAGCTCCTAGCAACCTCGGGCAAGTTAGACCAGGTCAGTCACCAGAGGCTGGGAGCCTCACAGCATCGTGCCAGGGGGGGAGATAGCACAGAGAGAAGGGTGAGGTGGGCCTTCTTGGGGGCTGGGCTGGGGGGCTGAGGAGTGGGGCCCTAAGTGTTGCTGTTGGATCCAAGGCAGAGAGATCTGGCTTAGGAGAGAGCTAAAGTGAGGACAGCCATGAGGAGCCTCTGGGTGGAGATCTAGTAGGAATAGAAGGTGGTGCTTGGACAAGACCAAAGAGAAGAGGCTGGGGCCAAGCTAAGGTCTTCTTCTGATGTCTACTCCCCCTTCTCTTGCTTTTACACAGTGCTCAGAGCCACTAGTTCGGCCATCAGCCTTCAAGCCTGTTGTACCCAAGAATTTCCATTCCATGCAGAACTTGTGTCCCCCACAGACCAATGGGACCCCTGAGGGACGACAGGCCCCAGGTGGCCTCAAGGGAGGACTGGACAAGTCTCGGACCATGACCCCAGCCGGGGGGAGTGGAGGTGGTCTCTCAGACTCAGGCCGGAACTCACTCACAAGCCTGCCCACCTATAGTTCCAACTACAGCCAGCACCTGGCCCCCCTCAGTGCTTCCACCAGCCACATCAACCGCATTGGCACTGCCAGCTACGGTAGTGGCAGCAGCGGTGGGGGGTCAGGCTACCAGGACCTGGGCACGTCTGACAGTGGGCGGGCCTCCAGCAAGAGCGGGTCATCATCATCCATGGGGCGGTCAGGCCACCTGGGGTCTGGGGAGGGCGGAGGTGGAGGCCTACCATTTGCAGCTTGCTCACCACCCTCGCCCAGTGCACTGATCCAGGAGCTGGAGGAGAGGCTGTGGGAGAAGGAGCAGGAGGTGGCAGCTCTTCGACGCAGCTTGGAGCAGAGTGAGGCTGCTGTGGCCCAAGTGCTAGAAGAGCGGCAGAAGGCGTGGGAGCGTGAGCTGGCCGAGCTGCGACAGGGATGCAGTGGGAAGCTGCAGCAGGTGGCCCGCCGTGCCCAGCGTGCCCAGCAGGGCCTACAGTTGCAAGTGCTGCGGCTGCAGCAGGACAAGAAGCAGTTGCAGGAGGAGGCGGCCCGGCTGATGCGGCAACGGGAAGAGCTAGAGGACAAGGTGGCCGCCTGTCAGAAGGAGCAGGCCGACTTCTTGCCCCGGATGGAGGAAACTAAGTGGGAGGTGCGGGCAGGGGGTTTGAGCCTTCTCCATCTCCCCTTCCTTCTGTTCCTCTAGAAAACCCCATAGCAGTAGACCAGAACTGTCACGGGAGGAGTGAAAGGAGTAAGGGAACCAAATCAATTGAGTGTCTGATTCTGTGAGATCAGCCATGTCCGTCCTGAGCCCTGCAGGTTGCCCGGTGTGTCATCCCTGTCTGTCTGAAGTGGACTGAGGCTGGCAGGGAAGCTGGGTGCCCCTGGTGCTTGAGCTGGATTGAGGGTTGAGCAGAGCTTTGTCTTTACCCTGGTTTCTCTTCCTACCTTTCCCTGCCCAGGTGTGTCAGAAGGCTGGTGAGATTTCCCTCCTGAAGCAACAGCTGAAGGACTCACAGGCTGACGTGTCACAGAAGCTGAGTGAGATCGTGGGGCTCCGCTCACAGCTGCGGGAAGGCCGAGCCTCGCTGAGGGAGAAGGAGGAGCAGCTGCTCAGCCTGAGGGACTCCTTCGGCAGCAAACAGGCCAGCCTGGAGCTGAGTGAGGGAGAGCTGCCCCCTGCCTGCCTCAAACCGGCGCTCACCCCTGTAGACCTGGCTGAGCCACAGGAAGCCCTGGCCACCTGTGAGAGTGATGAGGCCAAGATGCGTCGACAGGCTGGGGTGACGGCTGCTGCCTCCTTAGTTTCTGTGGATGGGGAGGTAGATGCTGGTGGGGAGAACGGGACACGGGCCCTGCGGAGGGAGGTGGGGCGGCTGCAGGCCGAGCTGGCAGCTGAACGGAGGGCCCGGGAGCGCCAGGGTGCCAGCTTTGCAGAGGAACGACGTGTGTGGCTGGAGGAGAAGGAGAAAGTGATCGAGTACCAGAAGCAGTTACAGCTGAGTTACGTGGAGATGTATCAGCGCAACCAGCAGCTGGAGCGGCGGCTGCGGGAACGTGGAGCCTCAGGGGGTGCAAGCACACCTACCCCCCAGCATGGGGAGGAGAAGAAGGCCTGGACCCCCTCTCGGCTTGAGCGCATCGAGTCCACAGAAATCTGATCCTTCACCTAGGCTCATGGCCTTCTGACAAATACCCCGTTGGAAGGCCTGAGGTCCTAGTATCCCTTTCCCTCCATTTCCCTTCCCCATGTCCCCCATATCCCCAGACCAAAGAGGTTCTCAAAGCAGCTGTGACCAGGCTCCTCCCGCCCCCCCCCCCAGCTTTAGCACTGCCCTCATGGGCAGCCACGTGGACCCCTCCTCCCAAGGAGGGCATGGGGGAATCAGAGTGCATGGGTTTGAGGGCCCAGGCAGCAGGGAGTGTGCTCCCTTTCTGGGAAGCCCCTTGTTGGAGATGGAGGCAGCAGGCCTGTAGTGCCAGGAGATGCCCCAGCCCTTCTAGGGGGGTCTGGGATGCTGCCGTTGGCCACCTTGTGTCCAGTTTCTGTACTCCTAGGCTGTGCAGCCTGAGGGGGCCTGCACGGGTCTGCTGATGCTGACAGATCCTGGGCTCCCAGTCTCTCTCCTTCATGTGGTTGGTTTTCCCCTCCCTGGGGGCAGATTGGCAGGACAAGAGGGAGCAGATGGCCTGCCTGTGGTTGAGAGGGCTACCTGCCCAGCCCCTCCCCCCAAGGTCTCTTGGGCTCAGGCATCAGAGCCTGGCCTGGTCCTGAGTGTATGTCTCTATGTGTGTGTTAGGGGAGAGAAGGGTTGGGGCTGGAAGTTCAGTACCTAGGACAGATCTGCCCTCCAGTTCTTAAGGAAAGGAGGAGGCTTCTTAGCTCTACCCTTACCCTTCTGGCCAGAATTCTGCAGGGCAATAGCCCTCCCTCCCCCTCACTGCTTGGCTAACCCCACACCCAGGGCCACTGTCCAGCTCTAACTACAGCTATTAAGTGCAACCTGCCTCTCAGGCACTACCCTTGCCCAGTTTCTGAGGTCAGATGAGTGTCTGTGATGTCTTCCTGTGTCTTCCTTCACTCACTCCCCCCCAGCCTCCTGCTTTCACGCTCAGAACATCATCTTCCCAGGCTGCCTTTTCCTCAAAGTCTCACCTTTCTTCTAGTAGGAAATTCTGCTTGACCTTTGGTGCACTGCCCACTTCCCAGTTCTACTGGCTCAAATCTGAGCCCGAGGCCCTTGTTTTGGGGAAGGGCCAGAGCAGGTAGGATGTGATTGCCCTTGAAGAACAAGGCTGGCCTGAGAGGAACACTGACCTCTTGGTTCCTTGCCAAGCTCTGAGTTGGCTCAGTATTTGCCCAGGGAGGCCTGGGATGGCCATCAGTAGGGGTTGGAGCAGCCAATGTCACTTCCTTCTCTGGGGTCCTTCTCAGAGTCTATCTCCCCAAGATAGGAAGGGAATTTCCCATTTCCCTTCTAAGAAAGTAAATTTCTAATTCACCAGCAATAAAAATTGGAGGAGGCTTGGCCCTCAGTCCTTGTATTTCTCTTTTTCACTCTCTCTTCCACCCCCAAGATTGAGTTTGGGGGGCAGAGTGGAGAGAGTTGGCAACTACTGTGAGCAAGTCCCCCAGCCCCTGACCAGCCTCCTCCCATGACTGGTGACTGTTTAATGAGCTGTGCAACCCCCACAAAAACAGGAGTGCCCCTTTCATGGCCTCCAACCCTCTGCACAGCCCCTTCTGGGTGGTCCTCATCAGGTTCCTGAGCTGGATGGGAGGCTATCCTGGCAACCACTGCCTATTCTACCCCACTCCTCATTGCACCTGCCCCAGAACCTGGGCCTGGGCCACAGGGACTGGGAGAAAAGAAGGCATTAGTAGGAAAATAAATAAATAAAAATATGAACAGACTCAGCTTTGGGATGTCCAACCACAAAATAAATTATATATAAATATATATAATATATATATATATATATCTACCATATGTGATGGAAAGACTTTTCGTTTTCTTTTCCCAAAGAAATAAACTGGAGAAAGCCTCTTGAATGGCATTCTGTGGCCTGATTGTGTCTTTGCAGGTGCAGGAGGTAAGGTGTAGCAGTGGAGAGGGCAAAGCTGGAGTAAACATTTCCCAAGCTCCTGTGCACTTCCCCCAAGCTGGTGTGTGTGTGTGTGTGTGTGTGTGTGTGTGTGTGTGTGTGTGTGTGTGTAGAATAACTGTTCTATATTGTGTGTGTGTGTGTGTGTGTGTGTGTAGAATAACTGTTCTATATTTCTACCCAATGGGGCTTTCTCTTTGGCAGGACTAGATACAGCCTGAACTTATCTAAGCCACTTTACAGTGACTGGCATATTGTTGAGGGAAGAAGGTATAAAAGGACAGAATGGGTTTGCAATTAGTAACAAAATGGATCTGATAAGTGTGGTGCATAGCAGTGAGTTGTCCTTTTCCAGAATTGCTTCTGTCCTCAAAGCCACACAATCAATAATGTGTTTTGCTGTAGGAAACACAACTTGATTTACAGAATCTTTTTTTTTTGTTTTTTCTGGTCCTGGGGCTTGAATTCAGGGTCTGGGTTCTGTCCCTGAGCCTCTCTGTACTCAAGGTTAGCGGTCTACCACTTGAGCCACAACACCACTTCCGGCTTTTTTTCTGTTTATGTGGCACTGAGGAATTGAACCCAGGGCTTCATGCATGCTAGACAAGCACTCTACCACTAAGCCACATTCCCATCCCTGATTTACAGTATCTTTGTTGTTGTTGTTGATTGTAGAGCTTGAACTCTAGGCCTGGACATTGTCTCTTAGCTCTTTAGCTCAAGGCTAGTGCTCTACCACTTGAGCCACAGTGCCACTTCCAACTTTTTCTGTTTATGTGATGCTGAGGAATCAAACTCAGGGCCTCATGCATGTGAGGCAAGCACTCTACCACTGAGCCATCTTCCCAGCCCTGATTTATAGTATCTTAGTGGTTCATTTTTCCTCTCCTTGGGGGAAAAGTCTGGGTGTAGGTGTCAAAGAAGTTGATTCATTGTGGACCTAGATAGGCTTACTCTCCCATACTAGCTTGCTTCCTCCTTGCCACAAGGTGGTTGCCATCTTGTGAAGGGATTGGTTTGCATCACTTTATCAGGCAAGTAAAAGCTTTCCCATAATCGTGTCAGCATCTCTCCCTTTTAATTTTGTTGGTCAGAACTGAGTCATATGCTCCTCCTACTTCAAGGGAGATTGGGAAATTGAGTATTTGGCAAAGAGTAATAGGATTGTCTCACATCTCCTAGAGATGGGCTTTCTGTTGTCTGGCCGCTGCTATCAGAGACAGACCTGTAATCAACAACTAATAAGCATTTCCTGGTCTGACCTATTGAGAGACCCCTCAAGCAGTGGCATCAGTGGTCTGGGGTGCCAGGCAAACTGCTCTCCACAAAGTTCAGCAGTTAGGATGCTGGACCCTCACCTTGGCCAGGTCATGTCCTCTGTATATAACTTTTTTTTGGGGGGGGGTCTGGTTGTGGGGCCTGAACTCTGGGCCTGGGTGCTGTCCCTCAGCTCTTCAGCTCAAGGCTAGCGCTCTACCACTTGATCCACAGCACCACTTCCGGCGTTTTTTCTTTTTGCTTATGTGGTGCTGAGGAATCGAACCCAGGGCCTCATGCATGCAAGGCAAGTGCTCTACCACTGAGCCACCTTCCCAGCCCTCTATATAACTTTGATAAGATGCTGTCTGGAGGGAGCATTATTATTTTTTTTTTTGGGTCCGTCCGTGGGGCCTGAACTCTGGGCCTGGTCCCTGTCCCTCAGCTCTTCAGCTAAAGGCTAGCGCTTTACCATTTGAGCCACAGCGCCACTTCCACCTTTTTTTTTGCTTATGTGGTGCTGAGGAATCGAACCCAGGGCCTCAGGCATGCAAGGCAAGCGTTCTACCACTGAGCCACCTTCCCAGCCCCTGGAGGGAGGATTTTTGGGTCTCCCCCACAACCCATTGAATGGATGGCAGGGACAAGATATGAAAACTCTCATCAGCAACTTTCAAGTACCCTCAGCCCTCAGATATGGCAATAGAGGCTGCCCTCTGCCCCTGCTGCCCCCTTCTTGTGTCTGTATGCCAATCCTGGTGCTTGAACTCAGGGCCTGGGTGTTGTCCCTGAACTTTACTCAGTGCTGGTACTTTACTACTTATACCACAGCTCCAGTTATGCTGTGTGTGTGTGTGTGTGTGTGTGTGTGTGTGTGTGTGTGTGTGTGTGTGTGTGTGTGTGTGTGTGTGTGTGTGTGTGTGTGTGTGTGTGTGTGTGTGTGTGTGTGTGTGTGTAATTGGAGAGAAGAGCCCTTTCCTGGCAGGGATGACTTCAAGCCCATATCCTCAGGTTTTAGCCTCTTGAGTAGCTGACAGGCATGAGCCACTGGTGACTGGCTTTGGCCCTTCTGATGAAGTGGAGTTTCGGCAGTCTCTTTCTTTCCTAGGATCCCCAAAACAACCCAGGTATGAGACCACAGTGATGGTGTTGGGGTGAAGGGGGGGCGGTGGAGGCGGGAGGAGATGCCTGGCTCACCCATCACAGTTCTGGTCTCCAGCACTAACTCATCACATCCATTTTTCCAAATAGTCTGGCCTATCCATCACTAATTCTCCTGAGAGCACTTTATAGATACATCCGTATTATAAATGCATTGTAAGCCTCACTGTATAGCTGAGAAACCAGGTTTTGAGAGTTTACAGTGAGTTCCCCGAAGTCATAAAACCCTGATGTCCAGATTCAAACCTGTATCTACGATGCTCAGTTACTTCCAGGGTGACCCATTCAAGGTGCTATTTCTTACCCCGGAGGGCACAGACGTCCCAGCGTTTTCATTCATGCCCTCCAGTGGACTTGGTCCTTAGAAAACGCGGCAGAGTCTTTTGAGCCTCTTCTGCACCCGTCCCTCGCCTGGCAGGCGGAAGTAGCGGACGGCAAGCCGGAAGTGGCGCTGAGGATCCCGGTGCTGGTGGAGGAGCGGCCGTGTCTCCTCAACCTGCAGGGTCCTAGGCCACATATTGCGGCGCCCGCCTTGGCCAGGCTCAGGTGAGTGGCAGCGGCTGGGGAGGAGGTCGCGGCGGCCGTTTCCCGGTCCGGAGGCTGAGCCTCCAGCCTTGCTGGGGCGTCCAGGCCGTGGCGTGCGCCCAGGCCCCGGTCCCGGAGAGCCTCGGTCACGCTCGCCACCCGAGTCCTGCGACCCGACCGGAACCTGCCCCGGTGCTGAGTGAGAATTGTAACTGTACGTGGCTCCCAGGGCAGTGTGAAGATGTAGTGAGATCTCCCTCTCACCTCTCTCCACACCTGAATCCTTTGTGCACAGTAATGCCTCGGACATTTCTGAGTCCGCCGCTCCGGGGTAGGGCCTGAGATGCTGTTGTTTCCAACCAGCTGTTGTTTCCAACGTCGTACCTTGAGCAGCGATGCTCTCCATTAATTGGTTTAGTACTTGGGACAAGGTAAGTCTTCAGTAAAGAAAAGAAGATTACGACAAACCTTTTTTTTTTTTTTGGGGGGGGGGTCCGGTCGTGGGGCCTGAACTCTGGGCCTGGGCACTGTCCCTCAGCTCTTCAGCTCAAGGCTAGCGCTCTACCACTTGAGCCACAGCGCCACTTCCGGCTTTTTTCTTTTTGCTTATGTGGTGCTGAGGAATCGAACCCAGGGCCTTGAGCATGCAAGGCAAGCGCTCTACCACTGAGCCACCTTCCCAGCCCCACGACAAACCTTTTTGTGTGTGCTCCGGTACTGGGGCTTGAACTCAGGGTCTGGGTGCTGTCTCTTAGCCTTTTCTCTCAAGGCTGGTTCGTGCTCTACCACTTGAGCCACACTTCCATTTCCAGCTTTTTGGTGGTTCATTGGAGATGAGAGTCTTACAGACTTTCCTGCCTGTGTTGATTTTGAACCACAATCCTCAGATCTCAGTTCCCCTGAGTAGATAGGATCATAGACACGAGCCACCTCGCCGACTTACATACCTTTTCTTTATTTTTAGCAGTTTCAGGTTGCAAAAACCTAGTATTGTTGTCTCTCTCCCCCCCCCCCCCCTTTTTCTTTCCAGGGATAGGGAATGACATTTCTTCCCTTGCCTCCCCCACCCTTTTTTTTTCCTGAGCAAAATCCAACAGCTCTTTTTTTTGCTGAGTCAGGGAGCTTTGTGAAGGCCCCCCTGTAGTAGATTCTTCTCGGGTCTTCCCAAGAGGCACTTCATTGTTCATTCACTGTAGGCCTTTGGAATCCACTGTGGTTGGTGTTTGGAATTCCAGTCATGTTTTCTGCACTTTGGGTACAGTGTGAATAGATAAGAATGCTCCCTTTCCAGAGGCAGGTCTGTACCTTACTGTGCTGGATCCCATTAGGAAAGCCCTTCATGATTTGCTCCTGCCTAATATATGAAAATAAAACCTGATGACTGTATTGCTTCATACAGCTGATAAAGTGAGGTCTTTGGCAATTAAGCAGGACTGCTGTATATTTGTTAGTGAAGGTTTCTCTTCCCTATTTAGTGATTTATTTTTCTAGTTCCCAACAAAACCTTTTCTTTTATCACATAAATAAAACAAGTATGATATCAAAGAATTTTGAAGTTCCTCCTTGGCTTGTCTAAAAGAATATGCTGTACAGTCTTGCACACTGAAAAAGCAAGTAAAACCATGTGCTTAGTGCACTAACAGTAATACTTACTGGAACTGCTTGAGACTTTTCTTGTGACTGTGGGTATACATACTTCTCTTTACATGCCTGGGTTTTTGTCATGCTTTTATTTATTTATTTATTTTTGGTCGGTCGTGGGGCTTGAACTCTGGGTCTCAGCGCTGTCCCTCAGCTCTTCAGCTCAAGGCCAGCGCTCTACCACTTGAGCTACAGCGCCACTTCCGGTTTTCTAGTGGTTTATTGGAGATAGGAGTCTCACAGTCTTTCCTGCCCGGGCTGGCTTTGAACTGTGTTCCTCAAATCTCGGCCTCCTGAGTAGCTAGGATTACAGGCGTGAGCCACCGGCTTTTTTTGTCATGCTTTTAGTAAACTCATTTATATGGGCCAATAGGACTCTGTTTTATATGAGAGATTTTCCAGATCCAGGGCCTTAGGAAATTTTTTTTGGGGGGGAGGTTCAGTTGTGGGGCTTGAACTCTTGGCTTCGGCACTGTCCCTGAGCTCTTCAGCTGAAGGCCAGCACTCTACCACTTGAGCCACAGCTCAACTTCTGGTTTTCTGGTGGTTATTTGAAGAGTCTCATAGACTTGCCTGGCAGGGCTGGCTTTGAACTGTGATCTTTAGATCTCAGCCTAGGATTACAGGTGTGAGCCACCAGCACCCAGCCTAGGAAACTCTTTAAAAGCAGTTACTCTAACAGAATCATCTTTGGGCTTTATATCTACCTACACCTGTTACCATCCTGATAGAGGAATGACAGAGTCTTAGAAGGAGTGGACTGTGTACGCTAACAAAATTTTAACAGATGATTGTATGGGCTGTTTTTGTTCTTATAAGCACTGAAACCAGAATGAAGAAAAGAGAATGGTTTGCTAGATTTGGTTTTTGTTTAACTTAGCTCAGTACGTGATACTTTGACTAAACAATTTTACATGTGTGCTTAACCTTCCTAATACTAGTACACTCCTCTGGTATGCTCTTCACCTATGTAGAAGCAGAAGAAACTAGCCCTGTTAATATACTTAATAATAGCTAAGGGCGTTTAATGTGAGACACTTCTGCTTCTAGAGAAAGTTAGAGATTAGGTATGTTACTCAGTGATAGAGAGCTTGCCTAGCATGTGTGAGGCTCTAGGTTTGATTCTCAACCCTGGAAGAAAAGGAAGGAGAAAAGGGTTGGGGGAGACAGACAACGATTTGGTGTCTGGAACTTGTATATTCTGAGGGTGTTATACACTTAATCTACAGTTGGCATGGTTACCTTCCTCTGCCCTGCTCCCCTTGAAGTTATTTGGACTTGCTCTGACCTGCACCTGGAAAATAGAAAGGTAAATTCCTTGTTTTTATGAAGTCACATCAATCAGTGGGCAGCGGGCAGTGCTTTTCGGGAATGCAAGTCTCTGTTCTGAGAATATACACTGATTAAGACTCTTAAAGTGGCACTGGGAAGGAGAGTATACTTGGGGCACTTAAACTAGGAAAGGAGCTTTGTGCAATGACATCAGATGTCTTTGAGTCTTTAGTGAAAAAGAACCCAGAGTTAATAGAACATCTCATAGTCTCTCTTTTGAACTAGTGGATTCTTTGCAGTCCTTGAGTGAAGAGAAGCTCTAACTTTCTCTCAGATATGTTTGCTCTACCTGGGCGGCACACCCCACCTCCATTCCTTCCCAGTGCCTTTCCTCCTACTTTTTTACCCTACTGTTTCTCTTCCTTGCTTCTCTGTTTTTCTTTTCCACAGTACTCAGGACCTAACTTTTAAAGTGCTATACTTTAGACCACAGTAGATGTGTTGATATGGTATTTAGTATAACTCCAAAAGTTGCCTGCTGAAAAAAGTAAGTGGCCCCAGTTTACCAATTACAGTTTTGTACTTCATGCCTCAAAGATTCCTTGCCACCCACCATTTCTGTTACTGGACATCTATAAAGTTCTATAGATAGTAGGAAGTACTTTACTATATTTTTTCCACATTTTCCATATGTTATTTCATTGTCTTTTGAATAATACGTAATTTCTTGTTATTCCATGCATTTTGTAAGTTTAGTTTTTGTTTAAGTTGCACATTTTTATGATTTAAACTATCAGTGGAGCTTATAACACTATTCCTTTTCCTCTCTCTTTTTTTTTTTTTTTTGGTCAGTCATGGGGCTTGAACGCTGGGCCTGGATACTTTCCCTGAGCTCTTCAGCTCAAGGTGAGTGCTAGTTGAGCCACAGCGCCACTTCTGGTTTTCTGGTGGTTAATTGGAGATAAGAGTCTCATAGACTTTCCTGCCTGGGGTGCCTTTGAACTGTGATCCTCAGATCTCAGCCTCCTGAGTAGCTAGGATCACAGGTGTGAGCCACCAGCGTCTGGCCTCTCTCCATCTTTGTTCCTGAATACTTTCACCTATTGATCTGTTTCTTTTGACATTTATCGGTGTATTTTAAAATGTGATTTAATGTTATAGCAACATGATTAAAAGAAATTTTAAATAGAAAAATGTTTCTCTCTTAATTTTACCATAGCAATAGAGCAGCTGCTTTCACATAATACATTTGTGTTGCTATTTCTTTCTTGATATTTATTTTAAAGAGGGTCATTATGTTTGCCAGGCTGGTCTTCAATTCCTGTGCACCTTAGCCTTCCAAGTAGCTAGACCTACAGGTGCAGCCAACTCCTCTGCCTTGTTGGTATTTATTGATTTCTAACTTTTTTTTTCTGTACTGGTCCTGGGTCTTGAACTCAGGGCCTAGGCACTATCCCTGGACTTCTTTTGCTTAAGGCTATAGCTCCACCACTTGAGTCACAGCTCCATTTCCAGCTTTTTCGTAGTTTACTGAAGATAACAGTCTCAGGAACTTTTCCTCCTGAACTGGCTTCGAACCACAGTCCTCAGATATCACCCACTTAAGGAGCTAGGATTTCAGGTATGAATCATTGGAACCTGGCTTGATGTCTGAGTTTTATATCTCTTGACTTCTGTATAACAAACTTCAGGACTCTATGCTTTTTTCCTCCCCAATAATGAAGTTTGAACCCAGGGCCTCATTCTTGCCAGGCTGGTGCTCTACCACTTGCGCCATGCCTCCAACCTTGTTTTTCACTCACTGTTTTGAGAATAAGGTTTCACTTCCCACTCCGGCATGTACATGGACTCTGGCTCTGCCTGCTGTGGGTTTCTCATTGTTGCTGGGATCATTGGCATGCTCCACTGCATCCAGCTTCCCCCTGTGCAGATGAGTCTCCTGGACCTTTTTGTCTATCTTTGCCTGGAACCATGATCTTCCCTACCTCAGTCTTTCACATAGTAAGTACATACAGTTCTACCCAGTTGTGGGTTGAGAAGAGGTCTTGTGGATTTTTCTGCATTATCTGGCCTCCAATTGTGATCTTTTTTATCTCAGCCTCCCAGAGGCTCTATTTTATATCACTCTCCAACCTCCCTATACTTTCTCCCCCTACCTTTTTTCCTGTCAATATAGTTTCCTTATAATTTTTTTTTAATTTAGTACCAGTACTGGGGCTTGAACTCAGGGCCTGGACCTTATCCCTTTTTTTGCTCAAGGATAGCACCCTATCACTTGAGCCACAGATGTATTCCTACCTTTTTTTTGTGGTTAATTGGAGATAAGAGTCTCATAGACTTTCCTGTCTGGGCAGGCTTTGAACTACTAGCCTCAGATCTCAGCCTTCTGAGTAGCTAGGATAACAGTTGTGAGCCACTTGTGCCCAGCTAATAGTTTCTGTCTTGTATAACATTTTTTGTTTTTCCTCAATCAAGCTCACACCATCTATTGGAGGAACACCAGTGGGAATTATAAGAGCTAATGAAGGGGGCAAATGAGGATGAATATGGTCAGATTCATTTGCATACTTGAAAATAGAACAATGAAAACTATTGAAATTGTTTTGAGAAAAAGGAAGGGAGATAAGGGAGAAGATTAGAGGAAGTGAGATTGATTGGGTACATTTTTTACATGTGTGGAAATGTCAGAATGAAAACCCTTCCCTTGTACAACTAATGCATGCTAAAAGGGGAGATTATTATTTTTTTTGTGTGAAAATACTGTACAGAGAGGTTACAATTACATGGGCAAGATAATGAGTACATTTCTTTTTTTTTTTTTTGGTCCGGTTGTGGGGCCTGAACTCTGGGCCTGAGCACTGTCCCTCAGCTCTTCAGCTCAAGGCCAGTGCTCTACCACTTGAGCCACAGCGCCACTTCCGGCTTTTTTCTTTTTGCTTATGTGGTGCTGAGGAATCGAACCCAGGGCCTCAGGCATGCAAGGCAAGCGCTCTACCACTGAGCCAACTTCCCAGCCCATGAGTACATTTCTTATCAAGCACTGTAGCCTCCTCTTTTGTTCCCCTTCCCATCCCATCCTCCCCCCTCACCCAACCCCCCCCCAAAGTTGTAAAGTTCGTTTTAGACATACAAGTTGTATGTCTCATTGTTGCAATGGGTCCACCTGTATCCCTATTTAAACGATTTGTTTTTTCCTTTCCCCTCCAAATTATAACAACATCAAATACAGTGAAAGCAGGGGTTATACCATGGGGAAGGGACATACAAATAAAAGGGGAGATTCTTAAAAAGTTATTTCTCAGCTTGGATGCAGTGATACATGCCTATAATCTTAGCTACCATGAGGCATAGACAAGAGGATCAGGAATTCCAGGCTAGCTCAGACAAAAAATTAGTGAGGTCTTGTCTCAAAAAAAAAAAGAAGGGTGAGGGGCTGAGAAGTTGGCTCAGTGGTAGAGTGCTTGCCTCGCATGCATAAGGCCCTGGGTTCGATTCCTCAGCACCACATAAGCAGAAAAAAAAAAAAAGCCGGAAGTGGTGCTATGGCTCAAGTGGTAGCGTGCTAGCCTTGAGCTGAAGAGCTGAGGGACAGCGCCCAGGCCCAGAGTTCAGGCCCCACGACCGGACCACCCCTCCCCCCCCCCCAAAAAAAAAGGGTGAGAGGGTAAAGAGAAAATATTAAAGCAGTTACCTAGCATGTACAAGACCCTGGATTCAAAACTCCAGACTGGGGCTGGGAAGGTAGCTCAGTGATAGAGCACTTGCCTTGCAAGACTGAGGCCCTAGGTTCGATTCTTCAGCACTACATAAGCAAAAAGAAAAAAGCCGGAAGTGGCACTGTGGCTCAAGTGGTAGAGCGCTAGCCTTCAGCTGAAGATTTGAGGGACAGCGCCCAGGCCCAGAGTTCAGGGCCCATAACCGGACCAAAAAAAAAGCAAGACCAGACCAAAAAAAAAAGCAAAACCCCAAACTGAGGGACAAAGTTACTTTTTAGTAGCTAGTTTCTAAGATATATTGAAGGACTACAGACTACGACCGGACTCAGAGGTAGACACTTAGCTAGCATATGTGAAGCCTAGAACTTTAGCCCTAGCACCTCAAAATAAATTAACTAACCAACTAATGCTCTACGGCAGAAAGCTATGAACCTTTTTTTTTTTTTTTGGTTGTGGGGCTTGAACTCTGGGCCTGGGTGCTGTTCCTGAGCTCTTCAGCTGAAGGCTAGCTCTCTACCACTTGAGCCACAGTACCACATGCAGTTTTCTGGTGGTTTATTGGAGATAAGAGTCTCAGAGACTTTCCTGCCAGGGCTGGCTTTGAACTGTGGTCCTCAGATCTCAGCCTTCTGAGTAGCTAGGATTACAGGTATGAGCCACTGGCCTTTGGCAGGTCATGAACCTTTTATATACAGGGCTAGACAGTAAATACTTGCATAAATCCAAATAATTCTGCTTTTATGACAGGAAAATCAATTTAAACTATGAGTAAATTCTGATAAGCCTTTACTTATATAATAGGTACAGGACTAGATTTGAGCCCTGAGGTATAGTTTGCTGACCCCTGGTCTGTGGCACCTGATACATGGGTTGAAACTTGGGCAAAATGGTTCATAGGTCACAGTAAAGAACCAAATTAATCCAGGCTTAGTGGTAGAGTGCTTGCCTAGCATGCATGAAGCCTTGGGTTCGATTCCTCAGTACCACATACACAGAAAAAGCCGGAAGTGGTGCTGTGGCTCAAGGGGTAGAGTGCTAGCCTTGAGCCAAAGAAACTCAGGGACAGTGCCCAAGCCCTGAGTTCAAGCCCTAGGACTGGCAAAAAAAAAAAAAAATTCACAGCCAATGGCTTTGCATGGTGGTATATGTCTGTCATTCCACTAACGTGGGAAAGCACCAATAGGAGGGAGGATCCAACTCAGGAATAAAGCAAGATGCCATAAAAAATAACCAATACAGCCGGGCGCTGGTGGCTCACGCCTGTAATCCTAGCTACTCAGGAGGCTGAGATCTGAGGATCGCGGTTCAAAGCCAGCCCAGGCAGGAGAGACCGTGAGACTCCTATCTCCAATAAACCACCAGAAAACTGGAAGTGGCGCTGTAGCTCAAGTGGTAGAGCGCTCGCCTTGAGCTGAAGAGCTGAGGGACAGCGCCCAGGCCCAGAGTTCAAGCCCCACGACCGACAAAAAAAATAATAATAATAACCAATACAAAAAGGACTGGCAGAATGACTCAAGGTGGGTAGAATACCTACCTCATGAGTGTGTATAGCCCTGAGTTTAAATCCAAGTACTGCCTTCCTAAAAAAAAAAAAAAAATCTAAAGATGACAGTGGAGCTCTTCCTTTTTTTTTTTTTTTTTGTCAGTTGTTGGGCTTGAACTCTAGGCCTAGGCACTGTCTCTCAGCTATTCAGCTAAAGGTTAGCCCTCTACCACTCCAGCCACAGTGCCACTGCCAGTTTTCCAGTGGTTTACTGGAGATGAGTCTCACAGAGGGGCTGGGAAGGTGGCTCAGTGGTAGAGTGTTTATCTCGCATGTATGAGGTCCTGGGTTTGATTCCTTAGCCCCATATAAGCAGAAAAAACTGAAGTGTTGCTGTGGCTCAAGTAGTAGAGCGCTAGCCTTGAGCTGAAGAGCTGGGATTAGCACCCAGGCCCAGAGTTTAGACCCCACGACAGACCAAAAAAAAATGCTGAAAATGCTGGGAAGGTGGCTCAGTGGTAGAGCGCTTGCCTTGCATGCCTGAGGCCCTGGGTTCAATTCCTCAGTACCACATAAGCAAAAAGAAAAAAGCCGGAAGTGGCACTGTGGCTCAAGTGGTAGAGTGCTAGCCCTGAGCTGAAGAGCTGAGGGACAGCGCCCAGCCCCAGAATTCAGGCCCCATGACCGGACCCAAAAAAAAAGTCTCACAGACTTTTCTGCCTGGGCTGGCTTTAAACCACAACCCTCAGATCTCAGCCTCCTAAGTAGCTAGGATTACAGGTGTGAGCCCTCAGTGCCCGGCTTAATGGCAAATTTTAATTGGACAACGTTGTCATTTTAATGTTGGTCTCAACTACCTTTTAGAAGTGGTCATTCATAGCTGGGTGCCGGTGACTCACGCCGTAATCCTAGCTACTCAGGAGGCTGAGATCTGAGGATCATGGTTCAAAGCGAGCTTGGGCAGTAAAGTCTGTGAGACTCTTATCTCCAATAAACCACCAGAAAAACTAGAAGTGGTGCTGTGGCTCAAGTAGAGTGCTAGCCTTGAGCTGAAATGCTGAGGGACAGCGCCTGGGCCCAGAGTTCAAGCCCCATGACCAACAACAACAACAGCAACAAAAAGTTTGCCATTACTGGTGGCTCATGCCTGTAATCTACCTACACAATAGGATGAAATCTGAGGATCATGGTTCCAAGCCAGCCTGGGCTGGAAAGTCTCAAACTGGCAAGTCTCAAATTAACTACTAAAAAAATAGAAATGGAAATGGAGTTGTGGCTCAAGTAGTAGAGCCATAATCTTGAACATAAAAGCTAAGCCTAGGGCTAGGAATGTGGCTTAGTGGCAGAGTGCTTGCCTAGCATACATGAAACCCTGGTTTCAATTCCTCACTACCACATAAACAGAAAAAGCCAGAAGTGGCGCTGTGGTGGTAGACTGCTAGCCTTCAGCAAAAGAAGCTTAGGGACAGTGTCCAGGCCCTGAGTTCAAGCCTCAGGACTGGCAAAAAAAAAAAGCCCTCAAAAATGACAACAACAACAAAAAGCCCTCAGCCTATGCCTTGAATTCATACCCTAGGACCTACCCCCCCCCCCAAAAAAAAAGTACTTTGTTGAATGGCAGTCCCTTTGTACAACTACTTAAAGATAATAATTTTTTTTTTTTTTTTTTTTTTGTCGGTCATGGGGCTTGAACTCTGAGTCTGGGCGTTGTCCCTCAGCTCTTCAGCTCAAGGCGAACGCTCTACCACTTGAGCTACAGCGCCACTTCTGGTTTTCTGGTGGTTTATTGGAGATAGGAGTCTCACGGTCTTTCCTGCCCGGGCTGGCTTTGAACCGCGATCCTCAGATCTCAGCCTCCTGAGTAGCTAGGATTACAGGCGTGAGCCACCAGCGCCCGGCTAGACAATAAAACTTTCTAAAAGATTCATTGCACTCATAAGCATATTGAATGGTAACCTCTTTGTACAACTACTTATAAATAATAATAATAAATAATAATGTATTATAAACCATTAAAAAAAAACGGGGCTGGGAAGATAGCTCAGTGGTAGAGTGCTTGCCTTGCATGCATGAGGCCCTGGGTTTGATTCCTCAGCACCATATTAGTAGAAAAAGACAGAAGTGGTGCTGTGGCTCAAGTGGTAGAGCGTTAGCCTTGAGCTGAAGAGCTGAGGGACAGTGCCCAGCCCCAGAGTTCAGGCCCCATGACTGGCAAAAAAAACCAAAAAAGCCTAGGAGGGCTGGGAATGTGGCTTAGTGGTAGAGCACTTGCCTAGCATTCATGAAGCCCTGGGTTCAATTTCTCCATCCTACATAAACAGAAAAAGCCAGAAGTAACACTATGGCTCAAGTGGTAGAATGCTAGCCTTGAGCAAAAGAAGCTCAGTGGCAGTGCCCAGGCCCTAGTTCAATCCCCAGGACTGGTTTAAAAAAAGAAACAAAACAAAGCCGGGTGCCAGTGGCTCATGCCTGTAATCCAAGCTACTTAGGAGGCTGAGATCTGAGGATTACGGTTCAAAGCCAGCTTGGGCAGGAAAGTCCGAGAGACTCCTGTCTCCAATAAACCACTAGAAAACTGGAAGTGGCACTGTGGCTCAAGCGGTAGAGAGCTAGCCATGAGCTGAAGAGCTGAAGAGTTCAAGCCCCATGACTAACAAACAAACAAAAAAAACACACAAAAACCCCCAGACAACACTAGGAGAACAGGTGCTTATAATTCTAGCTACTCAAGAGACTAAAATCTGAAAATTGAGCTTAAAGCCAGTTTGGGCAGGCAAATTAGAAAAACTCTCTTCTTTTTAATTACAACACTTGGAACTGAAGGTGTGGCTCAAGTAGTAGAGCACCAGCTATAGGAGAAAAGTCTAAGTCTTTAAGTAAGAATGCAAGGCCCTGAGTTCAAGTTCTAGTACTGGCAAAAAAAAATAGCTGGGCACTGGTGGCTCAAGCCTGTAATCCTAGATAGTGAGGAGACTGAGATCTGAAGATCATGGTTCAAAGCCAGCCCAGGCCGAAAAGTCCTGGTGAGACTCATCTCCCATTAACCACCAGAAAACTGGAAGTGGCACTGTGGCTCAAAGTGGTAAGAGTGCTAGCCTTGAGCAAAAGAGCTCAGAGACAAGTGTCCAGGCCCTGAGTTCAAGCCCTATGACTGACAAAGAAAGGAAAAAAAAAAGAACTAAAACACTTTTTCATTTGTGCTATTAGTGTAGTAGGCTTTATAAATATCTTATTCTCCAACTATACTTTTTTGTTGCTGTTAAAGGATGAAAGGAATTGCTCATTCTTTTCCCAGCTTTCTTTTGGCAATCTTCTTTTTCATTCCTGTTGTGTTAGCAAGCAACTGACTGTGACTTTTCTACAACCAAGTAGTAAGTTGGATCAAGCAGGTGTCTTAAGAACTCGTGGGTTTGGGGTTTTCCTGTGCCTTTATGCAAGGAAGGGTTTATCTTTGATACATGGTGGCTTGTGGTTTGGGTATTCATTAGCATTGAACTTTGTGTGGACAGCCTTGTAGTTTGTATCTGTTTCTTATAAGTTTTAGTATTGTGATTGGAAGCCATTTATTCTTCATCTACCCTTTTTTCAGTATCTGGCACCAATTCTGGCCCAGTCATTTGTGATCCATGGCTCTTGTGGTATTCCGAAGATTTCCGGGCAGTTTATGTGGAACACCTCACTGTCCAGCTCTAATCAAGCACCATGTAGACAAGAAACTACCTGATCAGACCTATGAGGACTGTGCTCTGCCTGCCAGAAAGATCAGTCCTCACACCAGAATGACAACTACTCTCAAGTTGTTAAAGCCTGTAAAATACAAAGTATTTTGCAGTCCTTTTGCCTACAGTGCAACCCAAAGTATGGCATATTGGAATATGGGCGGCAGGACACAGCAAGGGGGACAGGACCTTCCAGAGCAACATAGCCTCCACTATACTGCCAGAAAAGTTAACAACATTGTTAGTATAGCCTCTTCTCAAAGAGGACTTACAACCAGCCGTGCCCTCCTGGGTTTGGAATTCAGCAAGGCTTCTATCTCCAATGCCAGCACATGGCAGCCAGGCTCACTGAGGGTTGATGAAGAAGATGTAGAAGTGTTTGACTCCTTAGAAGACACCCGGGTTTTCCTGCAGCTAAGGCCAGAGTACCAGCTACACAGCTATACCAGATCTGAGACTTGTCAGCCCTTGTCTGTTTCAGAAGGTGAACTAATTTTGCACAAAGTCACAGTTTATCAAAATAGCCTTCAGCCTGAAGTCATTGTTGATTATTTCTGTAAGCTGAGCACTTTGCCTGCTGAGCAGCAGCCTGGTTTGCTGCCCAGGGCCAGCTTTGCCTTGCTATGCCAGCTGAGTATGAAGAACATACAACTCTTCCATACTGAAGATTTGATCAGTATTTTGAAAGCCTTTGTTGTTTTAGGAATCCCTCGCTCCCATTCAATTCTAGATGTATATGAAACCAGGTTTTGCCATCAGGTGTGGAAGATGAGTTTAGATCAGCTTCTCTTGGTGGCTGATCTTTGGCGATACTTGGGCCGCAAAGCACCTCGATTTTTAAATATTTTTTTTAGTTACCTTAATTTGCACTGGAAAGATCTATCCTTGTCCCAGCTGATTCACTTAATTTATATTGTAGGTGAAAATCGTGAGGCACCACAAGACCTAATGCAAAAACTAGAATCACTGATTGTTAAGTACATAGATTTGATCAATTTAGAGGAAGTTGGCACAATCTGTTTGGGGTTCTTTAAGTCAAGTAGTAGTCTGTCTGAATTTGTCATGCGGAAAATTGGAGACTTGGCTTGTGCGGACATGAAACATCTTAGTAGTCATGCCTTAGTGCATATTCTTAAAATGTTCCGTTTCACTCACATGGATCATGTAAAGTTCATGAAGCAATTTGGAGAGATTGCTCCTCAGCGAATTCCTTCCCTAGGAGTGCAAGGTGTCATGCACCTGACGCTTGCCTGCTCAGCCTTACGCTTCCTGGATGAAAGAGTCATGAACGCAGTGGCTGCCTCTTTGCCTTCTCGGGTAGCACATTGTCGAAGTAAAGATGTAGCCAAGATTTTGTGGTCATTTGGAACTCTTAACTATAAGCCACCCAACACAGAAGAATTTTATTCTAGCCTGATAAATGAGATTCACAGAAAGATGCCTGAATTCAACCAATACCCAGAACACCTGCTTACTTGCCTGCTGGGCCTGGCATTTTCAGAGTACTTTCCAACAGAGTTTATCAACATTGCTCTGAGTCCAGGGTTTGTCAGGTTGGCCCAGGAGAGAAGTAAGTTTGAACTCAGTAAGGAACTGTATACTCTTGATGGTACAGTTGGCATTGAGTGTCCAGATTATAGAGGCAATCGTCTCAGCTCTCACCTTCAGAAAGAAGCATCTGCAAAGTTGTGGAATTTAGCAAGAAAGGATATGACCTCAAAGCCTGAATTCCTAGAAGCTTTCTCTTTACTTGAGACCATGTTGGGTGGCCCCCAGTACATCATGCACCATATGATTTTGCCTCATACTCGGTCCTCTGACATGGAGGTCCAGCTCGATGCTAACATGAAGCCCTTACCATTTAACAGAGATGCCATACCAACTGAAGATGTAGCCAAAATAAGACTTAAGCATGTGGGAGTCAGCCTTACAGATGACTTGATGAATCAGTTGCTGAAAGGGAAACCAAGAAGTTATTTCAAGGGGGAAATTGAGTCAAAGGCTAGCCAGAAGCCCATGGAGTTAGACAACAAAGGGCCCATAACCATGGAGGGTGACCATTGCAATGTAGCAGATAGATTGGGTACTATGGAAGTGGCTGATCCTTGTCCCCCAGTCCAGAAAGAGACCCCACTAGTGAAACTAGCCATTCAGCTGACAAATAGAAACCAGTATTGTTATGGTTCCAGAGATCTGCTTGGACTGCACAATATGAAGAGGCGGCAGTTAGTTCGGCTTGGGTATCGTGTGGTAGAGTTATCCTACTGGGAGTGGCTCCCACTATTGAAACGAACTCGCTTAGAGAAGCTGGCATATCTCCATGAGAAAGTGTTTACCACTGCTCTCTGAAGTGCTCCCAGAGGGATTTGTACTCATAAAAGCAATAGGTGTATACCTTACCAGGTGTAGTTTGAGCATCCCTAATCCAAAAATAAAAAAATCCTAAGTACTCCAAAATCTGAAACTTTTTATGTTTTGTTGTTGGCAATACTGGAGTTTTGAACTCAGCATCATGTTGGCTCTGCAGATGCTGTATTACTTGAACCATGCATCCAATGTTTCTTGTTCTTTTTGTTTTGTTCTTACATGTCTGTGTACATACATGTGTGTGTGCCAGTATGAGTGCTTGAACTTTTTGCTGGATTTGAAGATAAAAGTCTCTTAAATTTGTCTTCACTGGCTTTGAACCATGATCTTCAGATCTCAACCTTCTGAGTAACTAGGATTGTAGGTATGAGTCATTTATGCCCAGAGGTTTTTTCACTTTTAGTTATTTTTCAGATAGGGTTTTGTCATTTTGTTGTTGTTGTTGTTTTTGTCTTTTTTTTTTTTTTTTTTTTTTGTCGGTCATGGGGCTTGAACTCTGGGCCTTGGTGCAGTTCCTCAGCTCTTCAGCTCACGGCCAGCACTCTGCCAATTGAGCCACAATGCTACTTCCGGTTTTTCTGGTGGTAAATTGGAGATAAGAGTCTCACAGACTTTCTACCCTGAATAGCAGTTCACTGCTATCCTCAGATCTCAGCCCCCTGAGTAGGTAGTTAGGATTACAGGCATGAACCGGCGCTGGACTTGGCTTTTGTTTTGTTTTGTTTTGTTGGGCATGGAGCTTGAACTCTGGGCCTGGACGCTGTCCCTCAGCTCTTCAGGTCAAGGCCAGCAGTCTACCACTTGAGCCATGGCACCACTTCTAGTTTTCTGGTGGTTGATTGGAAATAAGAGTCCCACAGACTTTTCTGCCCTGGCTGTCCTCCTGAGTAGCTAGGATTACAGGTAGGAGCCACTGGTGCCCCAGGCTTCTTGTTGTTGTTTTTAATGTGTGTATGTTAGTCCAGTGCCACTCTCAAACCATGATCCTCCTACCTGCAGCCTTCTTAAGTTTCTGGGACCATAGGCATGTACCACCACGTCCAGCTTATTGATTCTGGTAGGTTCTTGCCCAGGCTGGCCTTGATTGAACCATAGTTCTAAACTCCAACTCTGAGTAGCTGGGATGGTAGCCATAAGCCTGCTTAGCCTATGTAGGTTTGTTCCTTTTCTTTTTCTTTTCTTTCTTCCTTCCTCCCTACTTCCCTCTCTTTTTCTTCTTGTTTTTTTGTTTGTTTGTTTGTTTTGCCAGTTGTGGGGCTTGAACTCAGGGCCTAGGCACTGTCTCTGAGCTTCTTTTTGTGTGTTTTTTTTTTTGTGTGTGTATGTGTGGGGTTTTTTTTGGGGGGGGTCGGTTTTGGGGCTTGAACTCTGTGCCTGGGCGCTGTCCCTCAGCTCTTCAGCTCAAGGCTAGTGCTCTACCACTTAAGCCACAGCGCCACTTCTGGCTTTTTTTGTTTATGTGGTGCTGAGGAATCGAACCCAGGGCCTCATGCATGCTAGGCAAGCACTCTACCAAGCCACCTTTCCAGGTGTCATGCCCCGCTTTTTTTGCTCAAGGTTTGCATTCTACCACTTAAGCTACAGTACCACTTGCAGCCTTTTCTGTTTATGTTTTATGTGGTCCTAAGGAATCAAAACTAGGGCTTCATGCATGCTAGGCAAGCACTCTACCCCTAAACCACATTCCTAGCCCCTCTTTTTCTTTCTTTTTTTTTTTTTTTTTTTTTTTGTCGGTCGTGGGCTTGAACTCTGGGCCTGGGTGCTGTCCCTCAGCTCTTCAGCTCAAGGCGAGCGCTCTACCACTTGAGCTACAGCACCACTTCCGGTTTTCTGGTGGTTTATTGGAGATAGGAGTCTCCCGGTCTCTCCTGCCCGGGCTGGCTTTGAACCGCGATCCTCAGATCTCAGCCTCCTGAGTAGCTAGGGTTACAGGCGTGAGCCACCAGCGCCTGGCCTCTTTTTCTTTCTTATGTGGTTTCAGAGCATTTTGGATTTTTAGGGTTTTGGCAGTCTATGCATATATTCTCAAATCTGAAACAACCTGAAATGTGAAATATTTCTGATGCCAAACATTTTGGATAAAGAACATTCAACCTGTATTCCCAATTACAAAAGCTAGAATGTAAGTTTGATATAAAAACATCTGCTAAGGAGAAGTAGTTATGCTTCTGCGGCATTGAAGCTTGAATATGAATTATTTGTAATCTATACCAGTAGTAAATTTTGGCTACTAAGTAGCTAGTTTATGCATTTCATTCTTGGTAAATAAAAAAAAAATCTTAAAATGTCCTGTGGTCTAGTAAGTCGTATTTAATTTTTCTTTTTCTGTTTACTATCATTCTCTCTGTTTTGAGTCTAAGACCAATTAAAAAAAATTGTCCTAGCCGGGCGCCAGTGGCTCACCCCTGTAATCCTAGCTACTCAGGAGGTTGAGATCTGAGGATCGCAGTTCAAAGCCAGCCCGAGCAAGGAAAGTCTGTGAGACTCTTGTCTCCAAGAAACCATCAGAAAACTGGAAGTGGTGCTGTGGCTCAAGTGGTAGAGTGCTAGCCTTGAACTGAAGAGCCAAGGGACAGCACTCAGGCCCAGAGTTCAAGCCCCAAGCCTGACAAGAAAAAGAAAATTGTCCTTTACTTTGTGTAATATAAGAATCTCTAAGCTTCACTTACATTTCAGGATTTTTCCTTCATCTGTGCTGTTTTTCACATCCTCTAGACTGAATGTCTGAATTCTTGTTTACATTGAGTTGGCTGTCCTTCGTTGCTCATTCTTCCTTATTGGTTTGTTTGTAGTTTAGTGTAGGGAGCCGAGGCAGTTTAGTGCTAGTCCCAGAGCTTGAACTCAGTGCCTGGGTGCTGTCCCTTAGCTTTTTCACTTAAAGCTAGCATTTTTACTACTTGAGTCACAACTTCATGTCCAGCTTTTTGTTGGTTAATTGAAAATAAGAATCTCATAGACTTTCCTGGACTCCCAGTTAGCCTTTTGAGTAGCTAGGATTACAGGCATGAGCCACCAGCACTTGGTAAGAATTTCTTTTATAAGGAATCTTTTATTATTTTCCAGATCTCATTATGAAGATCACTCCCTCAGAGAGGATTTCACCACTCATGCTAACTGAAATACCACCACTCCATTAAATTTAGTGCCAGTACTGGGCCTTGTCCTTTCACTAGTGGCAGGCACTCTACCACTGAGCCATGTCATCAATTCCAGCTTTTTGCTAGTAAATTGGAGATAAAATTTGAGTCTTATGATCGCATCAATTTATTTGTTTAAGCTGCTTCACAGTTTTCAGACCTTAGCTTCCTGAGTTGCTAGAATTACAGATGTGAGTCACTAGTGCCCAGCTTCTGTGGGTCTTTGATTTTCAAAGACTAATGTCAAAACTTACTGTTTTGCTTAATTCACTTATTAGCTCAAAAAGATTTTTTTATTATAGTGTGCATTCTTTGGGATTTTTCCATATAGGCTTGTGTTACCTGTATATAGAGATTGTTTTACATCTTTCCTTCTACTTTGGATTTCTTATTTCTTCTTTTTTGCCTAAATATTCTGACAAGAACTTCTAGTAAGATACTGAATAGATGTAATGAAAGTAGCCATATTTGTCAGATCAGTCCCCTGATCTTAGAGGAATACTTTATCTTTCATCATTGAGTTTGATAACAGCTGTGGATTTTTCATAAACCCTTATGTTAAGGAAATTCCTTTTTGATCCTCATTGTCTGTGTGTTCAACTAACAGCTTTTTTATTTTATTTTATTTTATTTTTGGGTCCAGTCATGGGGCCTGAACTCTGGGCCTGGGCACTGTCCCTCAGCTCTTCAGCTCAAGGCTAGCACTCTACCACTTGAGCCACAGTGCCACTTCCAGCTTTTTTCTTTTTGTTTATGTGGTGCTGAGGAATCGAACCCAGGGCCTCATGCATGCAAGGCAAGCACTCTACCACTGAGCCATCTTCCCAGCCTCACTAATAGCTTTTTTAGTTGTAAGTATGTCCCAAATAATACAGGAGACATTCTTTCTTTTTTTTTTTTTTTTTTTTTTTGGTCGGTTGTGGGGCTTGAACTTTGGGCCTGGGCGCTGTCCCTCAGCTCTTCAGCTCAAGGCAAGCGCTCTACCACTTGAGCTACAGCACCACTTCCAGTTTTCTAGTGGTTTATTGGAGATAGGAATCTCACAGTCTTTCCTGCCCGGGCTGGCTTTGAACTGTGATCCTCAGATCTCAGCCTCCTGAGTAGCTAGGATTACAGACATGAGCCACTGGCGCCCGGTGAGACATTCTTATATATAGAAAAATTCAATGTTTATTTGAAATTCAGGGTTAATGGAATACTATTTGCTAAGTCTGCCAGCTCAGAGACAGCATCACTATTTTGAGGGCTGTGACAGAAGGGATCAATATGCTGAAGATAGGGTGTTAGAGTCAAAGATAAGTTGAAAATTCAGGAGAGAGAAAAGAGCATGAAGTAAAGTACTTGGGGAAGGACAGGGTTAGTGTTAGGTTTGTATTTTAGGGCCTGGTCACCTCACTTAGGATGCTACAGAATTTTGCTGATAGTTATTAGGCAGTGATTAAGCTATAGATTGTTTTTTTGCCAGTCCTGGGGCTTGAACTCAGGGCCTGGACACTGTTCCTGAGCTTCTTTTGCTCAAGGCTAACACTCTACCACTTGAGCCACATCACCACTTGTTGCTTTTTTTGGGGGGGGGTCCGGTTGTGGGGCCTGAATTCGGGCTGGGCGCTGTCCCTCAGCTCTTCAGCTCAAGGCTAGCACCTTCCCAGCCCCCACTTGTTGCTTTTTATGTTTATGTGGTTCTGAGGAATTGAGCTCAGAGCTTCATACATGCTAGGCAAGCACTCTGCCACTAAGCCACATTTCCAGCCCTAAGTTAGAGATCTTGACAAATCCTTTTTAGAAGAAAAAGGATGCTTGTTTATGTCTTGTTTTAATCTTTTGTGTTTACTTATTACCTATTTTTTTTTTAATTTGAGACAGATTCTCACTGTGTAGCTCAAGCTGATCTTGAACTTGTGATTGCCCTGCCTCAGTCATGGGGGTGCTGTGATTATAGGTATATGCAACCACACCTACCTTTTTTTTTTTTTTTGGTGACAGTACTGGGACTTGAACTCAGGGGTTGGTACTATCCTTAGCTTTTTTGCTTAAGGTTGGCACTCTATCACTTGAGCCACACCTCCATTCCAGCTTAAAAAAACAAAAACCACAAAAAAAAACCTGGTTAATTAGAGCTAAATCTAATACTTTTCTTTCTGCCCAGGCTAACTTCAAACCATGATCCTCAGATTTCAGCCTCCTGAGTAGCTAGGCTTAGATGTATGAGCACTGGTGCCTAGCTCTACCTATGGGGTTCCTTCCTTCCTTCCTGCCCTTCCTCTCTCTCTCTCTCCTCTCTCTCTCTCTCTCTCTCTCTCTCTCTCTCTCTCTCTCTCTCTCTCTCTCTCTCTCTCTCTCTCTCTCTCTCTCTCTCTTGTCATGGGGCTTGAACTCGGGGCCTGGATGGTGTCCCTGAGCTCTTCAGCTCAAGGTGAACGCAGTGCCACTTCTGGTTTTCTGGTGGTTTATTGGAGATAAGAGTCTCATAGACTTTCCTGTCTGGGCTGGCTTTGAACCATGATCCACAGATCTCAGCCTCCTGAGTAGCTAGGCATGAGCCACCTGCACCATCTTCTTAAGAGTAAAAGCTTTGGGCAGGGAAGGTAGCTCAGTGGTAGAGCGCTTGCCTTGCATGCCTGAGGCCCTGGGTTCGATTCCTCAGCACCACATAAGCAAAAAGAAAAAAGCCAGAAGTGGCGCTGTGGCTCAAGTGGTAGAGCGCTAGCCTTGAGCTGAAGAGCTGAGGGACAGCGCCCAGGCCCAGAGTTCAGGCCCCACGACCAGACCCCCCCAAAAAAAAAAAAAAAAGTAAAAGCTTTGTTCATGGGATGAAGGTATAGCTCATTGCATAAGGTGTTTGCTTGGCATATGCGAGGTCCTGGTTTTTATTCTTAGCACTGCAAAAACAAAGCTGTCTACTTGTGCCTGACACAGTGCTTCAATGCATTAAACCTTTGAAGTGTGACTCACCTGAACAACTTACAAAATTACAAACTTCTTTTTGAGCCTATGCTTGTTTGTCTTTTTGCACACCTCTCACTGGTAGAAATAGGCTGGGAGCAGCTGCCTTTCATTTTAACCAGCTCTAAGAAAAATGTGCATAAGTTACACGTTTTTTCATGGGTGGACAGGTAACTCAATTTAGAAATTATAAGAAGTATTATGTGTCTTTAAAAGCTGAAGTGCTCAATTTATAAAATTGCTCACCATATTGGTATTCCACCTACTCTTTGAGGTTAAATGCTTTTCTTTTATTTGACAGATAATCTTTTCCTTTTTTCCTCTAACCTGTTTGAGCCCAGTCTTTAAAATATGTGTGTCTGCCAGAATTACTTTTTTTTTTTTTTTTGTGAGAATCAGTATCAGATTGTATAAGTCTGCTATTGCAACTTCTTTGTATGCCTAAGGAAAATGGATGTTCTAGTGTTCAGAAAGTGTCATGGTCACCTTATTCTCTTCCAAATTATCCTTCTACACTTCCCCCACCTCCAGGATTTGACCTCAACAGTAGCAGCAGTGCTTATTTCATTGCTTCAAGCTTCAGGGAGTATTTGAACAGCGTAACCAATTCATCCCAGTTTGCCCAGGACTTTCCCAATTTTACCACTGAAAGTCCCATATGCTGAGGAACCTCCCAGTCCTAAGTACATCAATATAGTTGGTCAGTCCACATCTGGATCCCTACCTGACCCTTTCTTTCCCTTCCCCTTCCTGAGCTCAGGTACAGGGAGGTAGAGGAGAAAGGTTTATCTCTATCTGAATATCCAGACCTGTACAGACTGCCAGCTACAGAAGATACCTGAGCATGTATGTGGCTTGTGCAATCATCCCTGATATCATCCTGAGACCTCAGGAACCAGTCCAGGTTTTTAAGCTACTCCTCTCAACTTCGCCACACACAGAAGGAAAAGTCTCAACATAGCCCACTAATCTAGTGTTAGATATTTAAATTTCTGAATGCATGCCATTACTTCCGAGAGAGAGAGAGAGAGAGAGAGAGAGAGAGAGAGAGAGAGAGAGAGAGAGAGAGAGAGAGAGAGAGAGAGAGAGAGAGAGAGAGAGAGAGTGTGTGTGTGTGTGTGTGTGTGTGTGTGTGTTACTGGAGATTGAATTCAGTGCCTCTTGCTTGTACTGTACAACTTAAGCCATGTGCCTGTTCTTTTTGTTTTTAGTTATTCAGCTAGGGTTTTTTTTTTGTTGTTGTTGTTGATCCTGTGGCTTGAACTCAGGGCCTGGGTGCTGTCCCTGAGTTGTTTTTGCTCAAGGCTAGCGCTCTACCACTTGAGCCACAACGCTACTTCTGGCTTTTTCTGTTTATGTGGTGCTGAGGAATTGAACCCAGGCCTCATGCATGTGAGGCAAGCACTCAACTACTGACTGAGACAACTTCCCAGCCCTCAGCTAGGGTCTTGTGCCAACTTTGCCCCCATCTCCATCTTTCAAGTAGCTGGTATTATATACATATACCACCATGCCCAGCCCTTTGTTTCTGGTTTTGTTGTTTTTTTGTTTTTGAGATAGGGTCTCTTAACCACTCCTGCCTCCACCTCCGTAGTGCTGAGATCTGAGGATCAAGGTTCAAAGCCAGCCCAGGCAGGAAAAGTAGAAATGGCACTGTGGCTCAAGTGGCAGTGCTCTCCTCTTGAGCTGAAGAGCTCAGAGACAGCGCCCAGGCCCAGAATTCAAGCCTCATGACCGACAAGAAACTTTTAAATTTAAAAAAAAAAAAAAAAAAAATATATATATATATATATATATATATATATATATATATATATAAAATTTCTTCGAAAGTAGCCTTGAACACCTTGCAAGATGCTCAGTAATACAATATATGAATTATCCATTTTCCTCCCTTTGAAGACTACCCCTCAAACTAAAGGGAGAAAATATCAAGGGACAAACAAGAGTATCCTTTTTTTTTTTTTTTTTTTTGGTCGGTCATGGGACTTGAACTCTGGGCTTGGGTGCTATCCCTGAACTCCTCTTCAGCTTAAGGCTAGTGCTCTACCACTTGAGCCACAGCACCACTTCTGGTTTTCTGGTGGTTTATTTTTATTTTTTATTTTTTATTTTTTTGGGTCCGGTTGTGGGGCCTGAACTCTGGGCCTGGGCACTGTCCCTCAGCTCTTCAGCTCAAGGCTAGCGCTCTACCCCTTGAGCCACAGTGCCACTTCCGGCTTTTTTGCTTATGTGGTGCTGAGGAATCGAACCCAGGGCCTTATGCATGCAAGGCAAGCACTCTACCACTGGGCCACCTTCCCAGCCCCTGGTGGTTTATTGGAGATAAGAGTCTCATGGACTTTCTTGCTCAGGCCAGCTTTGAACCATAATCCTCAGATCTCAGCCTCCTGAGTAGCTAGGATTACAGGCGTGAGCCACTGACACCCAGCTTTGAGAGTATCCATTTATTTCTAAGTAGCTTGTACCTTGATGCTTATTTTTGCTGTTTTCAGGCAGCCATTTGCAAAATAGCTCCTCATGTAGTACAAAAAGGACATGGGAACACATCAGCCAAAGGAAAGGGAGCCCTTGAAGGATGAATTGTTTCTAAGTGGTTCAAAATTGCTTTTGTCATCTAGGAGGTTAATGGTAGACTTCATTAGTGTCATTTTCCCCCCTTGATTATAAGCTTTCTACTACTTCTTTCTGATCAGTAGGTTTCAAACTTTTTTGGAAACCCTTAGAAATGCCTTTTATGTTTAAACTTTGAATGAATGAATAAACCAAGTCTGTCTGTCTGTCAGTCTATCTATCTTATCTATCTATCTATCTATCTATCTATCCTCTACATAACAGAAGCAAAAGTTTCAGAGAATAATGCTCACCCTTACGTGTGGTAAATTCTGTTATTTCCTTTCTGTTCTACTTAATTAAAAAAATACTGTTTAAAGTCAGGCACTTGTAATCCTAGCTACTCAGGAGGCTGAGATCTGAGGATTCTGGTTCAAAACCAGCCCATTTAGGAAAGTTAATGAGACTCTTATCTCTAACCACAAAACAGCTGGAAGTGTTGCTTGCTGTGGCTCAAGGGGTAGAGGACTAGCCTTGAGCAAAACAAAAAAGCTCAAGGATGGCACCCAGATCCTGAGTTCAAGCCCCAGAATTTACATCGAAACAAACAAATGTTTATAACTCAGTTAATAATGTTTGTAAATTCTTGACCTGTAGATTTGAGAAATATTGTTTCAGCAAACAGAGGTCATTTAAGCCCCTTCAGATGACATTCAAGGCCTTCCTCATACTCCTGTTTCCTCTAGCCCAGTGATATATTCAAGCCCTGTATGGTGCTGTATGTATAGTCTCATCTACTCAAGAGACTGAAGTAGAAAGATCACTTGAACCTATGACTTTGAGACTAGACTGGGAACAGTGAAACTGCATCTCAAAAGAAAATCTGCAGCCATTTAAGTGGGAGTTTTACGTTTTGTTTTTTGTCAGTCATGGGGCCTGAACTACAGTACCTGGGCACTGTCCTCAGTTCTTCAGCTCAAGGCTAGTGCTCTACCACTTGAGCCATAGCACCACTTCCAGCTTTTTCTGCTTATGTGGTGCTGAGGAATTGAACCCAGGGCCTCATGGATGTAAGGAAAGCACTTTACCACTGAGCCACCTTCCTCCCTAAATAGTATTTCCTGAAAAAAAAAAAAAAAAGTATTTCTTGATCTTGCCTCTTACAATCCCTCTTTACATGATTGTATCTAGGACTCTTCCTCTTCTCTTCTCTGGGATCCTGTAGTTAAGCATATATACTCCAGTGCACCCTTAGGATGTAGCAGCTGTCCCTCTTCCGAGTTGTTGCTGTGCTTAGTATTGTATCTTAGTTGTTTATACCAATTTTCTCTATATTATCCCAGTTTTAATCTGTGCTGCCAAACACAAGCACAATTATCCATAGTTCAAATGTTACTCTTCTATATTCTTCCCTGAGATCTGAGTATACTTTTAAATATCAAGACCAACAATAGGAACATACATTTCATGCTAGATTAAATATATGCTTTATTTGTACAAAACTGAAACAAAAACTTCATGACATAATGCTACTTAAAATGTTTACCTTAATATTATAATAAGGGTTGCTGCTGAGGTAAATACTTACCAAAAGGAGATGATTTATACCCCATCCTGTTCTAAAGTGATTTTAAGAAGACTCATAACAAAACTCATTCATAACAAAGTATGACATTGACATATGACATAAAAATAAGTAGAGATTTTAGGGCAAGAGACATTTGAGTGATAAGTTACAGATTTGACTCTGGTTTTATAGAAGCCAAAGTAAAAGAACTTGACTTTTGATCAGATGGTAAATACTGACTTGTTTGTGAAAAGCAATTACTATAGTACTGAGATGGAAGGATACATTTCTTCCTGGGTCTCCAAGAAAGGATCCATGTAGAACAGAAAATGATAGTTATGCCTGCCTAACAAAACAGCATCCAGCCTTACAGAGCCATGTCTTACACAGGAAGGATATCTTCTATTAAATTTATGGTTTTCTGGGCTGGGAAGGTGGCTCAGTGGTAGAGCGCTTGCCTTGCATGCCTGAGACCCTGGGTTCGATTCCTCAGCACCACATAAGCAAAAAAGAAAAAAGCCGGAAGTGGCGCTGTGGCTCAAGTGGTAGAGTGCTAGCCGTGAGCTGAAGAGCTGAGGGACAGTGCCCAGGCCCAGAGTTCAGGCCCCACGACTGGACCCCCCCCAAAAAAAATTTATGGTTTTCTTTCTTTTTTGTACTGATTCTGGGGTTTGAACTCAGGGCATGGGCAATGTCCTTGAGCTTTTGTGCTCAAGGCTTGCTCTCTACCACTTGAGCCACACTTTCACTCGTAGCTATTTTTGGTAGTTAATTGAAGATAAGAGTTTCATAGAGGGCTGGGAAGGTGGCTCAGTGGTAGAGCACTTGCCTTGCATGCTCAAGGCCCTGGGTTCGATTCCTCAGCACACATAAGCAAAAAGAAAAAAGCCAGAAGTGGCGCTGTGGCTCAAGTGGTAGAGTGCTAGCTTTGAGCTGAAGAGCTGAGGGACAGTGCCCAGGCCCAGAGTTCAGGCCCCACGACCGGACCCAAAAAAAAGAGTTTCATAGACCTTCTTCCCCATGCTAGCTTTGAACTGTGATCCTTAATGTCTCAACCTTTTGAGTAGCTAGGATTAAGGCATGAGCCACCAGTATGTAGCTTGTTGTATCTTTGATCAGATTTACCCCCAAAGGATATGCTTTAGATATTCAAATATGGTTCTCAGCTAGTGTGTTCCATTACCATGGTGTTCTTCAAGTTTTCATGGATTGGTTACTGAATTTGTTTTCTTGTCACTGTCACTATTGGGGAGTGAACCCAGATCTTCACAGCTGATAGGCAAATAATTTACCACTGAAGGTAAGGTATACTTCCAGCCCCTAATTTTTGTTAATATGTTGCATTTATTCTTGCTACAGTTGAGGATCCATGCTGAGAAATTTGTGATATAGTGGTATTGGATATGCCCTGCAACAGCCCCCAAGGTTACCTGGGAGAAGGATAGAGCTGCCACTTGGGCTGGACTGAAGAGAATTAACATTGGATTGACTGAAGGCTCTGGATATATTCCCTCACATTACATTTTGGTAAGTACTGTGGAGAACAACTAGTCTGATCAGTTCTAGGCTCATATACTTTACTAGATAATTACTAGAGTTGACTACCTCTCTGCAAGGTAGAGCAGCTTCATCAGGGGTACAGTTAAAGTAGTAGATTACCAACTTAGCAAGTGTGAGATCCTGAGTTAAAACCCTAGTATTTCTGGGCACCGGTGACTCAAACCTATAATCCTAGTTACTTAGGAGGCTGAGAGCTGAGGCTCTCTGTACAAAACCAGCCCAGGCAGGAAAGTCCATGAGACTCTATCTCCAATTAACCACCAGAAAACTGGAAGTGATGCTGTGGCTCAGGGGTAGAGTGCCTACCTTGAGCTGAAGAGCTTAGGGACAATGCCCAGGCCCAGAGTTCAAGCCCCATTACTGACCAAAAAAAAAAAACAAAACAAAAACCCAAAAACAAAAAACACAAAACCCTAGTACTATCGAAGAATAGACAAAGAAGAAACAGAAAATAAATGCTGTGTTTGTTTTTATCATAAAGGAGTCATAATAGCTCTTTAATTGCTCTAAATTGCATTCAGTATAACTTGATTAAAAAAAAACAGTATAGCCTGATGGTGGCTGTAATCCTAGCTACTCACGAGGCTGAGATCTAAAAATTGTGATTCAAAGCCAGCACAGGCTTTGAACTCTTATCTCCAATTAACCACCCGAAAACCAGAAGTGGCACTGTGGCTCAAGTGGTAGAGCACTAGCCTTGAGAAGAGCTGAGGGACAGTGCCCAGGCCCAGAGTTTAAGCCCCACAACCGACAAAACGAAAGTACAATCTTCTCAGTGATTCCTTTTATTTTGTTTTATTGGCAGTGCTGAGGTTTGAAGTTAGAACATTATACCCCCTCAGCTTACTTGCTCACAGCTGCCTCCCTCCCTGCTACTTAAGTCACACTTCCAGCCCTGCTTTTTACTAGTTATTTTGGAGATGGATTTAGACAGACTTTTCTGTGTAGTCTGGCTTTGAATGGTATTTCAGCTTCCTTAGTAACTAGGATTAAAGGTGTGAGCCACCATTTCCTGGCTTCGCTCTCTCTCTCTCTGTCTCTCTCACTCGCTTACTCACTCACTCGCTTGCTCTCTTTGTGTGTGTGTGTGTGTGTGTGTGTGTGTGTGTGTGTGTGTGTGTGTGGACATGTGCACATGTGTGGACCTTGGGGCTTGAACTCTGGCCTGGGCACTATCCCTGAAGCTTTTTTTTTTTTCTTTCTTCCTTTCTCAAGGCTAGTGCTCTACCACTTAAGCTACAGCTCCACTTCTAGCTTTTTGGTGGTTGATTGGAGATGAGCATCTTATGGAGTTTTCCTGCCTGGGCTGGCTTTCAACTGTGACCCTCAGATCTCAGCTCCTAAATAGCTAGGATTACTGATATGAGCCACAAGTACCTGGCTTGATTGTTTTGTGTTAATAAGAAAATATTTGGGCCAGGCATGATGGCTCACATTTCTAATCCTATATACTCAGGAGGCTGAGATCTGAGAATCACAGGTCAGAGCTAACCTGGGGAGACAAAAAAACTGGAAGTGGAGATGTGGCTCAAGTGTTAAGAGTATCAGTCGTGGCAGGGGGAGCCAAACAAAAAGCCAAGCAAGAGAAGGAGGCTCTGAGTTCATCCCTCCACTCCCAATAAAAATCGTCAGTGAACCCACTGTGCTTAGCACCACTGTGACTATTTTTTGTGACCTTTCCCATTCTAGGCTTTCAGGATTTTGCTTGTTTGTTTTTGAGCCTAGCCACCTTTGTCCCTGTCCAGGAGGGAGCTCCTATGGCAGCACTGGCAGACCTTGCCTCCACCAGGTTTTTGGTATAGCATCAGCCAGAAAACTAGCAGTCTTTGCCAGGATGAGAAGTCTGCAATAGAAATCTCCTTCACAACCTGCAGTGTTTAGTTATCCCCCAACATTGTGTTTAGGATGCATAGAGAGGATGGACTACGAGACATTGTATTACAGGTTTTGTTCTATGATTCCTTTTTTTTTTTTCTTACAGAATTAACTCCTAAAAGTTTAGAACTGAGCTTTTTTTTTTGGTCGATCATGGGGCTTGAACTCTGGGCTTGGGCGCTGTCTCTGCGCTCTTCAGCTCAAGGCGAGCGCTCTACCACTTGAGCCACAGCACCACTTCTTTTTTTTTAGTGGTTTATTGTAGATAAGAGTCTCATGAACTTTCCTGCCCGGGCTGGCTTTGAACCATGATCCTCAGATCTCAGTCTCCTGAGTAGCTAGGATTACAAGGCGTGAGCCACCAGCGCCCGGTGCCTAGAACTGAGCTTTAACTTGTCTAATACCAAGTTTCATTTTTTGTTTAAGGCTGTTTCTGATGCTTGGAATCTATCCTTGCAGCCACAAAGATGGTAATAAATCTTTGTCTTCCGCAATTCAGACCAAGAATTCACTGCAACAAGGTAAACTGAAGATGTACACTTCAGTATTGAGTATATATTTTCTCCATATTCTCTCATGTATATGGAACTTCATTTAAGCTTACTGTACTTTCACCTTTAGATTCTACCAGATAATATTTAGGTAAGCATGGAGCAAACATACTTCTAGAAGTATAAAGCACCATGTAAGGAGATCTGTAACTCATTTTGTGCTGGGATTTTTTTTTTTTTTTTGGTCTTTTCATTTTTGGTACTGGGGATCGAACTTGCTAAGCAAGCACTTTGCCACTCAACTACATGCCAGTCCTTGTCACTGTGTAATTCCTTGGGTGATCTCATAGTGCTACCCAAAGTCATAGCAAAGGTAGTAATACTCTCTTTCCCCTAATTCTTTTACTAATTTCTTTTTCTTTGTTTATTTGTTTTGAGACAGAGTCTAACTCTGGTCTTAAAGCCATTCATGATCCTTCTGCCACAACCTCCTGAGTGCTAGTATTATAGGAGTGAGCCTTCACACCTCCACTCTCTTTTGCTAATTTCTAATGCTAGAAGCAATAGTTTGTATTTGTAGTTTAGACTCCTCACTATATATTACAGAACGTTTGGTTCTGTTTTGTTTTGCTTTTTGCTTTGTTTGATACAAGGTTTACTGTGTAGTGGAGGCTTTGTTTTGCTTTTTGTTTTGTTTGATACAAGGTTTACTGTGTAGTGCAGGCTAGCCTCAAACTAGTATCATCCTGCCTCAGCCTCCCATGTGCTAGTGTTACAGGTATGTGCCACCACGCTTGGCTTGCCATTTTTTATTTGAATTTAAATAAAAATTTTAAAAAATAAGGCAGAATGTATAAAACCTAACTTGTATCCTCCTGTCTTCACATCCTAAATGCTGGGATTACAGATGCCCACCCCACACCCAGCTTGGGGACATAGTTGCCTAGAGCTTTTGATGTGATTTTGGGTATTTTACAAAAAAAACGTAGACAGTTCAGTTCAGTAGAGGAAATTTGAAAGTAAGGAACTCTAAACTTCCTTAAGGAGTTTCTTTGTTTTGTTTGTTTTTTAGAAGTGAAAAGTTCCTACCTTGGTGTCATTAGCTCACCCTATAATCCTAGCCACTCAGGGGGCTAAGATCCAGAGGATCATGGTTCAAAACCAGCACAGAGAGAAAAGTCTGTGAGACTCTCATTTTCAGTAAATTATCAAAAAGCCATTGTAGAGGCATTGTAGTAGAGGGCCAGCCATGAGTGAAAAAGCTAAACAAGAGTGTGAGGCCCTACATTTGAGCCACAGTTCTGGAAAAAGAAAAAAAGAAAGAAAAATAAAAAGTGACATTAAAGACCGATGACAGCACAGCGCCTTAATTCTTGAAAATCAGTTGTTTTCATTTGGATCAGCGTATGTCCTATATGTCATTAAATCTAGATCTCAGCTGATGGCTATGAAGTTGAAAATCAGTTGTTTTCATTTGGATCAGCGTATGTCCTATATGTCATTAAATCTAGATCTCAGCTGATGGCTATGAAGTTGAAAATCTCATCTCTGAAGACCTCACAAAAAGAAGCCATGGTTTTAGGACCGAGTATTTCATTAAGCCACCAGTCTATGTGACAGTTTCCTTTCCTTTTAATGTGGAAATCTGTAGGATTAACATAGACCTCACAGCTGGGGGAGGCCAAAATGCCACTGGCCTGGAAATGTACACATCTGCCTTATCCAGCAGAGCCTCTTGGAGTTCATCTGAGTGCCAGGCCCTGGGCCTATCTGAGCCATCTGTCCCAGACAAGGAAGCATTCACCTTGGTAGGCAAAGTCTTACTGAGAAACCAGAACCAAGTAGTGTTCAGCCACAGGGGCTTCAAGGCCAGGCCACCTTTTAGCCCAGTGGAAGTCACACTGCCCTCTCCTGCTGTTGTAGCCCAGGAGCTGTGGAATAAGGGGGCTCTTTCCCTTAGTCACGTGGCCCACCTCAGGATCTGCATCACCCATGTGACAGGCAGTGGCATTCCTTGCATCAAACGGCTAGAGGTGTGGGGTCAGCCAGCCAAGACCTGCTCTCAGGATGTGATAGACAGTGTCCTGTTAGTGGCTTCAGAGACCCTACCTCAAGTCTTAGCTTTTCAGACTCCATCCTTGCCCATGGAGAGTGATTGTGCCCCTGGGGGCCAGTCTGAGCACCCACAGGCCCCCTTGGGCCTCCAGGGGCTGGCTAAGGAGATTCAGGATGTGCCTGAGGAGTTTCTGGATCCCATCACCCTCGAGATCATGACTTGCCCCATGCTGCTGCCCTCTGGCAAGGTCATCGACCAGAACACCCTGGAGAAGTGCAACCGTAGTGAAGCTGCGTGGGGCCGGGTGCCCAGCGACCCTTTCACAGGTGTAGCCTTTACTCCACACTCCCAGCCCCTGCCCCACACTTCCTTGAAAGCCCGCATTGATCATTTCCTGCTCCAGCACTCTATCCCTGGCTGCCATCTACTTGGGAGAGCACAGACTGCATCAGCAGTGACCCCTTCTATCATTGCCCTGTCTTCTCGGAAAAGGAAGCTAGAGGAAGCTGGACAGGCCTCGAATAGCAGCCTTGGTACAAATGCTTCCTGTTTCTCCAGCATATACCCTCTGGTCTCACCCACTACCTCAGAACACACTACCAAGAAGATGAAAGCCATCAGTGAGCTTGGCCTGACGTACATGGACTGTTCAACAGGTAACTCCCTGTCCTGTGTCCATGGCTTGCAGACACTAGATGATCCTCCTTAGCTATATGCTTTGTAGCTTAATTGTCAGGCTACTTCCCATGCTTCTTTCTCAGTCTGTTAGATGCTTTGTCTTTGTCTTCAGTTCTCAAAATGTTTGGAGGCCTTGGAGGAGCTGTATGTTTTTATGCCTTGGCTCCATCTGCATTTTTCCCCCGTTCATCTAGTGTTAGTCACACTGGCAGGCTCGCCTGCCTCAGGCTCCCTTTTTGTGGCATGGCTAGGTCTACACTTTTTTCTGGCTCTAGTCTCCTTGGTCACACCTGAGAGGAGAGACACTTGTCCCTAGAGCAGACTGTTTTCTGAGGACATCTTTTTGGCTCCTCAGGTATCAGGGGACTCCTCCAGGGTATCTTTTGACCTTCACAGAGGAGCACTGGCAGAGGTGCCTCACCTCCCCATGAGGTGCCATAGCACCCAGAAAAGTGGGAAGATTCCAAGTTGGAAAGAAAAGCTATCCCAAAGCAGCAGACTGCAGTGTTCCTGAGTATCAGATTTAGGCCTTCTGGCTTCCTGCCTCCTCCCTAGTGCTTTGCCATTAGGACCTCTGAAGCTGAACATGTTTAGTAGCTTTGCTTAAGCTTGACTTTTCTCCCCACTTACCCTGCCCAACTTCATGTGCTTATTGAACTCAGTTTAGGAGCCGTTGCTGAACCCCATGTTCATGTTCATATCCTGAAGCCCTGCACAAAAGTCTATCGTGGTTTTCATGTGTTCCAAATAAGACTGACAAGGAATATATTAAATCTAGTAAAAGACAGGAGGAGCAAAGAAAAACAAGGAACTATAAATTAAAAATGTCTTTTCAACTGAGGACAGCCTGAACAGAAAGTCTAATGCCTTGATTAGGATATTCTCTTCAAGGCAGTGAATGACTTAGGGCAAATACTGATTAAAACAGAGAATAGAGAAAATTGGTAATATCTTTCAACTACAAAATTGAAGCAAGAGGAATTTTTGGAATCTAAGATTAGGTAAGAGTTTTAAAGGTGATTTCACAAAAGAAGTCTTTATACTACTTTATCACTATTCTATTTTAACTAAACCTTAACACTAACTTCATAAAAATAAGCAATATATTAATATAGTTTTAAAAAGTGAAAAAAAATTTGTACACACAAAATGAAACAACCAGTCCTCTTTCCTCCTTTTGATGGGCAGTTAAGTTGTTTCTCATTTGGGGGATATTAAAAATAGTGCTACACAGAATTAACTTTGTACAAATACAATTTTCCATCTCTGCAGATGTCTCTGTAGGACATGATCCTACATTTGGAATTTCTGAGTCAAAGGATAGATTCTGTAAGTCAGACACATGTTGGTGAATTGCCCTTTGGCGATCACCAGTGATGTGACATTTCTCATGGCTCTACTAACAGTATTGGCAAACTGTTCACACTGTTAATTCATAGGTTAAACAGTGTCTTGTATTGCTTTAATTTCAAACCTCTTATTAATGAGCCTTGAGCATTCCTCACATGATTTAAAAAAAAAAAAAAACGGCTGGGAAGGTGGCTTAGTGGTAGAGCGCTTGCCTTGCATGCATGAGGCCCTGGGTTCGATTCCTCAGCACCACATAAGCAAAAAGAAAAAAGCCCGAAGTGGCGCTGTAGCTCAAGTGGTAGAGCGCTAGCCTTGAGGTGAAGAGCTGAGGGACAGTGCCCAGGCCCAGAGTTCAGGCCCCACGACAGGACTCCTCCCAAAAAAAATAAAATTAAAATTAAAAAAAAAAAAACAGCCTATGCTTCCTTTACTGTGAGCTATTTTCTGATGGGTATTTATTTGTTTTGCAGTAGGATCTTGCAAGTATAGCCTACACTGGCCTCAAACTCTCCATCCTCTTCTCTGTCCTCCTGTCTTAGACTCCTGAGTACTGAGATTACTAATATGTACCACTTCACTTAGTCTCCTATCCCAATTTTTTTTTTTTTTGTCAGCTGTGGGGCTGGAACTCTGGGCCTGGGTGCTGTCCCTGCACTCTTCAGCTCAAGGCGAGCGCTCTTCCGCTTGAGTCACAGTGACACTTCCAGTTTTCTAGTGGTTTATTGGAGATAAGAGTCTCATGGGAGCTGGGAAGGTGGCTCAGTGGTAGAGCGCTCGCCTTGCATGCATGAGGCCCTGGGTTCGATTCCTCAGCACCACATAAGCAAAAAGAAAAAAACTGGAAGTGGCAGTGTGGCTCAAGTGGTAGAGCGTTAGCCTTGAGCTGAAGAGCTGAGGGACAGCGCCCAGGCCCAGAGTTCAGGCCCCATGACTGGACCCCGCCCCCCCCCCCCCCAAAAAAAAGAGTCTCAAGGACTTTCCTGCCCAGGCTGGCTTTGAACCTCAGTCCTCATATCTCAGCCTCCTGAGTAACTAGGATTACAGGCGAGAGCCACCAGCCCTGGCCTCTTATCCCATTTTATCTTTTTTCTTTTTCTTTTTCTTTTTTCTTTTCAATTCAAGACTGAAACTTTAACTTAGTACCTGACACTTTTACTCATTAGTAGCACTTTACCAACTGAGCCATGCCTCCAACCCCTCCTCCAATTTCCCCTAGTTGTTGATCTTTTTTATTATTCCTAGGAACTCTTTGTATATTGTGAAGTCTAGCCCTTTATCTTTGATGTGAGCTGAAAATGCATTTTCCCAGTTTGTTGTCTGATGGTAGACAAAAGCAAGGCATCTTTGATCAGGCTTTTTTGTAATTTTTTGCTTCATAAAAAAGAAGTTGGGCTGGAAGGTGGCTCAGTGGTAGAGTGCTTGCCTTGCATGCATGAGGCCCTGGGTTTGATTCCTTAGCACCACATAAGCAGAAAAAGCCGGAAGTGGCACTGTGGCTCAAGTGGTAGAGTGCTAGTCTTGAGCTGAAGAGCTGAGGGATAGCATCCAGGCCCAGAGTTCAGGCCGCATGACTGGCAAAAAAAAAAAAAAAGTTGGAAATTTTTATTTTCCATACTCTGAAACAATTTCTTAGTATTAAAATAATCTGTACTTTACATATTTAGAGACTGTCTTGGATAACAGTTTATAGTACTATGGGAGATAGCTTAACAGTTTGTTGTTGTTGTTTGTCAAGTCATGGGGCTTGAACTCTGGGCCTGGGTGCTGTCCCTAAGTTCTTCAGCTCAAGGCTTGAGCCACAGTGCCACTTCTGGTTTTTCCGGTGATTAATTGGAGATAAGAGCCTCACAGACTTTCCTGCCTAGACTGGCTTTGAACTGTGATCCTAAAATCTCAGCCTCCTGAGTAGCTAGGATTACAGGCATGGGCCACCGGCGCCTGGCTTTAACAGTTTTTTTTTTTTTCCTAATGAAAATTAGTTTAAATTGTATCATTCTTTAATTTCCCATTTTTCTCTAGAAGGTTATGCACATACTGTGCATTATAATCGCTATTTGTCTGGATTTGAGAATAAATTTTAGCTAACGAACGACCCCCAGAAACTCTGGAAGCATGTTAAGTACAGTAGGATCAGATGGGAAGAAAAATACTTAGCTCCATGGTACTGGCCTTGACAGGCTTGGTGTGACAGAGGGCCACACTAAGCGTTCTCTTTTAAGGCCCCAAGTTGTCTTTGTATGTATACAAACTATAATAAAACATGCTACTCCCTTTTTGGGACCTGCCACCAGACAGGTCCTCAGCCCTTTCTTTCTTTTCTTTTCCTTTCTTTCTTTCTTTCTTTCTTTGCCAGTCGTGGGGGCTGAACTCTGGGCCTGGGCACTGTCCCTCAGCTCTTCAGCTACCACTTGAGCCACAGCGCCACTTCCAGCTTTTCTGCTTATGTGGTGCTGAGGAATCGAACCCAGGGCCTCATGTATGCAAGGCAAGCACTCTACCACTGAGCCACCTTCCCAGGCCCCTGAGCCCTTTCTTGCCCAGCCATAACTTAGCTTTCTGTTGCTCACTTAACCTAGATGGTGATGACCTGGTCAGAGTGAGTAACCAAGGTTGGTCTACATGCTTTACTTACCCGCAGAGAAAGGACACAACACCTACAGTGGGCAGGCAAGCAGCTCTGCAGGGATGGGAACTCCAGAAGGGAAGATATACATAAATAGAAGACTGTCTGCTGGGGAGGAAAGATGGAGGCAGGGGGCAGAAGTACAGAGCCTGCCCATTGCTTTTCCCATTTCCTTAGACAGCAGGAGGCCTTTATAGAAAGACATATTTGGGGGCTGGGGATTTAGCTCAGTTGGACGGTACTTACTCAGAGTGTGCAAAGCCCCCCACTCCATGAAAAAGAAAAAAGAAAGGCAGCTGCAGTTCTCTAGCAGTGCCACAAGGTGGCCCCCTCCTGCCCAGCTATTGGGGTTCCCAAGGCTGTGCCATATCCCTGGGAGAAAAGAGGAAGGAATTTCTTTACACTTCTTTATTTCTGAAGTTGGAAGGGCTATTTTGTAGTCCCCAGAAGACTTGTGGCTTCTCTTGCCAAACTTCTCTCTGGATGTTGTGGTCTACATATCTCTTAACAGGTCCAGTGTCTCATGAGCAGAAGCTGTCACAAAGCTTGGAAATTGCCTTGATGTCCACCCTTGGCTCCATGCCCTCCTTCACCACCCGGCTGACCCGGGGGCAGCTCCAGCACCTGGGCACAAGAGGGAACAGCACTTCTGGGAGGCCAGGCGCCATCTCGGGTAACCTGGGCCAGCCATCTGCCAGGGGTCATAGGATGAATAGTTTGTCTGTGCAGGATGCTGGGCCTGGTCTCTTGGGGCTCTGTGTGTCTGCATGACCAGCTCCCCTTTCATTGTAATTTTCTCTTTCCTTCTTCAGGGAGAAGTGGCGGGGCTACCTAGGCAGGTGACTCTTCACAATCAGACCTGTTATTCTGTGGACTCTGGTCTACTTACTCTCTGCCCAGTTTTCTTCATAAGATCCAATGTTTATTATTCTCTCCTGAGGATTTTTTTTTCTTTTTTACAGTGGCAGGATGGGTAGTATTGGTATTTGAACTCAGAAACTCAGAGTCTTGAACATGCGTAGACAAGTGCATTACCACTTGAGCCAGTCCTTTTGCTTTTAGTTTAGGGGTTTTTTGCTTTTGCCCAAGCAGGCCTTAAACCATGATCCTCCTGTCTTCGCCTCCTGAGTAGCTAGGATTACAGGCATATACCACTGTGTCTAGCACCTTTCTCTTTGTTTTCCTAATCTAGTTTGTCTCCCATCCAACATCTCCCATCAACATAGAAGGGTAATGGAATATTAGAATTTGTTCAGATACAAATGAGAAGACCTAACTGGAATGCTGGGGTGCTGTATAAGCTGAAACTTCAAGTACTTGATAACTCCTGCTGATGCAAACCTGTGCCTTCTAGTGTGGTCTGGATTCTAGACCATCTCCCTGTCTTACTTCTGCCCATTCTGATTGTTTCTACTTTAACTGTTACTAAGAACTTGCCTGTCAAAGTGATCAGTTAGCTGGATGCTGAGGGCTTCCCAGATACTCAGGAAGCTGAGATCTGAGGATTGATATTTGAAGCCATCCTGAGTAAGAAAGTCTGTGAGACTCTTATCTTGAAAATAACCAGTAGGAAAACAGAGCTAGAGGCATGGGTAAGTGGGTAAGTGGTAGCTAAGCAAGCTAAGCAAGCACAGAGTCCTGAGTTCAAACCCTGGTACTGCCCTTTCCCCCCCAAAAATCGTGACTGGCAGCTTGCCCCCTAGCATCTTGTGATGTAGCAGACTAGTGTCACTTTTTATTTTGGCCTTCAGATGACATGACTTCCCTATCTTCAGTGGTTTCCCTTCACTTGTTTTTTTTTTTTTTTTTTGTCGGTTGTGGGCCTGAACTCTGGGTCTGGGCGCTGTCCCTCAGTTCTTCAGCTCAAGGCTGGTGCTCTACCACTTGAGTCACAGCACCAATTCCGGCTTTTTCTGCTTATGTGGTACTGAGGAATCAAACCCAGAGCCTCATGCTTGTGAGACAAGTACTCTACCACTCAGCCACCTTCCCAGCCACCTTTTTTTTTTTTTTGGCCAGTCCTGGGCCTTGAACTCTGGGCCTGGGTACTGTCCCTAACTAAGCTCCTTTTGTCTCAAGACTAGTGCTTGAGCTACAGCACCACTTCTGGCTTTTTGTGTGATTAATTGGAATTGGTGAGTCTCATGGACTTTCCTGCCTGGCCTGACTTTGAACTGCAATCCTAAATTCTTAGCCTCCTGAGTAGCGAGGATTACAGGCCTCACTGAGCTACTGGTGCCCATGTCCCTTCACTTTCCATTGCCAACTTCTCTCTCTACCACACTCTGGCCCTGGACCCTCTTCTCTCTGTATTCTGTCAGACTAGTGAAAGTTCATTTGTCTAATACTGCCCCTGTAGCTTCTGCTTCTCTTTGGAGCTTAGACCCTTGTTCATGACAGCTACTTCCTAGCTTCTTCTCTTCTCACAGGTATCATGATTAATCACTCTAATTGAGTTGTCCTGTCTTCCCTCCAAGGCTTTCTTTTGCCCTCCTTCACTTTTGTAAAGAACTATTTTTTCGGGGGCTGGGAAGTTGGCTCCGTGGTAGAGTGCTTGCCTCGCATGCATGAGGCCCTGGGTTCGATTCCTCAGCACCACATAAGCAGAAAAAAGCCAGAAGTGGTGCTGTGGCTCAAGTGGTAGAGTGCTAGCCTTGAGCTGAAAAGCTGAGGGACAGTGCCCAGGCCCAGAGTTCAGGCCCCACAACTGACCAAAACAAACAAACAAAAAAAGAACTTTTTTCCACCTATGTGAGCCTTTGACATGGAAGTCTTCCCCGGTTTCTGACAATTCCAATGAGTCTGCTTCATGCTCCTCTATAGTACATCTCAGGTTAGTCTCTGCTGTGATTCCCTGGGCTGCCAGCCTGCTGCCAGCTCCTGTTCTCTCTCCTCTAGTCCTTGCAGTAGCTCCTACTGCTCCCCACAGCCACCATCCATTTCTTTGGATCCTCCCATAGCATGCCATTGAACTTAGAGTAGAATCTGACCTCTTTGTAACTCTGAGGTCCTGCATGCTCTATGTATAGTCTGTCTTCTCTCAGTTTCATCTGAGATCACACTGTCACTCACTGGTCACACCCTGTGTCTCCCCGAGTGTGCCCCCCCCCCCCCAATGGCCTTTGTTTTCTACCTGGTTTGTGCTAGAGAGAATTAGGGCCTTTAATTTTCTGTGATACAGGTACGTTTTGTTGTTTTTGTGTCGGTACTCAGGTTTGATTTCTGGGCCTCAGCTCATGGAGGGTACTCTTATCACTCAGTCTATGCCTCCAGTTCAGGTTTGTTTGCTGGTTAATTAGAGATAAGGGTCTCTTGGATTATTTTGTTCTGGCTTGCTTCAAACTGTGATCTTCAGATCTCAGTCTTCTGAGTAGCTGGGATTATTGTCATGAGCCACCAGCACCCTCAGGTGTGGGTTTTTTGTTTTGTTTTTGTTTTGTCGGTCTGGACCTGGGCATTGCCCCTCAGCTCTTCAACTCAAGGCACGTGCTCTACCTCTTGAGCCACTGCACCACTTCTGGTTTTCTGGTGATTAATTGGAGATAAGAGTCTCAAGGGCTGGGCGCAGGTGGCTTCCTAGCTACTACAGAGGCTGAGATCTGAGGATCGTGGTTCAAAGCCAGCCCTGGCAGGAAAGTCCATGAAACTCTTAAAGTCCATGAAACTCTTATCTCCAATAAACCTCCAGAAAACTGGAAGTGGTGCTATAGCTCAAGTGGTAGAGAGCTAGCCTTGAGCTGAAGAGCTGAGGGACAGCACTCAGGCCCAGAGTTCAAGCCCCGCAACCGACAAAAAAAAAAAGTCTCAGGGGACTTGGGCAGGCTTTGAACCTTGATCCTCAGATCTCAGCCTCCTGAATAGCTAGGATTACAGGCATGAGCCACCAATGCCCGGCTTTCTTTCTTTCCTTCCTTCTTTCTTTTCTTTCTTTTTTTTTTTTTTGTCAGTCATGGGGCTTGAACTCTGGGCCTGAGTGCTGTCCCTGTGCTCTTCAGCTCAAGGCTAGTGCTCTACCACCTGAGCTACAAACACACTTCCAGTTTTCTAGTGGTTTATTGGAGATAAGAGTCACGGACTTTCCTGCCCGGGCTGGCTTTGAACCTCGATCCTCAGATCTCAGCCTCCTGAGTAGCTAGGATTACAGGCGTGAGCCACCGGCACCCTGCTCTTTTCTTTTCTTTCTTTCTCCCTCCCTCCCTCCCTCCCTCCCTCTCTCTCTTTCTCTCTCTCTCTTTCTTTTTTGGTCGGTCGTGGGGCTTGAACTCTGGGCTTGGGCCCTGTCCCTGCACTCTTCAGCTCAAGGCGAGCTCTACACCGCTTGAGCCACAGCACCACTTCCGGTGGTTTATTGGTGATAAGAGTCTCACAGACTTTCCTGCCTGGGCTGCTTTGAACCACAATCCTCAGATCTCAGCCTCCTGAGTAGTTAGGATTACAGGTGTGAGCCACTGGCACCCAGCTCGCTCTTTCTTCCTTTCCTTCCTTCCTTCCTTCCTTTCTTCCTTCCTTCCTTCCTTCCTTCCTTTTACTTTCTTTCTTTCTTTCTCTCTTTCTTTTCCTTTCTTTTTCTTCCTCCCTCCCTCCCTCTCCCTCCCTCCCTCCCTTCCTTTCTCTCTCTTTCTTTCTTTTTTTCTTTTTCTCTTTCTTTTCCTTTCTTTTTCTTTCTCCCTCCTTCCCTCTCCCTCCCTCCCTCCCTCCCTCCCTCCCTCCCCCTCCCTTCCTCCCTCTTTCCCTCCCTCTCTTTCTTTCTCTCTGTCCTTCTCTTTCTTTCTTTCTTTCTTTTCTTTCTCTTTCTTTTCTTTCTTTCTTTCTTTCCCTTCCTTTCTTTCTTTCTTCTTTCTTTCTTTCTTTTTTCTTTCTTTCTTTCTTTCTTTCTTTCTTTCTTTCCTTCTTTCTTTCTTTTCTTTCTTTCTTTCCCTTCCTTCCTTCCTTTCTTCCTTTCTTTCTTTCTTTCTTTCTTTCTTTCTTTCTTTCTTTCTTTCTTTCTTTCTTTCTTTCTTTCTTTCTTTCTTTCTTTCTTTCTTTCTTTCTTTCTTTCTTTCTTTCTTTCCAACTTTACTGAGCTTAGGGCCAGGGCAATCTCCTTTAGCTTTTTCACTCAAGGCTGGTGCTCTACCACTGAGCCATACCTTCACTTCTAGCTGTTTTGCTGGTTAATTGGAGATAAGATTCACAGGTTGGCCGCAAACCATGATTCTCAGATCTCAGTTTCCTGAGCAGCTAGGATAATAGGTATTATACTGGTGCCCTGCTGATTTATGTGATTCTTGGCTAAAGTGCATGTGAAAGACACCCATTTCTTTAAGGTTGCTTCATGTTTGGCTAAAGGGAAATTGCCAAGGCCAGGCACTTTTTCACCTGTAGCCTCAGGGATGTTGAGGCAGGGCAGCACTCTGTATCACATTGCAGCTGCTTTTCCAAGCCAAACTTCATGTCTTGGTAGGCATACTCTTTGTGTAGATGTCAGACCTATGTATCACATGCTGACTGAGCTCTGCTGTGAGGTGTTTTGCTAGGCCCTGAGAACAGAGAAAGAATCTCATATGTCCTCACCCTTAAGAGGTTCCTAAGGCACAGTCATGTAACTGGTAGCATGAGAAGAGCTGAGAGCTCAAGAGCACAGGAAAAGGGTCACAAGCCTCTCTAGTATGCCGAGAGGCTGTGTGATCTGAGCTACAGGACACTATAGGCACAATCTGAAGACCAACAGCCTCCAAGTGTACAGAAGAGATTTGAAATGACTGGACTCTAAAGGACAAGCGTGGATGCAAAGGCCGGGAGGCTGGGTAGGCCATGCAGGGGCTCGAGGAGTGCCCCAGTTTGTATGAAGTGTAGGATCAGGTTGTGCTGGTGAGACAGAGGGTCACAGTTTCAAGGAAAGATGGTGAGGATAAAAATGCAGGAGTAAGCCAGGGAGGAAGGGACACATTGAGCAGCCTGGATTTGTAGAGCAGTTACCATCAACTGGGAATGAAGAGTTGGACTCCCTAGATAAGGGAAGAAGGCAAGGGCCCAGGGGAGGAAGAGTCCCAGGTGAGGCTGGTGGGGGTTAGGGAGTGCTCTCCTCGCTCAGGAGGCCCTTTGAGAGTTGTGCAAGGGAGGAGCTGCCCAAGAGGCTGCGGAGCCCAGGAAGACTGAGGGGCTAGGAAGGGGCTACAGATAGACAGGAGCCTGCCCCCTGGTAATTTCCCTGTGCTCTGTCCTTCCCTGGTCCCGGTGTAAGGAACCTTTGTGCTTTTCCCTTTGCTGGTTTATGGTATCACGCTGAGCTGTGCTGTGCTGTGCTTCAGCTTTGGCAGGAAAGAACCTTGCTGAGAGATGTGGAAAAGCCTTATCTTACTACTGCCCAGCTGCCCTCAGACCCAGCTCTTCTCCAGCAGTCATAGGAATAGCACCAAGACTTGGTCAACAGTGGCAGAGAAGAGTCTCCCTAGGTCCAGTCCTGCCAGCTCAGCTCAGCTAGGATGGGCGGGGGAGGGACAAAGCCAGACTGCTGTGGAGCCTGGACTGAGGAGCAGCCATCCCTAACCTGGCCATTCTCTTGATTCACCAGAGCAGTCCAGGGGCGATGTTGGTCCTGAATGTGCCTCCTGCAAAAGAGTATTTTCTCCCTACTTCAAAAAGGAGCCTGTGTACCAGCTACCCTGTGGCCACCTCCTCTGCCGGCCCTGCCTGGGTGAGCAGCAGCGCTCTCTGCCCATCATGTGCACGACCTGTCAGCAGCCAGTCGCCAGCCAGGATGTGCAGCGAGTCCACTTCTGAGTGATCATCCTCAACCTGAGGAGCCCTGTTGCTAGGAGGAGCCGAGGGGAGTCAGGAGCAGGGCTCAGTGCGCCTGTGACCTGGCTGGTACAAGCACATAGTGGCCTCTTTCCTGGGACTGTCGCACCTCACTGTACAGCATGGTCACTAAGTGGGGAGCACTCCACTCCTGGCTCAGGTGGCAACAGGATAAAAAAGCCATAAGCTGGGCATAGTCGAGGGGGGTGTCCTAACCTCCTAGGACCTCCCTGCCTTTCCCCAGCCAGAGCCGGGCCCCAGGGATCTCCTGCTGAGGGCCCCTAAGCTATCTGCACACACCTTCTTCTAGCCTTGTGAGTAGAGCACAGTGGACTATGGCTCGAGATCTCACAGAGATCCTCTGCCTCACAGTCACCCAGAAGTGGACCACAGTGGGAGTTGTGGAGCACATGACCCAGCTTCCCCAACTACCACCACCACCACCATCACCACCGGCAGATAGCAGATATCATCAGAGCCTTAATAAAGTAATGGTTGACATCCACCGTGAGCGTCCGCTGGATAGAGTGCCTGTTTGTTCTCATACTCCTGTCCTCACCTGCATCCACACAAGTGGCTGTCGCAGGGCAACTGTGAGCAGTCACTACAACCCACCAGGCTGTTTTGCGTACCAGTTGTGTAAAAGGACAGGAGCATCTCAGGGCGGGACCTGAGAACTGCAGGCATGGATCTGCTGTGGGCACTGCTGGTAGGGAGATGAGTGGCCTCTCTCTGGCCAACTGCCTGCATGCGTCAGCTCTTTCTGCAACTGCTGAAGCCACAGCGCAAGTTCTTTTCAGAAACACACACACGCACACACGCACACACACACAACTTTTTAGAGACTTCATTCAAAATTTAGCTTTCTGGAGTCCCAAAGAGAAAATAAGTATTCCTACAACAGTTTACCTTGTCATAAAGATCCTGTTCATGGGGAAAATGTCAGTGAGAAAATACACTACACCATCCCTGTTCCCTTCCAAGCTTGGTGGGGAAGAACAGAAGAACAGCTGGTCATCAGTCTCTGGGGGCAGGTCCTTGTCCCTTCAAACCACCCATAGCTCCAGTCCAGATCCCAGGATTGATAGACACAGGGTTGTGTATCTTGGGGTTCCTGGGACGTGTTCACACAAGTGGCTGTGCAGAGGTGGCTGTGTCCCCTTGTCACACTGCGCTTACCTTGCCACTGCTAAGACTGGTGGGAGGCCCTGTACATCTTTGCCTTTCAGCGTGGAATGTCTGGATAGTCTGCTACCACCTTCCATGCCTGCCTTTTCCTGTGTGTGTGACTGTGGGGATCCAACCCTCCACCTGTCATGGTCTCAAGACCAGTCTGCTTTTTTACCAGTACCCCATGTCCTCAGGGCTGAGGGCTGGCATTGGGTAGTGGTGCTGCTTACTCCCTGTGGGCTTGGGGAGCTACCTGTCTAATGACAGCAGCCCAACAAGAGGAAGCTCAGGTCCGGCAGCCCCTTGGAGCACACAGGACCCGGGTCCTCGCGACCTTACATTTCCCCAAAGCGTGTGCTCTTCACCCACTCTCACCAGAAACGTACCACACCCAATGGAGCACCACTAGCCTTCATTTCTCTTCCCTAGAAAATGAAAATGTAGGGCTGGGAAGGTGGCTCAGTGGTAGAGTGCTTGCCTTGCATGCATGAGGCCCTGGGTTCGATTCCTCAGCACCACATAACCAAAAAGAAAGCCGGAAGTGGCACTGTGGTAGAGCGCTAGCCTTGAGCTGAAGAGCTGAGGGACAGCGCCCAGACCCAGAGTTCAGGCCCCACGACCAGACCCAAAAAACAAAAACGAAAATGAAAATGCAATTTCTCCTGTTGCCAGTTGTCCCAAGGGCAGTTTATTTTTCATCCTAACCCAGGGCCAGGCACAAAACAGCTTCCCAGTAAACACAAGAGTTCAACTCCGTTGACACATGACTTGGGACCCACAGCCTCTCTGTGCTGCTGCCTTCCACAGATCCTCCCGCTCTCCTGACCATGAGGTCTGCAGGATGTCTCTCCCTTCTGATGTCTTTTGCTCAGTAGAGGCACAAGCACAAAGTACACATCCCATTTGAAACCCTTGGAGAGCAGGCAAGATGGCTTGATGAGGCCAAGGCGCCCAGCTGGCTCTGGTCTCCAGCTCTCCATCCTCCAGGTGCAAAGATGAAGCCTGGTCAGTCGCACGGTGAGGCCAAGACTTTAGCCCCAGCCACTCCCTGTCCTCTCAGGAGCTGGGCCATGCCAGCTGCTGTTGCCTCCAGCCTCTGTCAGAATTAATCCTGAAAGTAGAAGAAATAGAACCAAATCGCCAGGAAGAAGAGCAGCAGCAGTTCGGTGTTGACAGAGAATCCCTGCTCCCTGCAGTTGGACATCTGGGCCCTGTAGCCCCGAGGTGTTGGGGCTAGGAAGCCTCCCTGAGCCCCACACCTGTCCTGCTTCTTCCTAAAGTTCTCCAGCTTGAGGCCACTCAGCTGCTGGGTGCCTTGCCATTCCCCAGGAAACGGGGTCCACTGACGCTGGAGTTGCTGTAAGTAGGTCTGCAGACAAAGAGACCTGCCGCTGGAGTAAACCGCCCCCGTGCTGTTCAGCCTTTCTGCCTCCCACTGCCTGTAGCATTGTGACTGGCCTGAATGTCATTGTGATGGCCACTGCGGCGGGGATGGGGCTGCCACAGGCTGGCCCCTCCTGTCGCGCTCCCTTGGTGTCTTATGAGCAGGATGTGGCCCTGCCCCGCCCTGTCTATACCCCCTCTCAGCACCAGGCCCGGGCCTGCTGCTGCCTGCGTCTTCCCTTGGGGTTCTGTGTGGGTCGGGGAAGGGCTGAGCTGGAAATTAGCAGAAATCATATAGTCCAGTAGAGAGGAAGTTAAGCCACATATAACTAAACTTTAACATTTTAAGACTTGTTTTCTAGTCTCACCAGCTAGCCACATCTCAAGTATTTGAAAATTACATTGGTTAGTAGCTACTGTATTGGGACAGTTCAGTGGTAGACCAATTGTATCATTCATAAAGTTCTAGGCCAAAATAAGAACACAGTGAGACTTGTCTCTGCAGTGGCCTGCAGAAAACTGCTGCAACATGGTGGGGTGGGGGGTGGGGGGCCAGCAGGATAGTGGGAGAGAGGAATCACCCAGGCCTGAGCCTCACTCCTCTGGTCCCAGCAGCTGGACATTAGCTATTCCTCAGCCTCTGCTAAACTCTTCTGTCTTGTGGCTGGAAGCTGAGATCAGGAGGATCACAGTTCCAGGCCAGCTCAGAAGAGTCTACAAGACTATGCTGGTGCATACATCTCCCAACTACAACAGGAAATGAAAAATAGGAGTAATCACAGTCCAGGCACATGCCTAAGCAGGAAGCAAGACCTAATCTCAGGAATAACCAGTGTAGCTGGGCACTCACCAGTGCTCACACCTATAATGGTAGCTACTCAAGAGCCTGAGTTCTAAGGATTGTTGTTTGAAACTAGCCTGGGCAAGAGAAGTCTGTGAGACTTTTATCTCCAACTAACCACCAAAAAGCTAGAAGAGGAACTGTGGCTCAAGTAGTAGAGTGCTAGCATTGAGCAAAAGAACTCAGGGACAGGCCCTGAATTTAAGCCACAGGTCTGGTCCAAAAAAGGTAGAGGAGGAGGAAAATGGGAAGGAGAAGGGAAGAAAGATGAAAAAAATAAGATAAGGGACTGGGAAGGTGGCTCAGTGGTAGAATAATTGCCTTGCACGCATAAGGCCCTGGGTTCGATTCCTTAGCATCACATAAGCAAAAAGAAAAAAGCCGGAAGTGGTGCTATGGCTCAAGTGGTAGAGCGCTAGCCTTGAGCTGAAGAGCTGAGGGACAGCGCCTAGGCCCAGAGTTCAGACCCCCATGACCCCAACCAGTGGAAAAGGTTGGAGGTTTGTCTCAGTAGAGCACCTAGCTCACAAGTCTGAGGCACTTGTAAAGCCCAGTACAATTTAAAGTCTTGGGTGGGGAGGTGCCTAGAATGGCTCCGGCCTGCCATTCTCATCCCAGCCTCCCTCAGTGAAGCCAGGCTGTCATATACACGCGGGGCACACCTGATGGATGGGGATCCTCAGAGTGGCACAGGGACGCAGCTCTTGTGATAGAAATTTTTCTGTGAAGATTTAGAAGAGTAACAGCAGAGTGCACTTCCAAGGGATGACTACACAAGCATTTTGGAGCTTTCCCTTTCCCATACTTTTAGTATAAGGGAAATGTTATATATATTTTTTCCATTGCTGAGAAGACAAAAAAAAATAGCTCAATGGTTGAGTGCTTGCTTAACATTCATGAGGCCCTGAAAAAAAGTTAAAAAGCCAAAGTCAAGAATTTAGTATTGAGCAAAATGTCCCGATCAATATGTGCAGTAATATATACAATTCAGGTTAGGAGAAAACCGAGGTTAAATCACACTCAGAACTACTCTGACTTGCTGTAGTTCTGTAGTTGGGTCATCTCCTGTGGAATCCACAGGCATTGTCAGCACCAGTCTGGTGAGAAATCACTGGCCACATAATATACAGGAACCTCCTTATGTAGGCATCAGAGTAGAACTATTGGATATCAACTTCATAAGCAGCCTGTGCCCAGCTATGTGCCTCTGGGCATAAGAATAAAAGCTGTTCTTGGCGCTGGTGGCTCACCTCACCTATAATCCTAGCTACTCAGGAGGCTGAGATCTGAGCATCACGGTTCAAAGCCAGCCCTTGCCTTGAGCTGAAGAGCACAGGGTCAGTGCCTAAGCCCAGAGTTCAAGCCCCATGACTGACAAAAAAAAAAGTTTCTTCCCTTAATAAGGGCTCTGCAGGTTAACCTGGCTGAAAAAGCACCTGCATGCAGTTACTGAGAGAGGTCATGGGGAGGGTCTTTAGCAGGCTGTGGCCAGGTGCAGTGGTGTGAAGCTGCCCTAATGGGCTTGCCATCTTCACAGAGACCCCAGCTGAGTGACATGGAAAGCACGTATGAGTTGGTACCCAATGAGTCCATGTGGTCCTGGCAGAGTGGGAAGGCAGGAGGGACAGACAGATTGGCAAAAAGTCCCAGAAAGATGTCAAGAATAGGAAGAATGGGTTGGGACCAGAGACCCTCTCAACTGGTGGAGAGAACTGGGCTTGAAAAGGGAAGGACAGAAAATTGGCCTCCATCTCTCCAACCTCCTCTCCTCCTCTTGGTACCCTCCCCTTAGGCCCAGGGCCCAGATAACAGCTCTGACTCAGCAGATGAAATGCAACCCCATGGCTCATTAATTAGGAAGACTGTAATTAGCCTGTCTCAGAAAATAGGAGCCTCCAGAGAGAACCCCTTTCACCTGCCTTCCTCTCTCCCACCTACTGGATGAGCTCAGGCTGAAGGAGCTCTGGCTCTGGGGACTCAGGAGGTGAACGGAGCATGAGCAATTGGGGAGATGAGATGCTCTGGCACGTGCTTGTGTGTGCAATGGTGACCTTCTGTAATGAGATGATGGAAATGATCTAAGATGCCTGAACCCCCAAGGTTTCCTTCCTCAAGCAACATGGGGGCAGCCTGGCCCAGGCTGATTCAGCTTGGCCTGTGGTAAGAATTGCAGGGCTGCACCCCTTCTTAAAAGCGGTGTCCCCAAAGCTCTCCAATTGCTCACCCTCCCCTTTCAATATTCCTTGGGAAAAACTGTCCCAAACCTCAGGCTTCTCCTCTCCTGACTTCCCATCTCTGTGATTAGTTTTACATTATTGCTTCTCAATTATCTGGGCATACTTTGCTGGATAGAGGTAGATTCGGTTCCTTTTCTTTTCTTTTGTGGGTCCAGTCGTGGGGCCTGAACTCTGGGCCTGGGCGCTGTCCCTCAGCTCTTCAGCTCAAGGCTAGCGCTCTACCACTTGAGCCATAGCACCACTTCCAGCTTTTTTCTTTTTGCTTATGTGGTGCTGAGGAATCGAACCCAGGCCTTAGGCATGCAAGGCAAGCACTCTACCACTGAGCCACCTTCCCAGCCCCTCGGTTCCTTTTCTTAATGTCTGAACGGCTTGTGGATGTTTTGACCATCCAGTATGGCAGAATACACCTTGGACGATTTCCAAGGCTGTCATAAGATGCCATATCACTCATTTCAGTCTTGTTTTCTAAAACATTCATTCTTGAAGCCCTGAGCCACCATGCAAAGCTTTCAGATTGAATCCATTTATTTGGAGTCCACCAAGATGTGAGAACCCCACAGCCCACAGGAAGTAGACACTGGAGTCAGCACACCCAGTGTGCCTTGGCATGTGTCCAGCCCAGGTGCTCAGCATGAAGAAGTGTCCAGATGGTTCCAGTTGCTGCCATTCACTCTTTCCAGTGGAGGCCCCAGACATTGTGAAGGAAATAAAGGATAACCTTGCTATGCCCAGTGTGAACTCCTGATCTTCAGAATTGAATGGTGGTGGCAAGCTGGGCCCAGTAGCTCTCACCTGTAATCCTAGCTACTCAGGAGGCTGAGATCTGAGAACTGTAATTCAAAGCTAGGCAGGAAAGCCCATGAGACTCATCTCCACTTAACCACCAGAATGCCAGAAGTGGAGCTGTGGCTCAAAGTGGTAGAGCCCTAGACTTGGATGAAAAGAGCTCAGAGACAGCGCCCAGGCCCTGAGTTCAAGCACCATGACTGACAAATAAATAAATAATAAAAGTTATTCATAAATGAATTCAGTGTCCTGCTGGCTTAGTCACCCCCACAATTTGGGACAGTGGAATGACTGGTACCTGTATCCTTCCTTGGGCAAATGACTCAACCTCCTTGTCCTTCAGTTTCCTGTCTATGAACAGAGATAGAAATACTCCTCCCTCGTGGGGTTTAATGTGGTTCAAGGAAGAAAGCATGTAAAGGGCTGACTCGGATTGATTGCCACGTAACTCATGCCAGGGCACACACACGCACGCACGCTCGTGCGCATAGGCTGGCACGCACGCACACTCACAAATGCTCACACAGGCACGCGCACGCGCACACAACCCGTTCCTTTACACAAGCTCTCACTTCGGGGTGCACCCTCCCGGCCCTCTCTCCCCGGGAACATTAGTGGCCCAGACCCTGGCATATCCTGGGCAGCCTTCACTGAGCGGTGGCCTCCGCGTCCCAAGGCTCCTCCTCTGCGGTCGCCCGCGACGGCGGGAGGGCGCGTGGGGACCCCCGCGGCGGCCGAGGGGGCCAGGTCCCCTCGTGCCCGCCCGGGACCCCCGGCTCCACCCGCGCCTCCCCGCCGGGGACGGGCGGCGGCGGGCAGGGAGCCGGGGAGCCGCGGCCGCCCCCGCCCGCCCACGGGCTGATGGTGCTGAGTGATTCCGGGCGCCGCGCTCCGGGGCCCCGGGGGCCGCGGGCTGCGCTCATGGCGCTCTTAGTAGTCGGGGCACAGCGCGCCTCGTTAAGGCCGGCGGCGCGGGGCGGGCCGCGCCGTGAGTCCCCGCCGCACAGCCCAATTTGCGCAGGCCCCGCTCGCTAGGCTTTCCTTAGTGACTTCACCTCTGATCCGCCCCACCCCAACCCACCCCGTCCCCAAGGCTTTTTCTGGTCGCTTGGTCGCTCTGGCTGGCTGCTTCTAAGGAGGGAGAGACAGAGACCTGAGCCCAGTCCCCCAGCACCAGGGAGAAGCCCGGGTTTCTCCTTAGCAAACGCTGGAGGACTCAACGAAACTGAGAGTCTCTAGATTTGAACCTTGCCTCAGTGCCGGGTTTTAATAGAGAAAAGAGTCATCAAAACTGTTTTCCCTCCATTTGCTTTTTTACTTATTTTTGCAATAATATTTTATAGTTGGGCACCAATAGCTCCCATCTATAATCATAGCTACTCAGGAGATTGAGAGAGAACTGGAGGATGGAGGCAGAAAAGTCTAGGAGACTCCATCTCCAGTTAGCAAAATGCCAGACTAGAATTGTGGCTCAAGTGGTAAAGCATTCGTGTGTCTTCATGGTGGATGGTTCACAGATAGGAAACAGGTGAGAAGAGAGAACATTGTGCTTTGGGCTAGCAGCACGTTTCGTCTGAAAACGAAGCTAACTCTTTGTCAAACGACAACCCATTTGTACAACTACTTAAAGGTAAAAAAAAATTTTTTTTTTAAAGAAAATAAAGCCAACTGTAGTTGGAGTAGCTGAGACTTATATGACACATACAAAAAGGAATACAAGGGGGGCTGGGAAGGTGGCTCAGTGGTAGAACGCTTGCCTTGCATGCCTGAGGCCCTGGGTTCAATTCCTCAGCACCACATAAGCAGAAAAAGCCAGAAGTGGTGCTGTGGCTCAAGTGGTAGACCGCTAGGCCTTGAGCTGAAGAGCTGATGGACAGTGCCCAGGCCCAGAGTTCAAGCCTCACAAACAACAACAAAAGAAAAAAAAAGAAAGAAAGAAAGAAAAGAAAATGAAGCATAGTAAACAGCCAGGAATTCAGAAACAAACACTATTATTTGGCAATCTACTTTGCCTTCATCTCTATACTCCTTCATAAGCTACAGTATTTGTATAAGGAAAATGAAAAGAAAAAGAGCAGCTTTCCCTATCTGACCTTGCCTTCTGGCCCAAAATAATTAGCAAGGTCATCGTAAAGAAAGACATTTATCACAGAAAAGCAAATACCTGGAAAAATGATTCCAGGCACCAAGTACTTACCTTAAAGAAGATCTGTCTTGAAACGCATATGGCAGAGAGCAAGTGGATGAATGGAAAGAAAGGAAACACTTCAACAGATCAGATCAGATTTAATCATTGCTGTAGAGGGTTGCCAAGTAACACTGGACAGAGATACAAGGGGCATAGAAAGTGGGGCTCCAGGATTTCAGTATCAGGCAGTTTGGACAAAAGTTCCTTCTGGACAATGCATACTTTCAGACAGGGCCCAGATGAGGTTTTTCTGAGAATTGCTCCAAGTCAGGAACTTCTGAAAATGGCCCTGGAGGGGGGGGGGGGGGCAGGTGTCAAGTGAGCCTTGAAGGCAGCATTGGGTTATGAGAACCATGCAGATTCCCATCACCGAAACATAATGATCAAAGTTTAATGAGCAGGCCAGTCTTAGAGCCCCCAAACACAGATGATGAAAGCATAATACCAAGAGTGATTAAATGGCCAGGCGCTGGTGGCTCACGCCTGTAATCCTAGCTACTCAGGAGGCTGAGATCTGAGGATCACAATCCAAAGCCAGCCCAGGCAGTAAAGTCCATGAGACTCCTATCTCCAATTAACCACCAGAAAACCGGGAAATGGCACTATGGCTCAAGTGGTAGAATACTAGCCTTGAGCTGAAGAGCTGAGGCACAGCACCCAAACCCAGAATTCAAGCTCCATGACCAAAAAAAAAAAAAAAAAGAGTGATTAAATGGGGAGAGGGAAGTGGGGGGGGGGGATAGTAAATAGTTTTTTAAAAAGTGATTAAGGGGCTGAGAAGGTGGTAGAGCGCTTGCCTTGCATGCCTGAGGCCCTGGGTTTGATTCCTCTCAGCACCACATAAGCAAAAAGAAAAAAGCCGGAAGTGGAGCTGTGGCTCAAGTGGTAGAGCGCTAGCCTTGAGCTGAAGAGCTGAGGGACAGCGCCCAGGCCCAGAGTTCAGGCCCCACAACCGGACCCCCAAAAAACAAAAAAGTGATTAAATGTGTAAGAACAAAGAAAAACACATTTTAAAATAACCTTAAGTCAAACCCTGCCTTTATCATATATAGCCCTGATGACCGAGCTGTGTGTCTCCCTTTGCACACCCACACTCATCCGTTAGTGTGTGCCTGTGCCTTTCTGCTTGCCTGCTTGCTCACTCAATAAAACTCTGCCAAGTTTTCTTACCATTGTGACTTGTCTGGAAACTCTTATTTTGCAATCAAAATCAAAGACCTGATACTGAAAACTCAAGTGGAGGGTCCCTATGTCTCAAACCAGTAACAGGTGGATCATGAGTCTGAAGTTGCCTGGGCTACTCAGCAAGACCCCATCTCAGAGAGAGAGAGAGAGAGAGAGAGAGAGAGAGAGAGACAGACAGACAGACAGACAGACAGACAGACAGACAGACAGACAGACAGACAGACACAGACAGACACAGACAGAAACAGAGAGACCAGGGAAATAGGAAATTAGGATAGCACATTAAATAAATAAACAGGGCCAGACTCCAGTGACTCACGTCTGTAATCCTAGCTACTCAAGAGGCTGAGATCTGAGGATCACAGTTCAAAGCCAGCCCAGGAGACCGAGAGACTCCTATCTCCAATAAACCATTCAGAAAACTAGAAGTGGTACTGTAGCTCTAGTGGTAGAGCGCTAGCCTTAAGCTGAAGAGCTGAGGGACAGTGCCCAGGCCCAGAGTTCAAGCCCCATGACCGACAAAAACAAAAGAAAAAAGAAATGTAACCAGTCAGCACACTAAAGGCATCAAGGCTCTGAGAAGTAGGCACTAACTGAAGCCATCCCTCCAGCCTAGGTAGAGAGGTGGAATCTGGAGGGTTTTGTTTTTTGTTTTTTGGGTTTTTTTTTTCCAGTCATGGGGCTTGAACTCTGGCCTTGGGCCCTGTCACTGAGCTTTTCAGCTCAAGGCTAGCGCTCTACCACTTGAGCCACAGCGCCACTTCCAGTTTTCTGGTGATTTATTGAAGAGTCTCATGGACTTTCCTGCTCAGGCTGGCTTTGAACCATACTCCTCAGATCTCAGCTGCCTAAGTAGCTAGGATTACAGGCATGAGCCACTGTTGCCTGGCTGAGTCTGGAGTTTTTAAAGGGGCCTGGAGTGGAAGCAGGCCTCAAAATGGACTGTGGACCAGTAGAGAGAGTCCTGGCCTGTCCCAGAGCTGTCCCTTCAATCTGTCAGATGATAACTGGGACCTGAAGAAAAGAAGGAAGGGTAAAGGCAAGGGCACTGGGCAAGCCTGAAATGGGACTCTCCTTTCTCCATCTCCCTCACGACCTGCCGAGCTGGAGTAGAGCAAGTTTCTGACCAAGCTTTACTCCTTTCCATCCCACTGGTAGCTGGGCCATGTGTCAGCTCTAGATTTATGTGAGATGGCACATGCCTGTAATCCTAGCACTAATGGAGGCTGAGAGGCAAGAGGATTGAGAGTTTGAGGCCAGATTGTACTACACAGTGATTCTCTGTCTCAAGGGAAAAAAAGAAAGTCCTCAAGTTCCTAACAGGTCATTCCTGAAAGATCTGGTGCCATGTTCTCTTTGGCTGTCCCCCTGGAGAAGGTGAGCAAGAAGTTGTGAGGGCCAGGAGAGCTGGAGGCTGGGCACAGCCTGAATCATGAGCAGTGGATCCAACACCACAACATTCTAGTGACTGGGAAAGGAGGCTGTAGCCTCTTTAAAACTTCTAGACTCAATGCCAGGTGCTGGTGGCTCAAACCTGTAATCCTAGCTACTCAGGAGACCTTGATCCTTAGATCAAAGCTAACGCTGGGCAGGAAAGTTTGTGAGACTCTTATCTTCAATTAACTACAAGAAAACTGTAAGTGGCATTGTGGCTTAAAGTGGTAGAGCTCTAGCCTTGAGCAAAAGAGCTCAGGGAGAGCATCCAGGCCCTAAGTTCAAGCCCATGACCACCACCAACAAAAAGCAAAGAAAAAAAGCACCAAAAAACCTTCCAGACTCTCACACCGCTTTCTTAGGCCAGGTCCCATCTAACTATGGCTTCTTCCTCCTCCCCCAGGCCCAGGTCCCCCAGCCTCGCCCCAGGCCTGAAATGGTATTGGTCTGGAGCCCCTAAGCACGTGACTGTCAGGTTCCACAAGGCTCTCTCTCCCCACACCTTTGATCCTTCCTGGGCCTGGATTTCTCATTCCCTACATTAGCTCCCTAACTAGATTTGGGGAAACCATGTGGCACACCCCAAGAAGCTGTCCGCAAGGTCCTGAGTCTCAGGCCCTGAGTCTCTCTTTACCCTGCTCTGTGGGAGCCTGTGTGGGAGCATCCAGGCCTTCCTCTGATGCCTTGCTGCACCCCCATAGGGCCATTCCCCCTAATTCTGCATCCCTCTCTTGACTTCATGACTGTGGCTGCCCATGAGGGCGCCTGGAGCCCTCTGTCCTTGCCACGAAGCGTGTTATTCTAGGCCACTTGTCCTATTGCAGGGCTCAGCTGGCTGTCCCCTGCTCCACAGCTCCTGGGCCTGACCCCGTGCCTAAGCCCACAGGGCCCCCCTAGGCTCCTCTCAAAGGCTGTGCCAGTGGATGGGACCTATGAGCTCCCCACCCCTTCTGGTCGGTTAGAATGTTCAGAGACAGTCGCAGGGGACCCCCGTCTGTCCCTCTGCTGGAGCCCACAGTGTCACAGCCACACTGGCAGCTGTTCCTGTCACACTATGGTCAATGACAGCCCAGCGGCCTGCCCCCTCCTCCACCATCCTCCACACAGACAGGCCCACGTGCGTCCCCAGACGCCTGAATCACTGCTGACGGCTTGGGACCTGGCGGCCGTGGGCTCCTGGGGAGTCACTGGGGAGGGGGGGGTGGCAGCCACGTTGCCTCGCAGGGAACACCTGCGGACATAAATAGGCAGCGAGCAGAGGCAGAGGCACAGAGCCAGCTGAGCAGCGCCGTGCACAACCTCACCTGCTGGTGCCAGGATGCCCGACACCATGCTGCCCGTCTGCTTCCTCGGCCTGCTGGCCTTCACCTCGGCTTGCTACTTCCAGAACTGCCCACGGGGTGGCAAGAGGGCCATGTCTGACATGGAGCTGAGACAGGTACCACTGCGGCTGAGCTCAGGGGGGCTTGGGTGCAAGAGTGCCCTGGGACCCCAAGGCAGGGGCTAGGAAAGTGGGAAGTCATGAGGAGGCAGCTTTTAAGATGGGGCCTCTGAGAGGAGGAGGCACGGCTGGGCAGAAGGGCCATTGGGGTGGGGGGGAGGGACCAGGCTGCCAGACAGGCATCAAGGGCTCCTGCACCGGATGGTGAGAAATGCTTCCCCAGCAAGTGGGCTTGGAGCTGAATCAAGTGGAACTGGCTGGCAAGGCCTCGGCGGTGCCTGTGGAGTCCTCTCATCTGGACTGGCTGCAGTATCGATGGCTTTCTTATCCTACCCAGTTCTAGCCACAGGAGTCCAAACTCACCCCAGGAGACAGCCATTGTTCTGAGCTTGCCTGAGCAGGTTGTGCAAGCCAAGCCTCCTGTGCAGAAGTCCTACTCGGTATCCGACCCAATTCTCTTAGGCTGTGTGGCCAGCTGGTGCCCAGTTGATCCTAGCGCTGGCAGAGCTGAAGTAAATCTGAATTTTTCTGTTCAGTCCTGCCCAGCACCTAAGTGGCTCAACATGGAGTTGTTGAACAAGCTGGAGTGGGCACATGGGCAGTCTCCTCAGCTTGCTTTTCCTTGTACAGGGCTTCTCTTCAGAGGCCTGAGGCACCGGGGATCTATGCCTTCCCTCCTGGGCTAGTGCCTCTGCTACCAGCCTGGCAGGCCCTGATCCAGTGAGCAAAGAGACCATGAGCCAGGCCAGGAAACAAGGAGGCAGCGTCTGGATGTGTTTTGGATGGGGGTACAGGGTCCTCTGCAGGGCACAGGGTGCACAGGGAATTGCGCTAGGGCTCAAAGGAGTTCGGGACTAGAGAAAAGTGTACATGGAGCTCAGACGGGGTCAGACACTCAGGCAGAGAGGGGTGCCCCATGTCCCAGAGCTGGAGAGAGAGGATCTCTCGTGACGCAGCCCCTGATAAAGGTGAGGATAGTTATTATCGTTTGGGCTTCAGTCATGGGAAAACCAAGAAGTCCTGTGGCCCCATTGATCAGCCCCAACCAAGCCGGAACCCAGGACCCCCGCCCATCCCCATCCCCAGCGCCTCTCCCTGACCCCCGCCCTCCCCGCAGTGCCTGCCCTGCGGCCCCGGGGGCAAGGGCCGCTGCTTCGGGCCCAGCATCTGCTGCGGGGACGAGCTGGGCTGCTTCGTGGGCACGGCCGAGGCGCTGCGCTGCCAGGAGGAGAGCTACCTGCCGTCGCCCTGCCAGTCCGGCCAGAAGCCGTGCGGGAGCGGCGGCCGCTGCGCAGCCGCGGGCCTCTGCTGCAACGACGGTGGGCCCGGGGAAGGGGGCAGAGGGGAGGGGGAGGGGGAGGGCTCCAGGGCGGGGCGGGGCGGAGGCGGGAGGCCCCGGCGGAGCTGCGCCCACCCTGCGCCCCGCGCTCACACCCTCCCTTCCGCAGAGAGCTGCGTGACGGACCCCGAGTGCCGCGAGGGTTTCCGCCGCCGCGCCCGCGCCAGCGACCGCAGCAACGCCACGCAGCTGGACGGCCCGGCCGGGGCGCTGCTTCTGCGGCTGGTGCAGCTGGCTGGGGCGGCCGAGCCCGCCGAGCCCCCCAAGCCCGGGGCCTACTGAGCCGTCCCGCCCGCGCCCCCCCCCCCGCCCCGCCCGCAGCTCGGAAATAAACCTTGGAAATGCACCGCGGTGTCTGTCTCGTCTCTAGGGGTGGGGAGGGAGGGGCAGAAGGAAAGGGCGCGCAGATCCCCTACCCCGCCCTGGCGGGTTCCTGCATCCTAAGTTGTGGGCAGGAGCTGGGGATGTGGCTCAGTGGTAGAGCGCTTGCCTTGCGTGCATGAAGCCCTGGGTTCGATTCCTCAGCACCACATACACAGGAAAAAGCCAGAAGTGGCGCTGGAGTGCTAGCCTGGAGCAAAAGAAGCTCAGGGAGGTGCAGGCGCGGGTGGCTCGCCTGTAATCCTAGCTACTCAGGAGGCTGAGATCTGAGGATCGCGGTTCAAAGTCAGCCTGGGCAGGAAAGACTGAGAGACTCTTATCTCCAATAAACCACTCGGAAAACCGGAAATGGTGCTGTGGCTCAAGTGAAGAGTCAGAAACAGTGCCCAGGCCCAGAGTTCAAGCTCCACGACCGACAAAAAAAAAAGCTCAGGGATAGTGCCCAAGCTCTGAGTTCAAGTCCCAGGACCGCCTCCCCCCCACTCCCCCCCCCAAAAAAAGAGGTACTAAGTTGTGGGCAGATCCACCCCAGAGAAAGAACAGAATCGATAAAGGAAACCATCTTCAGGCCAGCAAAGATACGTCTAAAACCACGCCTATAATCCTAAGCGACTCAGAAGGGGCTGAAGCCAGCCTGGGCAGGAAAGTCTATGAGACTCTTATCTTCAATAAACCAGCGGAAAAAAGCTGAAAGTGGAACTGTGGGGCAAGTGGTAGACTGAACAAAAAGGAAAGGGACCTGAGTTCAAGCCCCAGGAAAAGAGAGGAGTGGGGACGGAGGGAAGGAGAGAGAGGTAGAGGGGGAGGGAGGGAAGGAGGCAGGCAGGCAGGAAGGAACCAGTGCAACCTGGGGGCAGGTCCAGGACCAACAACAACAAGAAAGAACAAAAGCAGGGAGGGGGAAGGCATTGGTGCACAAGAGATAAAGCAGAAGGATGGAGAGAGATGACAGAAGCTGAGAGAGCAGGGCAGGCTTCACTTCCACCCCAGGGACCTCACCCGGGCTCTCAGATTCCCAGGGCAAGGCCTATTCCATCCAAGGCTGGGCTTGTGTGTGGAGTGGGTTAGGACACAGCACTGTACCTAGCAGAGGGCACACAGGCTACTATTTGTCCTGTGCCGCAACCATTAAGGCCCTCAGTGTGGGAGAGAGACTGTAGGGAGAACAGAGCTGCAAACTCATGTACAGCAGCCCCATGCAGCCCACACACTCAGAAAAACAGACAAGACAGGCGAGGGCTTAGAACATTTGCCTAGCATGCACCTGGTCCTGGTTTCTCTAGCACTGAAAAAAAAAATTATTAGAGACATGTCCATGACTCTTGACCTCACCCACAGACAGACACCGTTAAAAAACCATAGGTGTGAGGGCTGGGAAGGCGGCTCAGTGGTAGAGCGCTTGCCTTGCATGCCTGAGGCCCTGGGTTCAATTCCTCAGCACCACATAAGCAAAATGAAAAAAAGCCGGAAGTGGCGCTGTGACTCAAGTGGTAGAGCGCTAGCCTTGAGCTGAAGAGCTGAGGGACAGCACCCAGGCCCAACCCATAGGTGTGCCCAGAGAAACCACAGCGATGACAGATGAACACGAGGATCACTAGGTCCATATTCACCTCACACACGCACTGGCTCCCACACATAGGACCCTCTCGTCCTCGAACACAGGGCAAAGATGTCTCCAGTACTCGTCCCTGACCTCCATCCCCTTCATCCCCTCATTTCCTTTCCCTCCAGCCCCTTGACCCTCCTTGCTTCTCTTCCCTCCCTTGTGTCCTCTGTCCCTGAAGCCCTGGGAACCTTCCATCTTCCAGGGTGTCTTTTCCTTGGCTGTCTTGTTTCAAGACTTGGGTCCACAAGAGGCTATATGGCTTTCTCTGCAGACACTGACGCCAGGAGAGAGCACAGGCAGAGAGATGGCCGGCTGACTCCCTCCACCCAGGCTAGGGGCCGAGCCTGTGACCCAAACTGCCCACCCAAGAGCCCAGGTGCTTTGGCCTCCTCAGTGCTCCCTTGGCTTTCACCTTTGACCCCTGCAGAGAGGGACCAGGTGGATCTAGGTGAGGCAGGGCCGGGCAGGTGTCTCCCCACCATGGATTCCTGCGTTCTCCACATGTGGCCTATTTAAGGTCTGCCCCTAAATGGGGTAGAGCTGGTAGGGCCAGACCTAAGGGAAGGCTATTAGTTCTTTGTGACAGAGGGAGGTAGAAGAGGGATGTGGTTTGGCTGCACTGGATCTAATCCCCAGCCTCGTGTCTGGGCTTGCACATTTCACAATGAGATTCAGAGCCTCCTACTCCAAGGTAGAGCCTCTGCCACCTGTTTTCTTCCACCTGTCTCCAGATCAGTCAAGTCCTTCCTCTGAGATGTTGCTACATCTGCCTACCCCACCCTGCTCTCTGTCTCTGGACACCTTTGTTTTCCTTCCCTCCTCCCTGGAGTCCCCTGACCCGGCTACAGAGCACTCTCAGGAAGCTCTGCTCGGTCTGTGCTCAGCACAGACCAGCCCCTCCAGGAGTGCAGGGGCTGCCACAGCTAGTGACACTCCAGAGCAAGGTACCCAAGCCTCCACGCCTCCTGTTTCATAAAGTGGTGACATCAGCATCTTCTCTAAAGTATTTCCTGATGAGCCAAGTGCCAGTAGCTCACACCTGTAATTCTAGCTATTCAGGAAGCTGAGATCTGACTACTGAGGCTCAAAACCAGCCCTGGCAGAAAAGTCCATGGGACTCTTACCTCCAATTAACCACAAAAAGCCAGAAGTAGAGCTGTGGCTCAAATGGTATAGTGCTAACTAGCCTTGAGCAAAAAGAAGGTCAGGAGCCAGGTACTGATGGCTCATGCTTATAATCCTAGCTACTCAGGAGGCTGAGATCTGAGGATTGTGGTTTAAAGCTAGCCTAGGCAGAAAAGACCCTGTGAGACTCTTACCTCCAATTAAGCACTCAAAAACCAGAAGTGATGGGCTGGGAAGGTGGCTCAGTGGTAGAGCGCTTGCCTTGCATGCCTGAGGCCCTGTGTTCGATTTCTCAGCACCACATATGCAAAAAGAAAAAAAGCCGGAAGTGGTGCTGTGGCTTAAGTAGTAGAGCGCTAGCCTTGAGCTGAAGAGCTGAGGGACAGTGCTCAGGCCCAGATTCAGGCTGGACCCCCAAAAAACAAAACAAAACCCAGAAGTGGTGCTGTGGCTCAAGTGGTAGAGTATCCAGGCCCAGAGTTCAAGTCCCACAACTGACAAGAAGAAGAAGGAGAAGAAGGAGAAGTAGAAGAAGGTGGTCAGGGACAGAACCGAGACCCTAAGTTCATGCCCCAGGACAAGTAAACACACGCTTTGTTGAATCTCAACAAAGGCTAGTTAATGCCTTAAAAATATTAATAGCTTTTGTTTTATTAATTTCCACTATTTTTTTGTGCTAAGGATTGAACTCAGGGCCCTGTGCTTGTGTCCCACCACTGAGCCACACTATCAACCTCCCCTTGCTATATTTTAGTGGTCTTGGGATCTGAACTCGGGGCCTTATATTACTTATTAGGCAAGCAAACTACCACTTGAGTCATACCCCAGCCCCTTTTGCTTCAGTTATTTTCTGATTTGAGTCTTTGTAAATACCTGAGCCTGCTTGTACTGTGATCCTGCTATTTATGTTTCCTTCCCAGCTATTAGTTGAGGTAGGCTCTCACTAACTTCTTGCTTGTGCTGGCCTCGAACTACAATCCTTCCGATCTGTCCCTTCTGAGTAGCTAGGATTACAGGCATGAGCTTCCTATGTCCAGCAAAAGTTTGCCCATATACATACTGTTTTGTCTTGGTGATACCAAGATTTGAAATCAGAGCCTTGAGCCAAGTTTCTAGTTGTTTGTTTTTATTTTTATTTATTGTTTGGTCAGTTATGGGGCTTGAACTCAGTCCCTGAGCTTTTTTTTTTTTTTTTTTTGTTGGTCGTAGGGCTTGAACTCTGGGCCTAGGCGCTGTCCCTCAGCTCTTCAGCTCAAGGCGAGCGCTCTACCACTTGAGCTACAGCGCCACTTCCGGTTTTCTGGTGGTTTATTGGAGATAGGAGTCTCACGGTCTCTCCTGCCCGGGCTGGCTTTGAACCGTGATCCTCAGATCTCAGCCTCCTGAGTAGCTAGGATTACAGGTGTAAGCCACCAGCGCCTGGCTCCCTGAGCTTTTTTGTTCAAGGCTAGTGCTCTACCACTTTGAGCTACAGCTCTACTTCTGGCTATTTGGTGGTTAATTGGTGATAAGAGTCTCACGGACTTTTCTGCCTGGCCTAGCTTTGAACCTTGATCCTTTGAACCTTGAGTAGCTAGGATTTATAGGCATGAGCCACTGGTGCCTGTCACTGGTTCAAAGCCACGAGACTCTTATCTCCAATTAACTGCCAAAAAAAGCAGGAAGTGGAGCTGTGGCTCAAAGTGGTAGTGTTAGCTTTAGGGAAGGAGTATCTCTAGTTTAAGGCTAGCCCTTGGTGGAACCCTATCTCAAAAAGAAAAGAAAAGAGCTGGGCGCCAGGGGCTCATGCCAGAAAAGACGCTAGATTGGAACTATGTGGAAGAGCACCAATTTTGAATGAAAAAGCCAAGTAGGAGTGTGAGGCCCTGAGTTGAAGCCCTAGTACCAGCTCTTAATTAATTAATTAATATTCCACTGTCTCCCAATAAAATCAAGCTGGGGAAATTTAACACGTGGGCCTTTGGGGACATAAAAGATCCAAATTCAGCAGGGCGCTGGTGGCTCATGCCTGTAATCCTAGCTACTCAGGAGGCTGAGATCTGAAGATCATGGTTCAAAGCCAGCCTGGCCAGGAAATTCTGTGACTCTTATCTCCAATTAACCACCAGAAAACCAGGCGTGGTGCTGTGGCTCAAAGTGGTAGAGCACTAACCTTGAGCAGAAAAGCTCAAGGTCAGTGCCCAGGCCCTGAGTTCAAGACCCAGGAACATAAAAATAAAATCCACATTTAGCCAGGCATGCTGGCTCAAGCTTTTAATCCTAACTAATTAGGAGGCAGAGTTTGGAGGATTGCAGTTCAAGGCCAGCCTGAACATAAAAGTTTGAGAGACTCAACATGGTATCCCAGCTACCGAGTAAGCACCATAGCTTGATGCAATGTCCCTTACCTGTCACCTCCAGCAACAAAGGTATACACCTACACATTTCTGCCTACAACCTGATGTCTTCCTGTCCCCTCCAGTGTTACCCTCCCTATTCTAAGTATCAGTAATTTCATGATGATCACAGTGCTAACCCCAGGGTTATTTTCTAATATGTATTTGAAATGCAGACACATGAGAATTTTCTTTAATCATCCTTTCAGTTTCTTTAATTTTATGCATTGAGGTCAGGGATTATAATCAGTATAATGTTGGCTCCTACCTTATAATTGCCTTCTTTCATGACAAGTGCAGGGTTGGTTTTGTGAGCATTTCATATGTGCACCTTTAAAGCCACACTTTCTCTAGTTGTTGAGTGTAAGGTTTTTTAGACATCTCTGGCTTCAAAAGTTTTAATGGTGAAGTGAGAATGTTGAAAGGGGTGATAACATCAAGACGCATTGTATTCATAAGCTGCTTTGTTACGTGGCAACTGCTTTGGGCAACTATTTAAAGATAATTTTTAAAAATTGCCATTCATTGCTTGTAATCCTAGCAACTCAGGAGGGTGAGATCTGAGGATCATAGTTTGAAGCCATCCTGGGCAGAAAAGTCTGTGAGACTCTTACCTTGAATAAACTGCCCAGAAAAAGCCAGAAGTGGCACTGTGCCTCAAGTGGTAGAGTGCTAGTCTTGAGCACAAAGAGGCTCAGGGACAGTGCCCAGGCCCTGAGTTCAAGCCTCAGGACCAGAAAAAAAATAGATAGAATATTATATATTGTTAGATATAATTGCATAGTTTTTTGTTTTTTTTTTTGCCAGTCCTGGAGTTTGAACTTAGGGCCTGAGCTTTTTACGATCAAGGCTAGAGCTCTACCATTTGAGCCATAGTTTCACATCAGGTTTTTCTGGCAGTTAATTGGAGATGAGTCGTTTGGACTTTCCTGCCTGGGCTGGCTTCAAACTTTGAGCCTAAGATCTGTCTCCTGCATAGCTAGGATTACGGAATGAGCCACCAGTGCCTAGCTCATAATCATTGTTTTTGTGTCTTGTTCTTTTTACCTATAGATAACAATCATTGTCTCTAATTATTTTTCTATTGGTTATGTTGTGTTCAGTGATCACTAGTTGCTGATTGTCTTTCTTCTTTTCCTCATTTTGTGGATACAGCTTGTTGCTAGGCCTTTCCTCCTTTTGGCTTTGGACTCATTCTTCAGGGTGGACTCTCAGGGTTGCCCGTCCTCCTGGAGGGTGCCTAGCTTGGGCAGATTCTCTTACTTCATAGGCAGTAGGGCCCTTGGGTTCAGACCAGCACTGGAGATGGCCCTGCCTGTGCTCAGCTCCCCCAGAAGACAGCTCCATGGCCTCCTTGGGGCCTGGTTGAGAGTCCTACTCTTGGGGAAAATAAGGCCCTTGGGGTGCCCCCCTCCATCACCCCTATCAGTCTAGCCCTGTTCCCCTAACTTTCCATGTATGGCTCAAATCTCCTCTAGGAGTCATTCAGTCATTCCGTCTGCACTGCCAGCTTCCCGTTCACCAGGTGGACCCCGTCCTTGTCCATTCATTCACACTCTTGTCTTTTGGGACTTCCCAAAGTTCCGTGTGTGTGTGTGTGTGTGTGTGCCCACTTGCCTATACTAGAGCTTGAACTCAGGGCCTGGGCACTGTCCCTTAGCTTTTTTGCTCAAAGCTGCCACTCTACCACTTGGCCACAATTCCACTCCTAGCTTTTAGCTATTTAATTGGAGATAAAATGTCAAGGACTGGCTGGGAATGTGGCTTAGTAGTAGAGTGGCTTGCCTAGCTTGGGTTCAATTCCTCAGTACCACATAAACAGAAAAGGCCAGAAGTGGTGTTGTGGCTAAAGAAAAAGAAGCTCAGGGACAGTGCCCAGGACCTGAGTTCAAACCCCAGGACTAGCAAAAAAAAAAAAAAAAAAAAAAAAAAAGGGTTTCCTGATCGGGCTGGCTTTGAGCCAGGATCCTCAGCTCACAGCCCGGCGCAAGCCGCCAGCAGCCACGGGGTCTGGAAGCTCTTCAGGCAGCTTGCAGGTCCCATCTTGTGTTGGGAGTGGGGAGCTGGGGTTTCCCATGGGCTGGGCAGGCCGGTCAGTGCCTCTCCATCCCCCTAGGGATGGTGGCACCTGGAACAGTCCCCAGCGTCCCCTCTGGGCCCTGTGGCTCTTCTCTTCGTTGTCACAGGCCTGTGTGTGTGTGTGGGGGGGGGGGGAACCAGGCCAGGGCACCTTTCCACCCCCAGTGCCCCTCCCTCCCACTCAGACCCTGGAGACACACACGAGTCAGGTTGGAGAAGGAAGATCCATTTTATTTTACTATCATTACTCCGGGCGGGGGGCGAGGGGCGCGGTGGGGCTCAGCGCTCGGCGAAGGCAGCCTCGGGGTCGCAGGCGGGGTCGGAGCGGCAGCCGTCTGCGAGGACAGCGGGAGTCACGCCGGAGCGGGGACGGGGTGGGGGGGGGAAGGTCCCATGCCCCCCCCCCGCGCCCCGATCCCGCCGGACCCCGGCCCCCCGCCCCCACCCCGCCCGGCCCGCTCACCCGGGCTGCAGCAGAGGCCCGCGGCTGCGCAGCGGCCGCCGCTCCCGCACGGCTTCTGGCCGGACTGGCAGGGCGACGGCAGGTAGCTCTCCTCCTGGCAGCGCAGCGCCTCGGCCGTGCCCACGAAGCAGCCCAGCTCGTCCCCGCAGCAGATGCTGGGCCCGAAGCAGCGGCCCTTGCCCCCGGGGCCGCAGGGCAGGCACTGCGGGGAGGGCGGGAGTCAGGGAGAGGCGCTGGGGCGCCCTCGGGGGGCGCAGGGCGGGAGGGGGCGGATGGAGGGGGTCGCGTCTCAGCCTCACCGGGGCGGGAATCCACGTCCACCAAGCCCCCGGGGACCCCCTGGGCCGAGGCAGGGGGCGGGGGTGGCCCGCCCCTCCCCACACAGGGGGGCCGGCATCGAGGATCCAGGATGGGGAGCTCACCTTGCGCACGTCGAGGTCCAGCGCGGCCCTCTTGCCGCCCAGCGGGCAGTTCTGGATGTAGCAGGCCGAGGTCAGAGCCAGGAGGCCCAGCAGGCAGCAGGCAAGGCTGGGGCCAGCCATGGTGTGGGCGCGTCCGGGTTCGGGGTCCACGGCTGCTGGCGATCGCTCCCACCCTGGCCTTTTATGCCGGGGCGCTGTGCTGGCCGAGCCTCCTCTAAGAGGGCGGCCGCTTGCCTGGTCACGGCGGGTCAGGCCCATTCATTTGCAGGCCCAGGCCAGGGTGAAGGTCACCGCGTCGGCTAATGGTCGTGGAGCCTCGGGGAACGTGAGCAGGAACGTGAGTGGCCTGAGCCACCAAGGACAGGGAGGGGGTGTCCAGCCCAACCAAGGGCTATTTTTCCACACTTCCAATGCCTCAAAGAGATGGCAGAGTGGGGAAAGTGGACACTGGACCCCACCCAGCCTCTGAAACTTGGATGGGAAAGAAAGATCATATACATCTTCTCCAGCCTCTGAAAGCAAGTCAGCCCTTCCTCAACTATGAGATGGGCTCAAGCTACCAGGCAATTAGCAATTCTCGGGGCTTAGCCGCAGATCCAACTCATAGGTAACCTCCTATGGCGCCAGCTGTTGGAACTGTCCAAAGATTGTTTAGATGTATCTCCTGCAGGTTATAGCAATGATTAGGTTAGCATGAAATCTTGCTGTCTACTGTGTTTTAAAGAGCATTTAGGGAGCTGGAGGCATGGTCCGAGAGGTAGAACATCAGCCGTGGGCAGCAAAAGCCGAGCAAGAGCTCAAGGCCCTGAGTTCAAGCCCTATTACTTGTGTGTGTGTGTGTGTGTGTGCAGGCCGCTTCCAGTTTTCTGAGTGGTTTATTGGAGATAAGAGTCTCACAGACTTTCCTGCCCGGGCTGGCTTTGAACCGAGATCCTCAGATCTCAGCCTCCCGAATAGTTAGGATTACAGGCATAAGCTACTGGCGCCCAGCTGGACCTTTTTTTTTTTTTTTCCTTGCATTTTAATTAATTTTTGTCAGTCAGTAATAGTGTCTGAACTCAAGGCTTTGTGTCAGATAGGCAAGTGTTCTGCTTGAGCCACACCTCAAGTCCTTTTTTTTTTGTCGGTCGTGGGGCTTGAACTCTGGGCCTGGGCGCTGTCCCTCAGCTCTTCAGCTCAAGGCGAGCGCTCTACCACCTGAGCTATAGCACCACTTCCGGTTTTCTGGTGGTTTATTGGAGATAGGAGTCTCACGGTCCCTCCTGCCCGGGCTGGCTTTGAACCGCGATCCTCAGATCTCAGCCTCCTGAGTAGCTAGGATTACAGGCATGAGCCACCAGCGCCCGGCAAGTCCTTTTTTCTTAAGATAGACTTCTGCTCTTCACCAGACCAGTCTGGACCACAATCCTCCTATTGATGCTTCTGGTGTAGCTGATATTTTTCTATTGAGATGAGGACTCATGAACTGCTTTGCCTGAGGTTGGCCTGGAGCCACAGTCTTCCCACTATCAGTTTTCTTTTTCCTTTCCTTTCCTTTTTTTCAGCTCAAGGCAAGCACTGTAACAATTGAGCTACAGCGCCACTTCCGGTTTTCCGAGTGGTTTATTGGAGATAAGAGTCTCCCAGACTTTCATGCCTGGCCGGGCTTTGAACCATGATCCTCAGATCTCAGCTTCCTGAGTAGCTAGGATTACAGGCATGAGCCACCAGCGCCTAGCGCAGTATCAGTTTTCGTGTAACGGGGATGACAGGCTTACTCCGACACCATCATGTCCACCTGTTGATTGAGATGGAATCTTGCAAACTTTTTCTCCTGGCTCGCCTCAAATAGTAATTCTCCACATCATTGCCTCCTGAATATCTAGGATTACAAGCAAGAGCCACTGGTGTCTGGCCCACTTTCTTCACATTTAAATGTATCTTAAAAAAATAAAATAAAACTTAAGGGGCTGGGAAGGTGGCTCAGTGGTAAAGCACTTGCCCTGCATGCATGAGGCCCTGGGTTCGATTCCTTAGCACCACATAAGCAGAAAAAAAAAAATAAAATAAAAAGATCTCTCTCTTTTTTTTTTTTTTTTTTTTTTTTTGGGGTCCGGTCGTGGGCCTGAACTCTTGGCCTGGGCACTGTCCCTCAGCTCTTCAGCTCAAGGCTAGCGCTCTACCACTTGAGCCACAGCGCCACTTCTGGCTTTTTCTTTTTGCTTATGTGGTGCTGAGGAATCAAACCCAGGGCCTCATGCATGCAAGGCAAGCGCCCTACCACTGAGCCACCTTTCCAGTCCCAAGATTTCTCTTAAGTGCTAGTCAATGGTGTGGATAAGAAAAAGAATGCCCCGTCCGAACTTCTCTTAAAAAAAAAAAAAAAAAAGTACTTGCTACTTCTTAGAGTGTGGTCAATGGGCAGCCTCAGCTGCAGAGAACCCCTGGCCCAGGGTGACACTCTTTCCAGCTATTCAGCAGCGCTGTGGTAGAGCATTTCCGGTCTCTCTAAGGCTGGCTCTCCTTCTCCCTTCGGCAGGGAGAAGCCTGAGATGGAGTTTAGCAAGCAGGGTATTTAATTCATAAAGCCCCGGGGACGCAGCTCTAGGAAGGGGAGGCAGAGGAGATGGGTGGCAGAGCAAGCACTGCCACACAGACCTCAGCTGATGTGTAGGCCCCGCTGCCCCAGAAGAGGAGCATGAGGCAGCCCACGCCCTTCTGCAGTGTGTTCGCCCTCCTCCAGGAGCCACTGAGGCCAATGAGGCCAAGAAGTTTCCAGTGCCCATCCAACCCTGAGTCACGACCCCGGGTTACTGCAGAGCTGTCCAGCACTGAAGAAGCCATCAGGCCAGACTGGCTTACAAATCAGCTCATTTCCCACTCACATCAGCTCATTGGTATTCTCAGCCTAGGAGGCCAACGGCTTGCCCCAGCAGCGGTCCTAGAGAGGCCTCCCACCCACTCTGTGGGCACACTGACCTCACCTGAGCTAATACTTGTCCCTGAATTACCATCACAGAATGTTCCCCACACAGCCAGCACGCTCTCCTCTGCTCCCCAATCCTCATCTGAAAATGCCAGGGTCCCATCACAGATGTCTGCAAATACCAGTGAACAAAGCAGATGAAATCTTTGCCCTTGGACTGGAGCAGTAGTTCAGCACTTAAGCTAAACCCAAGAGACTCGCATAAGTAAGGAGCATGCATGAGGCGCTGGGTTTGATCCCTAGCACCAGAGAAAAATCTCTATCAACATGAGATTTATTTACTAGTGGAGAAGGAAAAGTGTGAAACAATAAACATATGCCAGTAGTGCTATGGGTTTTTTTTTTTTGGTCCGGTTGTGGGGCCTGAACTCTGGGCCTGGGCGCTGTCCCTCAGCCCTTCAGCTCAAGGCTAGCGCTCTACCACTTGAGCCACAGCACCACTTCTGGCTTTTTCTTTTTGCTTATGTGGTGCTGAGGAATCGAACCCAGGGCCTCATGCATTCAAGGCAAGCGCTCTACCACTGAGCCACCTTCCCAGCCCAGTGCTATGGTTTTGATCTTGTGTGTCTCCCAAGCTGAGCACTGATGGCTCACACATATAATCATGCCTGTCATTTTTGATCCCAGGAGGCTAAGATCCAGAAGATCATGATTGGAAGTCAGCCCAGGACTTGATCTCCAAAAATAACTAGCAAAGAGCGTGGTTCAAATGGTAGAGCACCGGCTGAACAAACAAGCTGAGCAAGTGCAAGGCCTTGAATGAAAACCTCATTACCAGCAAATAAGAGAGAGAGAGAAAAAAACAAAGGGGCTTGGACCCCAGGATGGTGATATTGGGCACAGTGGAACCTTTACAGGGTGGGGCCGAGAGGGAGGCTTTCGGCCATTGAGACCATGCCCTGGAAGGTGAAGCAGAACCCCAGCCACTGCTCTCTTTTTAGTCTGCTGGCATGAAGTAAGGGATTTTTGCTCCACTAGGTACTCAGCCATAACAGGCTGCTTGATGTAAGTAACAGGGCCAACAGAAGGTAGACTCGAACTTCTGAAACTGTGAGCCAAGCAGACCTTTTCTCTTGTTAAGTTCATTATCTCAGGTGTTTTGCTGTAGGAACTAAAAGCAAACAGGAACTAGAGATAAAGCATAATGATATTCTAATAGTAGTGAACATGGGGTGGTCTCAGTGGTAGAACACATAAGGCTCAACCTCAACTCCAGAATAAATAAGTAAGTGAATTGTGGTGGACTAGTAAATGTTACAGAGAACAAGGGAATAATGTTCTTAGGGCAGGCAGCAGAGATTTCTTTGTGAAGATGACCTGAGTGCTCAGAGAAGAAGACAGAAGCTGTGGGCGCTGATGGCTCACACCTGTAATCCTAGCTACTTCGGAATCTGAGATCTGAGGATCGTGGTTCAGAGCCAGCCTAGGCAGGAAAGTCTGTGAGACTCGTATCTCCAGTTAACCACCAAAAAAGTTGACAGTAGAGCTGAGGCTTCAGTGGTAGCGTGCTAGCCTTAGTGTTTTGCTGCTGTGTAGTAAATGACAGCAAAGGTAGGTTTTTTTGTCTATGTGTGCAGAAGGAAGAATGAGAGCCAGCATTAGAGAGAGCAGGCTTGCTATGTCAGCCCCTCTGCCCTAGAAAAGGAGCATGAGGCAGCCCAGGCCTTGAACTCAAGGCCTACACACTGTCTCTGAGCTTTTTGTGCTTAAGGTTAGTGCTCTACCACTTGAGCTACAGCTCTACATCCAGCTTTTTAGTGGTTCATTGGAGAGATGAGTCTCATGGACTTTTCTGCGGGGCTGGCTCTGAAATACAATCTTCAGATCTCAGCCTCTAGAGTAGCAAGGATTACAGGCTCCTCCCACTAGTAGTGTCAATTTTGTTTTTTTGGGGGCGGGGGGTCTGGTAGTGGGCCTGAACCCTGGCTTGGGCACTGTCCCTCAGTTCTTTAGCTCAAGGCTAGCACTCTACCACTTGAGCCACTTCCGGCTTTTTTCTTTTTGCTTATGTGGTGCTGAGGAATCGAACCCAGGGCTTCATGCATGCAAGGCAAGCGCTCTACCACTGAGCCACCTTCCCAGCCCAGTAGTGTCAAATTTAACAATCTTTTTCATCATATTTTTTTAAGAGCCGTGCTACTATCTTGGTGATATTTCCCTCTGCTGGAGATAAGAGGAACTGCAGGTGGATCTTGTGTTCACTGCATTTGGCACATAATTCTTCTCAAGTCCACGGTAGGAATTTGAGGCTGTTCTCTAGTTTCTTCAGAGTAATAGTATGGATCTAAGGTGTAACTAGTGGTTCAGTTTTGGCAGGACTACTTGGGGCTACAAGTTTGAGACCAGCCTGTGTAACAGGGAGAACTTGTCTCAAACATAAAAAAGCTGAAGTGGTAGGGCACTTGAGTAAGTAAGGCTTTGGATTCAAACAAAAGTACTGTATTAAAAAATAATAAAAATAGGGCTGGGAATGTGGCTCAGTGGTACAGTGCTTGCCTAGCATGCATGAAGCCCCAGGTCCAATTCCTCAGTACTACATAACAACAACAACAAAAAAAGCCTGAAGTAGCCTGGTGGCTCAAGTGGTAGAGCACTAGCCTTGAGCCAAGGAAGCTCAGAGACAGTGCCCAGGCCCTGAGTTCAAGCCCCAGGACTGGCACAAAAAAATTAAGATAAAAATGTCTAAGTGCTGCTAGCTCATGCCTGAAATCCTAGCTTACTCAGGAGGCTAAGATCCAAGGATTGAGGTTAAAAACCAGCAAAGGCACAAAAAAGTCCATGAGACACTTTATCTCCAGTTAACTGGCAAAAAGCTGGAACTGGAGGTGTGACTCAAATGGTATAGTGCTAGCTTTGAGCAAAAAAGCTCAGGGACAGTGCCTGGGCCTTGAGTTCCAGCTCCAGAATTGGCATATGCTGTGCCCGTGTACACACACACAAATTAAAAATGCAAAGTGTAAACTAAAATATTACTTCCCAAGAACCTTTTACAAGCTAGTTTTTAACCCAGTAACAGAAAATGCACAACCATTTGGGGATGATGAGTAGACATCTGACTGCTACCTACTGTGTAGTGCTGATTGAGAGTGGGGCTTGTGCATCTCTGATTTTTTTTTTTTCTTTTTTCTTTTGCAGGAGGAACCATTGTCTGGCTGTGTAGCCCAGGTTGGCCTTGAACATTGAAATGCAGTTGTCTTCTCTTTCTCAGTTTGGGACTACAGTCATGTAGAATATCACCTTTGACTTTATGTCATTTTCCTGGGCTCTGGTACTGGATTTGAACTCATGGCCTTGTACTTGCTCAGCTTGCTTGCTTGGCTGGAGGTCTGCCACTTGAGTCATACCTCTAGTCCTGCTTTTTGCTGGTTATATAAGAGATGGGACTCTCAAAAACATTAATGCTCATGCTGGCCTTGAACTATGATCTTCTGGATTTCAGTTTCATGAGTATCTAGGATTATAGGCATGAGCCACTTGGCACCAAGCTGCTCACAAATTCTTGACCTCAAGGTCTTATAAATTGAACTCTAAAGTTGGTGTAGGCAGTGTTCTGGCCTTTGACTAGATACTCACTTTATAATTATTTATTTATGGCATTTGTCTGTGCTGCTGACTTGTTAAGGCACTCTTCAGGGAAATGTCAGCACCATTACTAGGCCCGTCTCAGGATTTTGGGATTGCAATATTGCTTTGGCCTTAACTAAACTTGACTCTTCCTGCCAGAATTACTTCAGTGGCAGTCAGTCCTATTTATCTTTTTTTAATGCACTTGTCAGTTCAGAGGGAACTTTCTCAAATATTCCTGGGACTAGATACTTTTTACTGTGTTTTATGCAAAAATTTTGGAGTAGCCCAGATGAACAGGGGAAACGGCTTTAGGTTTGTTTCACCAGGCCTCACGGGGTCTCCTTATAGAACAGCACCTTAACCTTCTAACCTGGCAAGTGCATCCCTCTCCTATCCACTTAGACCACTACATGCACTTTGTCTTCACCCAGTAGAAGTAAAGAACCTTCACATCCAACCTGAAAAGCAACCTGTTATTTTGCAGACACTGACCATCCTAGAGAAAAACTGTCTACTCAGGAAAGTTCCTGGGGAACAGCATGCCTCCCCTCCCCCAAGCAAAACACCAGCTAGTTCCTGTGCATGAGCCTCCTTAGTTCTTGTGGAGGCTCTTATATCTGGGTATGATTCCAAATGTGTTTACTTGGAAGCCCCCAAATCTATTATTATTTATCAGTCTTGGGGCTTGAACTCAGCACATAGGTGCCATCTCCGAGCTTTTTTGCTCAAGGTTTGTGCTCTATCAGTTTAAGCCACAGCTCCACTTCAGGTAGTTTTCAGGTGGTTGCCTGGAGGTAAGAGTCTCATGGACTTTCTTGTCTGGGCTGGTTTTGAACCCCAATCCTTAGATCTCAACCTCCTGAGCAGCTAGATTATAGGCATGAACCACCAGTGACTGGCCAAATCTACCTTGAGCAAGAGATTTTGTAGGTGGTCCAGCCTGCAGCCAAGTATGGTTTTGGAAACTTTTTTTTGTCGGTCATGGGGCCTGAACTCTGGGCCTGGGCGCTGTCCCTCAGCTCTTCAGCTCAAGGCTAGTGCTTTACCACTTGAGCCACAGCACCACTTCTGGCTTTTTATGCTTATGTGGTGCTGAGGAATCGAACCCAGGGCCTCATGCATGTGAGGCAAGCACTCTACCACTGAGCTACCTGGTTCTGGAAATTCTGACCCTTGTAATCCAGCGGACATATATAGGCCTACTCTGAGAACACAGGAAGTTAAAGCCCACATGACAGCTGAAGTAAGGGTAATTCTGGGAGGAACTGTCAAGCTGTAATGCAGGGCTGGAGATACATTCTATCAACTGGAGAGGCAAGAATCATTAGCACCCCTGGTGTTTTTGGAGCAAGGCCACGCCCATCTAACTGTCCAGGGCTCTGCTAGACATCATGGGATGTCACATAACTGCAGTTGGGACTGGGTAGGAACTGAGTCTACCTGTGCACCGAGAAGTGCTGTTGACCAATCAGCAGCCTATTATCCCAGCATTGGGATGGTGGCTATGTGTTGTTGTCAAAGTCTATTTCTTTAGGAGGATCTGCATCAACATCAACAGTGGAAATAAATACTAAGGAGTCACAGCTCCATGCTGGGCATCATCAAAGGGTTTGCCAAGCCACCCTGACCTCATAAAGCCTTGGCCAACTAGGCCTCCTGCACCAACACCATTTGTTGAGTGGTCCCAAAACACTAGGAGCACCACAAATGGTGTACATCATTGAAGCTGCACACAGAACTACCAGGAGAAATGGAGTCTCCCTTGCTTTCAAAGGGTCTTAGACACACCAAACCTTGGCCAGCAATGTCTAGCAGACTCTCCGTCATTGGTTAGCTTATGTCGATTACTAGGTAATTGACTATCCCCATTTGGAGCTAGTATCCTAAAGCCTCAAGTCATACAGACTTTGTTGCAACTACTCATTTCTGTCATGGTACCAGTATAAATGCAGTCAATGAATGAGGAAGGCTGTGTTCCAATAAATCTTTATTTACAAAAGCAGACAGCAGGTCACAAGTGGCTCATGTATCTCAGCCCTGTCTATGTGCAGGGATGTTGCCCTGTGAGACAGAAACCACTCTAGGGTTATTGATGTCCTGAGGCTGTATATGACTGTGGTTCTGGGAATTTCTGGCCAAGTGATGATGAGCTTGAGACCAGAGGTTGAGAGCTGCCCAGGAAAGGCCAAACCTTTCTCATAGGCAGTGCTTTGCTCCAGAGCAAGCTTAGCCCTCCCTTTCCCACACACACATACACACTTGTCCCTACTGGGCCCCTAGGAGCCTCTGTTCTGCGACCTGATCACCTGCCCTTCTCGGGTGATGGCCCAGTTGTAGCTCTTTGGAGAGTCCAGTGCTTCTTCTATACGTGCCTCCAGGTTCTCCCGGGTGATGAAGTTTTTTGCCTCTTCCTATGAGGAGAGAAAAGGCCAGTTGCATGTGAGCCCTGTATGCCAGGCACAGCGTGCTCCTGTTGTCTCTGGGGAAGGGTGCCTGGAGCCGAGGACCTCTTCAGAATCCCGCTGTCCTAGAAAATCCCAGGTATCCTTGCCATATTTCTTTCTTACACCATCATCCACAGGACACCTCAATCAGAACCCCAAGCACTAGTTGTGACAACCTTCTGTCCCCAGTGGTAGACTCAGTCCCTTATCACTTCCTGGTCTCCCCTAAGCCCCTCTCAAACGTGTCCTTCTCTCTTCCATCTACTACTGTGGGATCACTCCCCTGCTTTCAGGTTTCACGAGTCAACCCTGACCTGGAACTTCCAATCCTTCAATGATTTTTTATCATGCTCAAGGTCAAGCCCAGCGCAGCCCTTCCCCTTGTCTGCTCCTGCTGGCACTCCTTTCTCTCCCCAGCCAGCGTACGACCTCGGCCCCACCCCCACCTGCAGCTGCAGCACTTCTTGCTCCTTGAGCTGCAGCCGAGCCTGCTCCTCCAGGGCTCGACGGGCCTGCTCCTCGGCCTGCCGCTGCTCCTGCTCCAGCTCCTCCCGTCGCAGTCTCTCAATCCTGCAACGGGGAGAGGGGGAAGGTCGGGGCTGAGCGGGACCCCTGCCTCCCCAGGCCCGGATTGCCCGCCCCGAGCGCCACGCACCGCAGTTCGTGCAGCCGCTGGTTCTCCGCCCGGTTCCAGGCCATCAGCCTCTGGTGCTCGGCGGCTTCCTCCCGCACCTTGCGCTCCAGCACCCCGGTTCGGGACTCCTGCAGCTTCCTCCGCACCTCCCACGTGAACTCCTGCCTGGGCGGGGACGCGCTTCCAGTCGGCACCCTGCCGCCCGCCCCAACGCTCCCCCGGGGCGCGCCGGCCGCCGGCCTGCGGGCACACACACCTGAGGGCGCGCACGGTCTGGCGGTACTGCCGGTAACGCTCCGTCACGACCAACAACTCCGTCGGGTCCACCGCGGGCGGCACCTTCACGCGCCCGATCTTGGACTTGGCAGGCGGGTCATGGCGGGTCTTGCGGCTGCGCGCCGGCGGCAACAGTAACAGGGCCGGAGGCCGGCACGGAGGCCGCGCGCACACGGCGCTCAGCGCGCGCAGCATGCCGGCGTCCGCTCACGCCCAGCCCGGAAGCGGTCGCAAAGCACCCTGGGATCTGCAGCCTCCAGTCCCGCCCTTCGAGGACACGCCCCTTCATGGGCGGAGCTACCACGCGGCTACCCAACCGACGATCGCTACTCTTCCCCCGCCCCCTGCAGCGGCGGCGGGGCGCTCCGGGGCGCGGCCTCCGCCGTCTCTCTGCCCTCCAGCCGCCCCTGTCCGTCCCGCTCCCTGGGGTTCTCAGCTGGGGTGGTCTAGGGAGGGAACGCACGAGACAACTTGAGAGTTCACACTTTTTATTGAAAGGCGGCGGGACGCTGCGCTCGCGCTGCGTTCTGCGGAGAGAGGGGCGAACGAATCACTGGGCGTCCTGGTCCCTCCCGGGCCCCTCCCCTGTCATCCCGCCCGGAGGGTCAGACGCGCCCCCTCCCACAGGAGCTTGAGGACCCAGCGTGGGGATCTTCCACGTGTGGGCAGGCTGTCTGTCTGTCCTAAACCTGATGCGTGAAGTCCTGAGCTCTTAAGAGGCGACAGGTAGGACTGGTAGGCCTCGTTGGAGCTTAGACTTTCTTCTTTAGTAATGATGGATTTGCAGGGGAGTAATCAGCCACTTCCCCACAGATGTCCTGGGCTATGGCTTTCTGATCGCCGCTGCCCTCTTCCTACTGGATGGGAGAGGGGCTGCCCACTTTGACATATATTTTGCTTTGACATATATTTGCCCCAGGAGGGGCTCAAAGCTGCCACTCTTATTTAGGGAGTACCATTACATCCTACTCCACTAATGAATAGAGAACCCGGAGAGGGTGGGGGCCAGGAGAATCCCAATGGTGGTTCTCCTCTCCCCAGCCCCCAGTCAGGATGGCTGCTGGTGACCAGAGGCTGGAATTGAATGCTGAGGTCTCACCCCACTTACCAATAGTGTCTGCACCAAGTGCTGCTTCCTGTGGAGGGACCACTGGGCCCTGGTCCTGCCCTCCCAGGGCATAGGGTCTTTAGAAGATGCCATAGCATCACTTGGGAGGCTGTGATCACTCTGGAGTAGGCTACCTGCTGCAGGACCCAAAACATTTTCTCAGAATGGAACAGAGGCTGCAGCGTGTCCCTTCATCCCCACGCCCAGCATCTTCTTCCTCCCAGTCAGGGGAGGGAGACCTATCACTCACCTGAGGACCCAAGGTCAATCCGGGGGTCCTGGGATGAGCTGGGGGCTCGCTTTCCTCCGGGGTACCAGCCATGGGACCAATGCTGAGCCCTTGAGGGCCCAGGATGGCCAGTCAGCAGCAGCAGCACCAGCAGCAGGAGGTATAGCTTCGAGCGGGCCATGGCAGGGCTGCTCTCAAGGACAGTGGACAGCACTCAAGGACCCTGACATTCCCACTTACAACCTCTTCACCTTCCTCCAAGGATCAGCCTGGCCAACTGGCTCCTCAGAGAACCTTTAATGTTCCCCAAGCTCTTCCCTTTCTGCCACTCTGCACTTCATCTCAGGCCTCCAGGCCTCTAAATCCTGAAAGATCATGGCCTGTGCCAGGGGAGGATGCTCTAGAGCATCAGCTTTCTCCCAGAGTCCTGCACAAAGGCAGCTAAGCAGCTGGCAACTTTGCCAGCTAAGATGGCTCTCCCAATTGATCAGACCCATCTTTTTCCTTCAGGAAGTTCCAGAAATGTAAGGTTGGAGAGGGGAACAGACTTCCAGCCAAGGATGGGAAGATGGATGTTCTCTATGGGATAGGGCAGCAGTGGAGACATTTGGACCACTGGTGTTAGGAAACCAGAATGGCAGATGCTGCCCTTTCTCTGAGAACTCCCTCTCATCTATGATTGTTGGGGATGTGGAAAGAACATGGTGGGGAATGGGAAAAGTGTGTCAGCCTCTTGCCCCTCTGAGGCCAGGGTGGCAAGCACACAGGGTAGAGGAAGGGGAGTGGAGAAAGGGGGATCTTTCTCCTCTTGGTTTAAGGGTGGCAGGGCTTGGGAGAGAAGAAAGGAGGAATGGAGTTAGAGTCAGAAGCCCCAGCCTTAGGGGGAACAGCCTCACTCACCCAGGAAAAGCTGGATGAAGTGACTCCTTCAGGCGCTGCAGGACCCTAGCCAGACAGCTCTAGGATTTATTGATCAGTTGGCTCCACCCCCTGCTCTGGCCCAGACTTCAGTGACGTCTTTAAAGCAGGGGGGTAAGGGGGGAACTTGACCCTTCCATTCCACAGCATCTACTTCATGAGCAAACACCAAGCTGCTGCTGACTCTAAGGTCCCCACACAGATCCTCACATCCATCCCCTATCTTCCCAATGACCAAAGTCAAAACAAAAATCAAAATGGTAGTAGTCAAAAAGGAAGGCAAATGGTTATGTGTGGTGGCTCATGTTTATAATCCCAACTATTCCAGAAGTGATCTGCAGTATCCTATCATCAAAACAGCTGGACATAGAAGTTCACACCTGTAAACTCAGCTGTGTAGGAAATGGAAGTCAGAGGATCAAGGTCTGAGGCCAGTCCTAGGCAATAAACAAGACCCTATCGAAAAAGAAGAAAAAAGAATAGAGGCATGGTTCAAGTAGATCACTTGCCTAGAAAGCATAAGACCCTGAACACAAAGGTCTTTTTCAGCTTTACTGATAAGTAAAACTGTCACACCTATAATACATTGAGAACTGAATCCAAGAGGAATGATTTTCTGGAATCTAATACTTTTCAATGTCTGAAACACTGCAGCAACTAGTATTGTTTCCTGAGTAGAATACTGCAAAGGATTTAAAAAAATTTAGGATCACTCTGATTTGTGCCAAACTTGCTTCAATCCTATTCACCTCCCCCAAGACTAAGCTGCACATGGCTCATGGCTTCTTGTTCTGAACACTCAAGCCTGCCTTCCCTTGGTGGGAATGCTGGTTCAGTTTAATGGAACTTGTGCTTTCCCATTTGCAAATCTGTTTGGCACTTTAATAAAATTCCTTTATTTTAACCTCGTTCATGCTGTCTTGGTTTGCTGAAGTCATAGGACTCCTACTCCAGGATAGTCCATGCCCTTGTCTCATCTTCTGACTTCTGTGTTGTTTTTTTTTTCTGGGTCCGGTAGTGGGGCCTGAACTCTGGGCCTGGTCACTGTCCCTCAGCTCTTCAGCTCAAGGCTAGCGCTCTACCACTTGAGCCACAGCACCACTTCCAGCTTTTTTCTTTTTGCTTATGTGGTGCTGAGGAATCGAACCCAGGGCCTTGAGCATGCAAGGCAAGCGCTCTACCACTGAGCCACCTTCCCAGCCCATCTTCCGACTTCTGTGGATGCATCCTCAAGCTCCTGACCTTGGGGCCTGTGAAGACCTCCCTGACACCAAAGAAAAACTGAGGCCTAGAGAGGGGCAGTGAATCCCACTGAAGGGTCTGCCCAGTAGAAAAGTAGGAGCCTAAGAGTGGGGAACCAAATTGCTTATAGAGAGGTCTGTGGAAGATTACTTTTCCCAAGAGCTCCCACCACCTATAAAATTGTCCTGTCCTTGGGGTGGGATCATTGCCCATGGAGGTGGGCTGTTGGGATAGTACCCACCCAGGGTGGCCTCCCTTCCAAGGGGGCATATGGGGGGGGGAGGTAGCTGAGAGACCTGCAGTCTCCTTGGGGGTAATTTTGTCCCCTAGGGTTCTAACTGCTCATCTTGTGCTCAACGCAGGCCCAGTCATAGATATGGACGGAACCAGCGTGGGCTGCAGGAAAGGGCTCTCAATCTCCTGGCCTGCGTCAGTAGCTTGGCTTCCATCACCAGCATCAATATCCAGGGGTTGGAGGCTTGTTTACAGGGTTAATAGCCAATCTCCGCATTTGGATTGCCCAGCAAATACAAGGGCAGGGTCAGCCATGGCATTGTGGTGGCTAGAGTCATTGGACAAACAGATGCATCAAATCTTGTGACAGTCATGGTGGGGGTGGGATGGGCACTGCTGTGATTTTCCAAATTGACTTATCAGGGATTTGAAATGTCTGTGAGGAAAGGACATTCAATGTCATTGTTTTGGGAAATACACAGACTTTAATAACTGGGTGATTTTAATACAACTGTTTTTGGAGGTAGTGGGAATTGAACTCAAGGTCTTGTGCTTACTCAGCTAGGTTCTACCACTTGAGCTACATCTCCTTTCTGGCTTTTAATACATTGGCCTTTCTAGTTATTTTTCAAATAGAACCTCATGATTCTGCCTGGACTGTGGTCCTCCTACTTACAATTTCCTCTTGGCTGGAATGACTGGCTTGTGGCACCATGTTCTGCTATTGGTTGAAGGAACCTCTCAGACTTTTGCTGGGGTTTCCTTGAACAGTCTTCCCAATCTTTACCTTCTTCTTTTTTTAATGTTGGTCGTGGGACTTCAACTCTGGGCTTGGACACTATCCCTCAGCTCTTCAGCTCAAGGCGAGCTCTCTACCGCTTGAGTCACAGTACCACTTCTGGTTTTCTAGAGGTTTATTGAGATAAGAGTCTCATGGACTTTTCTGCCTGGGCTGGCTTGGAACCGTGATCCTCAGATCTCAGCCTCCTGAGTAGCTAGGATTACAGGTGTGAGCCACCGGCGCCCAGCTTCCAATCTTTACCTTTTTTTTTTTTTTGTCGGTTGTGGGGCTTGAACTCTGGGCCTGAGCGCTGTCCCTCAGCTCTTCAGCTCAAGGCAAGCACTCTACCACTTGAGCTACAGCGCCACTTCCGGTATTCTGGTGGTTTATTGGAGATAGGAGTCTCACGGTCTCTCCTGCCCGGGCTGGCTTAGAACTGTGATCCTCAGATCTTAGCCTCCTGAGTAGCTAGGATTACAGGCGTGAGCTACTGGCACCCAGCAAAATCTCTCTTTTCCAGCTTTTTTCTGTGGTGCTGAGGAATTGAATCCAGGGCCTCATGCATGGTAGGCAAGCACTCTACCACTGAGCCAACTTTACCTTCTTAGGAGCCAGAATTACAGGTGTGTGCCATCAGCTCCTAGGTAACTAGGTAATTTTTAGGAAAACATTTGCTTTATTATGTAGTGAAAACAACTCTAGTTGAGCCTCTGGCTGTGTTCTGCTTTGGGTTGACAGAATGCTTCAGTTAATGTCCCTGACACTTATTTAGAAAGAACGGGGCTTTGTTCTGTACTGCCCTTTTACCCTCTGGAGAAATCCAAACCAGAATAACTTGTTTCCCAGGGAAAGCTCTGGTCCCTTTCTTTGAGAAACATATTTAGCTTTTCAGGGAGGTCTGATGTCCCTCCCAGGCTGATTCTGGAATTTACCTTCATGTCCCTCTTAGCAAAACATGAAATGACAACCCAGATGGCTTTGGAGCAAAGTACCAGGGACTGGACAGGTCAGACAGACTAGCTCCTGCTCCATGACTAAGCTTCTCTCTCCCCTGGGCCCCTGCCCTTAGAGAAACCCACAAAACCTTGGTTATCTTCCCAAGAGAGCAAAGCTCACTGGGATCACTGGAACAAAGATGGGGTGGAAAGAAAGCAGAGTTCCAGGTACTGTTCAGAGCTGAGAGCTGGACCAGAAGAACTGACAGCAGCAACAGCCGGGACAAGAGTGGCCTAGAGTCCCAGCCATAACTTCTGGCTGCTCCACCCCAGACAAAGGGAGAGACATTTCCGCAGGGAGTCAAAGCTTTTATTACCTGATAATCCCTAGTGTGGTGCCAGAGATACCGCTCTGGTCCCATTACTCCCCACAGGGGGCTGCTGGGATGTAGGAGATGGCAGGAGTGGGCTGGAGAGAGGAGGGGTAATTTACAGTGAAGGAAAGGACACAGGTTTTCATTGGGGCACCGGGACGACCATTTCCTCAAGAGCTCTGAGAACTTTGTGCTTGTTTTCTTAGTTGGTGCCGAGCTACCTGGAATGGGTTTTGTGTTTCTTTTCTTTTCTTTTTTTTTTTTTGTCGGCCGTGGGGCTTGAACTCTGAGCCTGGGCACTGTCCCTCAGCTCTTCAGCTCAAGGCTAGCACTCTACCACTTGAGCTACAGCGCCACTTCCGGTTTTCTGGTGGTTTATTGGAGACAGGAGTCTCACGGTCTCTCCTGCCCGGGCTGGCTTTGAACCGTGATCCTCAGATCTCAGCCTCCTGAGTAGCTAGGATTACAGGCGTGGGCCACCAGCACCCGGCTGTGTTTATTTTCTTTAGGAACAGATGTTTTAATGCAGAGTAATAAACCAGCCCAATTTCCAGGCTGAGGATTTCACGATATCAATCCAAACATCACACTATTTAATTCCCCAATAAAACATTGGAAAAAGGACTATCAGTGCTAACACATTTACATATAAAATCTCCACCTAATAGGTAATAGAAGCCTATGTACCAATTTCTAAAACAGTTATAAGATATATACACAATTTTGGGTATATTAACAAAACAGAATATTACAAAATATTAAAGGCAATTCTGTCCGTGAGCCTCATCTCCTGTTACTTGAAGTTGGCATAGTCTGAGAATGCATCAATATACTCCTGCACCACCTTGTAGCAGAACTCATACTGTTCCTGGAGAGTAGAGAGGAAGAAAGCCAACGTTACCAAAGAGAATATGGAACTGTAGTTCCTAACTGGCTTGTGTTTTAAAAATGGAAAACTGAAGGACGTACATCTGCAGCTGACCCGTTAGCCAGAGTTTTGGAAACTCTGCCTTCTGGGCTGACTGCAGAGCGGGGCACAGTGATGAGGTCAGTGGTAGGCCCTGCAGGGTCAGACATGAGTGTGCTGGGCTGATGATGTGCCCTGGCTCTCAAAGTGGCATCTCCTCTAGAACTCCTCAGAATCACCTTTCATTTCCCCCTCAAACATTTCTAGCTCTACAGGACTCGAGAAAACTTTTCTGGATGGCCAGACTATCAAAAGTCAGATCTCGTGATGGGGAGCCCAGAGCAAAGGCAAAGATACATACTCTTGTGTCCTGTTCTCTCCTCCCCTCCTTGAAATGAGGTAAAGCATAGGCAAGCCCTGTGGGGCACCCAGGGACCCCTTCTAGCCTCCCGTACACCTCTCTCAGGACAGAGGCTATGCTCCAACTGTGATCCTGCCTCTCAAGGCACTTCTTGCCTCTTGGGGCACTTTGGGGAATAGTGGGCCCGTGGCTAGTCTATTGGGTGGCCTCTGAAGGGCTCCTCACTGAGAGGGAAGGATTGCAGCTGGTGTAGTGGCATGGACTGGCGTACCAGTGTCTGGACCATGTGTGGCCTTTGCAGTCGCAGGCTCTTGACAGTCTGGAAGACATCCAGAATCCCCTCTGCTTTCACACGCTCCAGGACTGTGCTTAGAGCACAGAAGGTCCCCGTCCGTCCTGCCCCGGCGCTGAAACAGACAGATGTACTTACCAGCCCTCTGTGCTGAGGGATGAATGCAGCAAGAAGCACAGGAAGGCTGACCAGTGCTAGGAAGGTGAGTGGTCTGTGAAACTACTAGGGAAGAGGGCAGGTGGGGCAAGCGCCCATGCTCACCTCTGCCTTCTAGCCTAGAGGGGCCCTGTGACAGCATGGTTTTGGGGTGGCATGTACCCCTGCTGCCTTTTCCTGTGCCTGCTTCCTATTTACCTATGGGATTGTGTTGACAACCTTCATCCCATCCCATCAGCAGTATCGACGACAAAGCTCTGAGCTGCTCACTGCTGGCTCAGGTTAGAATTCAAGTCCTTTCTTCCTTTCCCTTATAAACATTTCTTCACTGGTGTGTGTCGCAGCTCCTTTTCCATGTGTTTCTTCTTTTTTAAATAATTTTTTATTGAGATTAAGTGATTACATAAATTTCACAGTATTGTAGGACAGTGATACTTAGTTAAGTCACATACACATTTTAACCTTCACAAGGCAAATTGTCATCTTCTTTTTAAGTCTGGGTAAACCAAACCCTGGCTTTGACACTATCTACCCCATCCAATGTCACAGGCTGATTTTCTCACCAGTCAATGTCTGCTCTTTGGCAGGGTAAGGCTTAGCAGACTCCCAGACAAGAAGATGTACAGTAAGGGGAGAAGGAGGAGTAGAGTCCCAAGCAGGGTGCTTGGGGAAGGCTTGCTGAAAGAGTGCCATGTGAGTACAGATGTGGACAAGGTGAGGATGAAGCACCATAGCTGCCTTGGAACAAGCCTCTTGGGCCAATGGTGGTGAGGTAATGTGGTTATATATGATGTAAGAGGGATAGGTGGGGTGGGGTCAGAGCCCCAGGAGAACACCAGCCCAGAATGCACCCTGCTGCCTGGTCCAATAGGGAGCCCTCAGATCACACTGGGATCTATGTACAAAAGTGGTGTGGTTTGACTTACATTGAAAAAGCTCTCAAGGCTGCTGTATTGAGGACATGGAGAGGGTAGGTGCAGGGAGAATAGTAAAGAAGACCAGATTTTGAGATGACATCATGTGCAATGGGTTAGATGTGATGTGAGAAAGGGAAAACAGGCCAGTTCCAAGGCTTCTCATGGGAGTTAAGTAGCAATGAAAATATATCTGTTACTTATTGATTTAGGGAAGGCTTGAGAAGAAATAGTAGTTCTGATTAGAACCTTAAGTATCAGACATAGCATGAGAATGCTGTGTATGGGAAACCTAAGTTTGGATTTTGGGGTGGGGAGGCTGAATGATGATAAAGACTTGGAAATTGGTATAAAAGCCCAGGGGACTTGGTGAATAACATAGGGGAATGGTCTGTTGACCTGAAGTTTTTTTTTTTTTTTTTGGGTCCAGTCGTGGAGCCTGAACTCTGGGCCTGGGTGTTGTCCCTCAGCTCTTCAGCTCAAGGCTAATGCTCTACCACTTGAGCCACAGCGCCACTTCCAGCTTTTTTCTTTTTGCTTATGTGGTGCTGAGGAATTGAACCCAGGGCTTCATGCATGCAAGGCAAGCACTCTACCACTGAGCCACCTTCCCAGCCCTTGACCTGAACTTTTAAGGAGGGGGTCTTGGTCACAGGAAGGATGGGAACAGCGTAGGATACAGAGAAGAAATAGCTCATGAGGCTGAAAACTAGACAAGCCATACTAGAGCTCCAGGGAGATGAGTGACTGACTGTGCAGTGCTGATGAAAAGTCAACTATAACAAGGCTGGAGTGATCACTGGCTTCCGCAACCTGGAAGCGCGCGCGCGCGCGCGCGTGTGTGTTGGAATAGGCTTGAGAGAGGATGAAAGAAGAGGAACTAATAAAATTCACATTCACCCAAACAAAACTGACCTCCCCCAAACAAAACTTACTGGCCATTGTTGGTCCCATCATCTGTGACCAGTAACTCTGGCTCATATCTGGAGAATTCTTAAATTTTCTTCATTTTTACTTTATGCTCTTAGTTTTGTTCACTTTTCCTCAAACCATTTAAAAAATACTTGCTCTTTCCCCTTTCTCCAGGCTTAAGAAGACCATGCCCCGACTCTGTACTACCCATGGGTCTCTCAGATGTTGGTTTCCCTTGATTCTCTCCATTGCTGACACACACTTCCTTGCCCATTTCTCCTCTTGGTATTAGGGATTGAATCCAGGGCCTCCTAGCAAGCACTCTACTGCTTGAGCTAACAGCCTAACTTTGGTTAGGCTGGCCTCTAATTCCTGTTTCTCCTACCCCTTTGCCTCCTAAGCTGAGATTATAAGGTGTGTACCATCAGGCTGACTTCCAGTCTACTATCTTAGGGTTACTAGTTCCCCAGCACTTAGACCACATTCAAACTCTCAGATCTCTGATCACATCTCACAATGTGAGGTTTCCTCAGGTTGACACTCATTAATGCTCCTTCCGCCTGCCTCTCCTTGTTTTCCCTCTGCCCCCACCTAAGGCAAGCAGTACCTGCAGTGCACGGTGATGGGATGGTTTCCCGACTGTTGCTGCTGCTTCTGCACGGCTGCGATGATGCTGATCATGCCCTTCCCATCACTGGGGATGCCCACTTCAGGCCAGCCATGAAAGTGGAACTGTCGGATCTGCCGGCTCTTGTTCTCCTTTGGAGGAAAGGGAATCATCAGATGAGGGAAGAGGGACAGCTCTGATTTCCTGCAGGAGGATTCCCACTTACCACTAATCTTACCCTGGTGTTGGTGACCAGGAGGTCCCGGACAGTGTAGCTCTCACATTCTTCCTCCTTCTTCAGCTCCACTGTGATGTCTCCGTAGGACACCAGGCCATCAGATGGCCAGTATTGGGCACACTTCTCCTAGAGGGATGAATGGGAGAAGTGAGGGACTACAACACTGTATGTGGCAGAGTAGCACTGTTTACAGGCCTCCTAGTCCCTCTCAGCACAGTTACCTCTTCTGACACACTGAATCCCCAAGGCACTGAAAACTTGGTGGATTACCATATCACTGCACACCATTCTAATTAAATTCCAACTTGAATTAATCGGAGATATCAGGAATAGAAGAGTGAACATATTTGTTCCAACTTCGGTCTCCCTACTCTCCAAAGGGGTGTTTCCATACCCTGAACATGATTACATGTCAATCTCCTGCTTCAGAAACCCTAAGCCCATTTACACTCCCACTGAGCCAGGGTGCTTGAAGACAGCCTTATCCTCTTCATCTTGATCCCTTCAATCTGCAAGGGTACCTGAGGGTTGTGGGCCCCTGGGTTTCTTTCTTTTTTTTTTTTTTTAATTTAATTTTATTTGTGAACATACTGTACAGAGGGGTTACAATTACATGGGCAGGATAATGAATACATTTCTTACCAAGCATTGCAGCCTCCTCCTTTGTTTACCCTTCACATCCCTTCCCAACCTCCCCCCCGCCCCCCCCCCGCCCCCCGGGTTTCTTGTTAGTGGGCAAGAGATGGCTTACAGTCTAGTCTGTCTTTGCTTGCACCTATCTCAAGTCCCTCTATAGTCCCCTGTAGGGACAGGCTATCTGTTTTTTCTTTTTTTTTGGTCCTGTCATGGGGCCTGAACTCTGGGCCTGGGCACTGTCCCTCAGCTCTTCAGCTCAAGGCTAGCGGTCTACCACTTGAGCCACCGCACCACTTCCGTCTTTTTTCTTTTTGCTTATGTGGTGCTGAGGAATCGAACCCAGGGCCTCATGCATGCAAGGCAAGCACTCTGCCACTGAGCCACCTTCCCAGCCCCGGGACAGGCTATCTCTTTATTTGTATTCTCAACACCTTATTCAATGGCTGGCACATGGTAGGCTCTTTTGTAAGTATCTAGTAAATGAATTTACTAGATACTAGATACTAGAACAAGTCAAGGAATAAGTATTTAGATAAAACAAAATAATTATATAGTCTCTCTCTCTCTTTTTTTTTTTGTCGGTTGTGGGGCTTGAACTCTGAGCCTAGGTGTTGTCCCTCAGCCCTTCAGCTCAAGGCTAGCGCTCTATCACTTGAGCCACAGCGCCACTTCCAGCCTTTTCTGTTTATGTGATGCTGAGGAATCAAATCCAGGGCCTCATGCATGAAAGGCAAGCACTGTACCACTGAGCCACCTTCCCAGCCCTATATATAGTCTATTTCTTTACAGCATTTTTGGGAGAGGATCTGAGATTCTTTACTATAAACAATTAAAAATTTCTCAACTATGTATGTACTTGTGTTGAATGGGAAAAACTTGGAAAAAATAAGTAGCAAAAGAAAGGTATTGACTTAAATTCAGAGCCTTGCACTCTAGCTTGGCATTTTTGCTCATGGCTAGCATTCTACCTCTTGGGCCACATCTCTACTTTTACCTTTTTTCTGGTTAATTGGAAGTAAAATTCTCTCCTGTTCTTTGGTCACACTAAGTTCTCTTCAAGGATGGTAGTCTGATAATCTGACTAAATAGTTTTGGGTCTGGGCCTTCTCATCCTGTATCTGGGGAAGAGATATAGTGGAGATGCATGTAAGACCCTCGTGTCATCTGCATTCTCAGGACTTAGAGAGTGCTACCAGACATGCACCTAGGTCCTGATAACACAGCAGCTCAGTCTCAGCTGGTCTTTGCTACTCAGGTGTCTGTTTCCATAACTGCAAAACCGAGGACCTTAACCCAAGACTCTGACTCTATCAGTGTTGCTACTGATGACTGATGACAACCTATGTAGGATATCAGCTGATTAGGTACATTATATATGTCTGGGAAGACTAGTTATAGAATTCAATGACTGGTTATAATGGGGAAAAAAATCTTGATATGATAAAATGTCAGGGTTAGCCAAAATGTGCAAAACCTTGTTATCAAACTAAGTAAGTGGCATACACAAGGACTGAGGAACAATTAGTAGTTGAAACAGCCTATTTAGTGTGTTTAATTTTTAATTGATTACAAACTCAGGGAGTCATGAGAAGGTACATGCCTAACTCTTCCTTGTTATGTCCATCTCACCCACCCCTCTATCCTCTTTAGGATAGTCTTTGCACCAGCCCTACCATAGTTCCTCTTGGCTTCTAGCTTGCTCATTTATTTGTTCTCCTTATGTTACCAGAGATATTTTTAAAAAATGCAAGTTAGGTTGGTTAATAACTTTTTTTTTGTCGGCCGTGGGGCTTGAACTCTGGGCCTGGGCGCTGTCCCTCAGCTCTTCAGCTCAAGGCGAGCGCTCTACCACTTGAGCTACAGCGCCACTTCCGGTTTCCTGGTGGTTTATTGGAGATAGGAGTCTCACGGTCTCTCCTGCCCGGGCTGGCTTTGAACCTCGATCCTCAGATCTCAGCCTCCTGAGTAGCTAGGATTACAGGCGTGAGCCACCAACGCCCGGCTTGGTTAATAACTTTTTAAATGACTTAAAAAGTCCCAACTCTTCATGGAAGTTTAGAAGGAATTTTCTCACTAGACTTTGCTACTTTATCCAGGCTCATTATATTGATTATGATCTCAGTTAGATGATGCTCAGGCATAACATACCACCCATTTACTGCAGCCACCTAGGACTGTGGGAAGGGAGGGGGTTCCATGTAACAGAAAATGTTCCACAAAGACTGGCTCAGATTAGTGACAGATTTTTTTTGGTTGGTTGTGGAACTTGAACTGTGGGTCTGGACACTGTCTCTGAGCTCTTCAGCTCAAGGCCAAGTGCTCTACCACTTGAACCACAGCCACTTCTGGTTTTCTGGTGGTTAATTGGAGATAAAAGTCTCATGGGCTTTTCTGCCCGGGCTGGCTTTGAACCTCGATTTCAGATCTCAGCCTCCTTAGTAGCTAGGATTACAGGTGTGAGCCACTGGTGTCTGGCAGTGATATATTTGTTTATGCTGAGTGGAGTTGAGGGATCTGAGGTCTCTTTATCGTTTGAAACCCCAGATGATACCACTCGTTAGTAAATTTGAGGGCTTTCTTTAAAAAATTTTCTTAAGCTGTGCAGCACAGTTGGACATACTTCATTATGCTCCACTTGCTTCATCTCTTTCAAATAACCTGCTCAGCCGACAAAAATATACACGCCGCAGGCCTGATACTGAAGTTGCACATTTCTTGCTTTTGTTATTTCTAGATTTTACTATTTTGTTTGTGCACCAGCAGAGAAATGGCCTCATCTTAGGGACACTCAGCCCGTTCCACTCCAGAACCCTGATGTGGCTGTGTACCTTGCCTCTCATCTTGCGGGCTGCAAAGTGGGTAGAGAGGATATGTGCAAAGAAAGAAATCTAGAGGTAGGAGAAACTGAAAGGGTAGGCTCTGTCTGGAATTGAGTAGAAACTCAGGTTACTACTCTTAGATGTCTACTCCTGGGAGAAGCTGATGACTTCTCAGGCACTAACTGGTTGGATAATAGACCTGCATAGTGTAAATCAAAAGAAAAGATCTAGTTCCCCTCCTTCCCCTTTCCATTCTATCTCTAGAAGCTCAAAAAGCTCTTTCTGAACTCACCTGGCCTCTCTCCTCCAGTTCTGTTAACATCACGATGGAACAGGACTTCCACTCCCAGATCATTCGCCAGAAGTCCTCAATTGTGTGTAGAAGAGGGCCCTGGCTGGCAATGTAGGAGTCCTTCTGCCGGTAGCCCTATACAGCCAAATCAATCACAGAGGTAAGGTGGTTTAATCAGGAGAGTGAGTGGAAAAGATGGGCCTACTGAGAGGCAGTGAGACAGGGCCCTGGGAATATATGGGGGCTCCTTGGAGGTACGCTATCCCAGGTAGAGTTCCCCTTTGGTCAAGGATCAAACCTTGGGGAAGGGAAGCAGTTGCTAGAGTCAGGATGAGAAGAGTAGGAATGGGAAAGATCAGGTTTTTCATCTTTCTTGGCTGTGGCTGTTTTGAGCTTCTCCTCTAGGAATCACACAGGTATACACCCTGTTTCCTCTACCTTCTCCTCTTTGGGCCTGGACAGGCCTAGTGCTCAGGGTAGGTGGGCAGGTATAAATTCAGTAAATGTTGCCTGATCTCAAAGATGATCCTTGCCAAGATGGTATATGAGGCACTGCAAGCCCTAGGGAATCCCATCACTTACATCAATGAAGGATGCATTCACGTAGTCTGTGTTTTCCTCGCCCCGCTTAACTGGAATGATCACTCTGTTGAATTCATCTGGAAGAACAATGGCTTACCACTCACCAACATCTCTCTCTCCTTCCCTCTCTGTCTCTTCCCCCTTCCCCCCCCCCCCATCTTTTTCTTTCTTCTGCTTTCTGCTTTTACTTAAACCCTAGGGAGATATAATCCTGGCTATGCAAGGACATGCCAGCCAAGAGGACAGAAAGCCTTTGGCTTTTATGGTTTTTTATTTACAAAAGCCACTTAAAAAATGAGAGTCACAAGAGGCAATACTATGATTCTAAATCAACTATTAACTAGTATCTGGAAAGTAGAATGGGTGAAGGGAATTGATGGGTGGGACAATAAGGCTTGGGAGAGGGCTCTTACATGGAATGATCTGTAAAACACGGTTTTTCTTCATATTGGCTGGAAGGTTTCCAGTACGCATCTTGTCATTCTGGATTTTGATTGACGTTAACTTCTGAATGAGGAAGGGGAGGGGAGACATTGCTGATCCCAGGAACATCCTGAGAGGACCATGCTCGACAACACTTCTAAGCTACCTCATGCTGCTCTTCTTTGCCTAGCCCCGACTTCCATTTCTACATATTGTCAGAATACTGTTTCTTCTGTCTTTAAGCTTAGTAAAGGCTGGGTGCCTGTGGCTCACGCCTGTAATCCTAGTCACTCAGGAGGCTGAGATCTGAGGATCGTGGTTCAAAGCCAGCCTGGGCAGGAAAGTCCATGAAATTTTTATCTCCAATAAACCACCAGAAAACCCAAAGTGGTGCTGTAGTTCAAGTGGTAAAGTGCTAGCCTTTAGCTGAAGAGCTGAGGGACAGCGCTCAGGCCTAGAGTTCAAGCCCCACGACTGACAAAAAATAAATATTAAAAAAAAAAAAAAAAGCTCAGTAAAAAGTCAAGAGAATTTTGGGAAAATACTGCCTTTCAGGTTTCTGTGGACCCTCTGGAACTCTTCAGGCCTTGAGTTTTATGACCCTGTGGCAAGGATCTCAGTACAAAAGAGGAGCTATGAGGGGCTGGGAAGGTGGCTCAGTGTCACATAAGCAAAAAGAAAAAAGCTGGAAGTGGTGCTGTGGCTCAAGTGGTAGAGTGCTAGCCTTGAGCTGAAGAGCTGAGGGACAGCGCCCAGGCCCAGAGTTCAGGCCCCATGACTGGACCTCCCCCCCCCCAAAAAAAAAAAGAGGAGCTATGAGGCAGGAGCTGGTGGCTCATATCTGCAATCCTAGCTACTCAGAAGGCTGAAATCTGAGGATTGGGGTTCAAAGTAAGCTCAGGCAGGAGAGTCCATGAGATTCCTTTTTTTTTTTTTTTTTTTTTGGTTGGTCATGGGGCTTGAACTCTGGGCTTGGGCGCTGTCCCTGCGCTCTTCAGCACAAGGCGAGCGCTCTACCGTTTGAGCCACAGTGACACTTCCTTCCATGAGATTCTCCAATTAACCATGAAAGGCTAGAAGTAGAACCGTGGCTCATGTGGTAGAGCATTAGCCTTGAGCACAAAAGCACAAAAGCACAAAAGCTTAGGGACAGCACCCAGACCTAGGCTTCAAGCCCCAGGACTGTGAGAAAAAAAAAAAGAAAAGAAAAAAAGAAGAGCTGTGCCCACCTTTTTTTTTTTTGGCAGTGAGGGGGTGGGGGGTAAGCCAGTCCTGGGGCTTAAACTCAGGGCCTAGGCACTGTCCCTGAGCTTCTTTTGCTCAAGGCTAGCACTCTACCACTTGAGCAACAGTACCACTTCTGGCTTTTTCTGTTCATGTGGTACTAAGGAATTGAACTCAGGGCTTCATGCATGCTAGGCAAGCATACTACCACTAAGCTTCATTCCCATCTCAAGGACTGCCCATCTACCATTCATTTTATTGTTCTGACGACAGAGATGGTCTTACACTTTTTAGAAAAAAACATCAAATTCCTGATTCTGAGGTTACTTCTTCTTTTTTTCCCCTGCTGGTCCTGGGGTTTGAACTCGGCCTGGGTGCTGTACCTCAGCTTCTTTGTGCTCAAGAGTAGTGGCTCTACCACTTGAGCCACAGTGCTACTTCTGTTTTTTTTCCTTGAGTAGTTTATTGGAGATAAGGGTCATGGATTTTCTTGCCCCAACTGGCTTTGAACCACAATCCTCAGATCTCAACCTCCTGAGTAGCTAGGATTACAGTGAGTCACCAGTGCCTGGCTGAGGTTACTGCTTCTTTTTGTTGTTGTTGGTTGTGGGGCTGGGCACTGTCCCTCAGCTTTTCAGCACAAGGCTAGCATTCTACCACTTGAGCACAGCGCCACTTCTGGTTTTCTAGTGGCTTTTGGAGATGAGTCTCACAGATGTTCTTATCCAGGCTGGCTCTGAAACCACGATCCTCAGATCTCAGCATCCTGAGTAGCTAGGATTACAGGTGTGAGCCACCAGAGCTGGCTCTGAGGTTACTTCTTTTTTTGTTGTTGTTGTCAGTCTGGGGCTTGAACTCTGGGCCTAAGGGCTGTCCCTCAGCTCTTCAGCTCAAGGCTAGCGCTCTACCACTTGAGCTACAACTCCACTTCGGTTTTCTGGTGGTTTACTGGAGATAAAGAGTTTCATAGCCTTTCTTTCCTGCCTGGGCTGGCTTTGAACCGAGATTGTCAGATCTCAGCCTCCTGAGTAGCTAGGATTACAGGCATGAGCCACCAGCAACTCGGCTCTGAGGTTACTTCTTTTTTTTTTTTTTGGTCCCATCGTGGGGCCTGAACTCTGGGCCTGGGCGCTGTCCCTCAGCTCTTCAGCTCAAGGCTAGCGCTCTACCACTTGAGCCACAGCGCCACTTCTGCCTTTTTTCTTTTTGCTTATGTGGTGCTGAGGAATCGAACCCAGGGCCTCATGCATACAAGGCAAGCATTCTACCACTGAGCCACCTTCCCAGCCCTGAGGTTACTTCTTAATCCTTGCTTTTCAAAGTAACCCATATATCAGCAGTGTTGGCCCGCTGAATCAGAACTCGAATGTGTGTATAATCACAATATAAGAAGGACTGCTTTAACCAAATGGTTCTCATCACCCCCAACCCACACTCCCTTGCTTCTGGGAGCACTTCTTATGGATGAGAGCATGACATACGTTTATTACTTCCTTAGCCTTGCATTTTGCCCAATCCACATTCGACAGATTGAAGAGGTTGTCAAGCTCCAACTCACCTTAAACTCCTCTTCTAATCCATTGTTGCTGGTCCCAGGGATTTTGTTGTAAATTTTCTGCAGGTGGGTTTCTAGAGAGGTCACTTCCAGTTCTGTATCCCCATAGAGATAATGCTCTAGTAGGGCTTGGTATATGAAAACATATTGCATCTGAAACATGGATGAGATGAAGTTCTCAGGTACATGTAACAGTCCTTGTTGGCACCAGATCACCCCTCCACCCCCTTTCATTTCTGACAACTACTTCTTTGGTCCCAAAAGGAATAAAATGATTCATTCTAATTGCCCAACACAGTGAAGTAGGACTTGAAATGTATGCATTTGTCTAGAGGTAGGCTCTTGGTCTGTCTCAGGGGTGCTGATAGATTGTAGGTTTTCAGGGGCTGTCAGAAGCTGAAGATGTACAAAGCCTGTGAGGTCCTAGCCTCCAGGCAGCCAACCTCCCTGTACTGTGCCCTGACCACAGCACAGAGTCATCTCACTTCTGCTCGCGGAGGTAGGCTTTGGTACACTTGCTTTCCTCAGGGATTGTTTCCTTATCATTAAGTCTGGTGGAATTGACAGCTGCTTTCCTGACTCCCACAGTCATGAAGTCACAACCTGCTCTGTGCGTCATTTACATATATATTTTATAAGGGTCCTTAATCACAATGGATTCTGATAATTTACAACAGCCTAGGAAACTGTCAGTGGTAATGGGGAAACTTTTGATCTCAGACAGAGTTAGGCATGGCTGTTATTATTATACTCAGCCAGATAAAAGTGAAAGTCAGAGAACTTAAATGGCCTGGAGGTGAGCAAATGTTTGGTATTGGAATGCCACCTTTTGTCCCCTCTCATCCCAAGACCACTTACGTCTGTTTGCACCATCTGGCAGCGCTGGGCTCTAATTCGACTCACAAAACCATAGACATCCACCTTCCGCTCTGTGTGCATCATGTCCAGCATGGCATCAATGACAACAAAGGTACCTGTGCGCCCTACACCTGCACTGTAGCCAAAGAGTGAAGGGTTATGTAACGGCCAGTATGACTTGTGACAGTGGACAGGAAAGGGCACCACAGGTTTGGACTCTTTTTCCAGGGTTTTACTCTAATTGCAAATGCAGCAGAATGAGTGGTCTGGAACCAACAACTCCAATCTTTTGGGCACTCCTGACCTCTATCAGGACTAGGTATTCTGAAGGAAGCAAGAATACTTGGCTAGCATTCAATGTAGCCACTTGGCTTTATAGCAAGCTTCTGCCCTCCTGGCCTTGGAGGACTGCCTTTTCTTCGCTTTCCTCAAGTCATACACTTCATTCTACAAGAGAACTTCAGAATCTCTGGGTCTACTGCCCTGGGGCTTAATCATGCATCTGCTTTAAGAAGCCCTGTGATGTCCCCCTGCTTTGGCCAAGGGGGCAGAAAGTGGGAATTCAGGGTCAAACTACACTAACCTGCAGTGAACCACGATGGCCCCTGCATACTGAGGGTTACAGGCCTTCACCTTCTTGAGGAACTTGAGCATGCCAATTGGGGTGAAAGGAACCCCAAAATCTGGCCAGCTGGTAAAGTGGAACTGAGTGATGAGGCGTTGTGGTTTTCTGTTGGTCACGTCGCCTACCTGTGAAGTGAGGAGATGCATATTTACCCTGTTACCCAGGGGTGGACAGCAGAGGGAGGATACAATAAAATGAACAAGTTTTGATAATGGACAGAAGCTCTTTTTGGTAATTGCATGAGTTAGGTACAGCTATTACTATTATACTCAGCCAGATAAAGGTCAAAGTCAGAGAACTTAAATGACCCATTCAGGCCCCAGAACTAATAAATGGTAGGCCAGAGCTAAAATTCAGGACTTCAACTCTTGGTAAGTCTCCTTTCCACAGCTCCTTTGTGCAAAGGCTTCAGACCAGGTCCACTATATCTTTGCTCTTAGGAGCCTTCGAAGCAGGAAAATAGAGGGGAGCCCAGCACTCAGGAATCTGCCCTATACCCCAATGTTCCCTGTTTATATGGCCTGCACAACTAAGGGTAATCAAACTCCACATGTATTTTTCTTCCAAATCATGACACTGTTGCTCCCTTAGCTTTAACAGAGAAGTTGCAAATACATGGCACTTAGCAATTCCTGAGCACCTAGATCAAGACTGGGGATGACCTGGCTATTCCCATCCTTTACTGGTCAGCAGATCTTAAACAAGAACCAGGAGAGGGAGGAAGCAGTCAGTACCTGCTGAATGCAGAACTTTCGTACTGTATAGTCTACCAGGACAGTGACATCTTCTACAGACACACGAATATTCCCATAGGTCCAACAGCCTTGGTCTGGCCAGTACTGGGCGCATTTACACTGGAAAAAAACAGACATACATTCTGACACCCATTTTACTTATAATATCCCAGTGCAGTCTCTTGGGTAAGCCTGTCTGAATGCCTGAGACCAGTAGCCTACTATGAGGAGACTACCATGATGGGTTATTGCAGACTATAAACATAAGTCCTTCTGTTATCTAGGCCTTAGACAGCTTCTAAGAGCCAGAGGTCAGGTTGAAGGAAAATAGTCATCCTTAAGACTGTTATGAATGGGATTCCTCACTGGGGGTTGATCCAGGACTCATCAGACTGGCACTAGTTACGGCTGTGGCTCAGTGACAGAGCTGGCCAGGCCAGGAATAGATTTAACAGACACAAAAGAAAAAGGAGCAGTCAAAGCCTGCAGGGTCAGGGTCAATCCTCAGATTCTCCTGTACTCTTGTAGGGTCTCAGTCCCATAAAATTCCTTCTGCTAAGGATATACTGAAGGCCTCAAGGAACTAGAGAAACCAGGTGAGAAAAGCTTTTCCTTGGCTAGTGGCTCAAGTCTTCCCAGTTGTTTTAGAATCAGAGCAAGTTAACTATCAGACATGAGAATGGCATCTAGAGAACTCTGAGACTTCCAGGCCATAGAAAAGTCTGACAGACTTATTAGCCTTTTTCTGTTGGTATGATCTATTGGCACAACAGCCACAAAAAGCCATGTTCAAACTCAGAGCTACAGCAGGGCACACCCCGTTGGCTACATCTATACCACAAGACTTGCAACTTGCTATCTCATTTCTCCACTTACCTCCTTTCTCTCCTTCAGGTTGGTCACCATAACAATGGTGGCTGTATTTTGTTCCCAGATCATCCTCCAGAAATCATTCACTGTTTCTTCCTTTGGTCCTAAAGAAGCCAATAGCAAAGATGAGAACACACATTAAATGGAAGATAGCTGCTAGGAAATTGGGAATACCTATTCTTGACTTTTGGAAGCCTGTGTCCACATGTTCTCAGTGGAATATCCAACCTACCTATCCTTCCATTCACCTACTAACTAAACTTTTCTTTTGTATCCATCACGTATGTGCCAAACATTTCGCTAGGGTTGTGGGTTAAGAAGGCTGCCAAAAAAGAACAGAACACAGTAGTCTCCATGGATAAGATAACTGAGAATGAATATCTACACTATGAGTCCAGACAAGTTAGTGCATATTATGGCATTTGCTTTTTCCCTTCAGTTCCAGAAAGATTGAGCGATCTTTTCAGGCTAGATTAAGAATTTGCCATATAATCTTTTTCTGGAAGCTTCAAAAATAATGCAGCATACAAAGAGAAAGAAATGGGCACTAATAACAGAAATGCTAATGGAATGACCAGAGTGTTGGTAAAGGGAAGTCTTAGGTAAGTTTGCCAGGATAGAGGGCAATAGAGCAATTGTGGAACTGAAGACAAAAAGTCCTAAAAGGATTCTAAGAAAAAAAATTAAACTTGAAAAAAATTAAACTTTATATATATAAAGTGCTTAGAGAAGATACTATCTACTAACGAGTTAAGGAGACAGTCTAGTGATCTATTAAAAAGAAAATTAAGTGACTAGGAAAGCAAGGCACCATTAACTCCTGAAAAAGAGGAAAAACTATATAATAATCACTGTTTTCTGTGCTACACTGTAATATTGATATACTTGTGATGATAGAAATAGCAAATACTATCTGAACTCAGAGTTGAGACGGAATTCTACTGGGAGGTCTCTGACACTTTTTTCTTTTTGTCGGTTATGAGGCTTAAACTCTGGGCCTGGGTGCTATCCCTGAGCTTTTCAGCTCAAGGCTAGTTTTCTCACCACTTGAGCCACAGCACCACTTCTGGTTTTCTGAGTGGTTTATTGGAGATAAGAGTTTCTCTGACTTTCCTGCCCTGGCTGGCTTTGAACTGTGATCCTCAGATCTCAGCCTCCTGAGTGACTAGGATTACAGGTGTGAGCCATGGGCCCGGTTTCCTTGACACATTCATGTGATAGTCTAACTTTTGGTTCTTTTGATGCTTTTCATCATTTATTCCTCTAATTATTCCCTTTGGTAAAAGTAAAAACATTTTAAAAATTGGTGCTAGGTATTTTTCAGTACAGGATATTATAAGTGCTCTTCTACTGAACTATATCCCCATCTCCAAATAAAAGTCTTAGAAAGACAGACAGTGCTCATAACTTAAACTGGAACAATACAAATATTAGCGTGGTCCCCAAGTAATGAGAACTTGCATATTTGTGAAATGCTCCATATGAGAAGAAAAACATGAAAGAAAAACAATAATGAAAAAGGAGGGACTGGGAAGGTGGCTCAGTGGTAGAGTGCTTGCCTTGCGTGCATGAGGCCCTCAGTTCGATTCCTCAGCACTACATAAGCAGAAAAAGCTGGAAGTGGGGCTGAGGCTCAAGTGGTAGAGTGCTAGTCTACAGTTGAAGAGCTGAGGGACAGTGCACAGGCCCAGAGTTCAGGCCCCACGACTGACAAAAAAAAGAAAGAAAGAAAGAAAAAGGAATACACCAGAAATATTTATAGGGCCCAAATACACATTTCAGGCATGAGGACCATGTTCTGGAGAAGGTGGTATTTGGAAGGTATCATGGGTCTCAAGTAGATGGGAGCTTAGAAGGGAGCAAGAGAGAGGAGAGGCAAGTGTGTGTGTTGGGCAGAACATGGGGCAGTGGGGGGAATAGCACCAAGAAAAAGGACATGTCTAGGGCCTATAAGGAGTTCCTCAAGGTCAGTATAGACTGCAGGCAGTGGTAGAAGATAAAGCAGAAAGATTCCATAATTGGAAGGAGTAGAGGTACCAGCCTCCAACAGGGTAGAGGCTGGGCTAAGCAAGGATGCTCCTAGCAAGAAGGGTAAATACTTACAAGATTTTCAGGAAAGCCCTGACTAAAGTTTTGCTTTGAGAAAAGCCAGTAGGAATGAAGAGTGCAAAGCTGAGGCACAAAGGCACAAGTCAGCAGACTATTGCATGGTGCTGGAAGAAAAGGGAACAAGAAAGCATACTACTGAATCTGGTTTGCTAATTAGGTGGCTACATTGTAGTCTTCCTGGTAGCCAAAGAATATAAGATAAAATGTTGTTTTGGAGCTAAGTAAGTTTTACCTTAGTTTCTGATACTCAATCTAAACAGTCTTGTATTATCCAGATAGAGGTACACAAAATGGTCTGAAAATGTGGCTCAGGAGCTCAAGAGAGGCAGCAGCCAGTCAAACAGAAGAAGGCACATAAGCCTATCAAAGAACACAAGAGGAAAAAGGTTTAAGAATGCTGAGGATACTGAGTGTTATTCAAGTTTAGCTGGTATAAAAAGCCTAGGAATAGGGCTGAGAATGTGGCTTAGTGGTAGAGTGCTAACCTTAAGCAAAAGAAGCTCAGGGGCAGTGTCCAGGCCCTGTGTTCAAGTCCCAAGACTGAAAAAAAAAAGTCTAGGAAGGAAACCAGGAAAGCATAGATGGGGAACAGAATTGACCAGGAAAGACAGACATGATCACCTCTGTATTAGATGAGAAGGGTTTTATTCCTTTCATATCTCCATTATTAAGTCCAGAACCTGGCCCATAGTAGATGGTTAATATATATTTGGTAAATAATTTAATAATAAATTAGCATCAGGGAACAATAACATTATGAAATTTCTTCAGCTGCTGAAAACATCAAAACATCTTTGCTAGGGTCTCTGAAAACATCTCACCAGAATGTCAGGTTATATGTGGGGCTGAGATGTAGATCAGTGGCAAAGCACTTGCCTAGTAAGTGCAATGTTCTGGGTTTGATCCCCAGTACCAAAGAGAAAAGACAAAAAGAAAATACAGTTAAATAAAAGAAAAGAAAAGAATATCAGGTTGTGGGAATAGATGCAGAGTGTTTATAGGGTCATGGAACAGAGCCCTCCTCTGAGGGACCCTCCACTACCTATCTGTGAATAATAGTGGAGTTCAGGTCTATGATTTTTTTTTTTTTTGGTCAGTTGTGGGGCTTGAATTCTGCACCTGAGCGCTGTCCCTGAACTCTTTCACTCAAGGCTAGTGCTCTACCACTTGAGCCTCAGAACCACTTCTGGTTTTCTGGTTGTTAACTAGAAATAATCTCATGGACTTTCTTGCCTGGGTTGGCTTTGAGCCTTGATCCTCAGATCTCAACCTCCTGAGTAGCTAGGATTATTGGTGTGAGCCACTGGCGCTGGCTCCAGACCTATGATTTAAAATAACCAGTCTGGATCAGTGAGGTTGCTGATACTCTGTGTAGACTGATTCCAAACTGAAACGCTAAGTAGTGTGGCTAGAATCTAAGGTTAACTGATAAGGCCAGAAGGTCTCATCTGATTGTGATTGTGATTGTGATTGTGATTGTGATTGTGTGTGTGTGTGTGTAGGCTTCTGCAGTCTTTTAAATACACATATACAAAACAAGTACTTTCAAAGGGCCTTGGATATTAAATCATGAAGATGAAATTCTCTTCAATGTAAACTTGTAAGGCAGATTATATTTCTTTTAGATGATAATTATAGAAAACTTACTGTATTCTCATTAATCCATTTAGTATTTGAGGAAAAAAAAACCTGAACCCACTATAGGATCATGGCTAATCCTAAAATGTTAGCATTACTTTACCTTGTGCAGCAATAAATTTGTTCTTTTCTTGGTAGCCCTGGGGAAAGGGATAAGGGATAAAAAAGAAAAGTGAAAACCAAAAGTCAGTAGGAATGAAATTTGCAGTCTGACTCTCAACCAGTTTACAAGTCTCCCTGGTGAAAAAGTCCAGGCAGTAAACAAAAGCTTCCATTCCAGGAACTCCCAAAGAGCTAGCTTTGGAAACAAAACTCAAAGATTACAAAAACTCAAGTGGTCTAGGCAGTCTTCTTAAAGTGAACTGGTGAATACTAGTGTAAGAATAGCCACCAGTTGTTTAAAGATACAGGTGGACCAGTTGCAACAATGAGAAGTACAAGTTGTCATGTCCAAAACGAGCTTTACAATGTTGGTGGGGGGGGGGGAAGGGGGGGAAGGAGAAAGATTGGGATTGGGGGGGAGGGGGGAGGCTGGGAAGGGATGTGAAGGGTAAACAAAAGGAGGAGGCTGCAATGCTTGGTAAGAAATGTACGCATTATCCTGCCCATGTAACTGTAACCCCTCTGTACAGTATCTTCACAAAAAAAAAAAAAAGAATAGCCAAATACCAACTCCTAGGCTACACCATGTGTTTGATGCTTTATAAACATTTGACAATGTAGGTTTTAATGTTAATAGGGAAGAGCTTCAAGACAGAAACATCAGAGGTACTTCCAGGGATGAAGCTGGGAAGGACAGTGGGAAGGACAAAGGACTGCTTTCTTGAGAATTCTTTACCAGGTGCAGACCATTTTTGGGGACAGCCAATGTTGACAATGAACTTCTCCATTACAGATGGTGGGCAACTTGAAACCAAGGGGCTTAGGGTTCCTACAAGTCTTTGAAAAACTAACAACAGACAGTAATTTTCTTTTCCATTCTTTGTTGTTCAAGCTGAATGTCTTCTCAATCTAATTGTTTAAATGTAGTGTTTACTTCAGAAGTCTTAGGAAAGTGAAAAGTCACCAGATTTAAGGATCATGGGTCACCCTGTGGCCCTCTCAATATAGCAGTTAACACAGGCAATGACAGAGGATGCTCAGATGGGACACTAGGTTGCACCAAGCTGATGATGTCAAATACAGTTAAGGTAGTGGTCAAATAAAAGCAGGGACCTAAGTCTGAAGTAATTTCCTATTCTAGTTCAAACAAGAGCAGAGCAGAGTTGTTTAAGTTTTAAGCTTGTAATTAAAACTGATAAACTCTTAAGGATATATTAAGACTAGGCTAAACGCTTCCTTGCCAATTGTGTAATGGCTCTGCTTTGCCTCCTTCTGTCACCAGTCAAACTGGCCTACCTTTTTGTTCCCTAAGCTACAGAACCCATGCATGCCCTCTGCTTGTTATCCCTCCACAGTGTCTGGGACCACCTCCCTTCCAGCAGGCTTAGTTTATACTAGACATGACTAACTGGACTTGGAATCAGATATTGTTCTGTTCTCCCTTGATTTTACTATTATTTTGTATAATTTTACTATTAAGTTATTTGAAAAAAGCTCAGTAAAGGGTTCACTAACTCAGAGAAAAACATTTAGATTCAGATTCCATTTGGATTTTTATATGGGTAGTGAGAATGATGACAAAAATGACTCATTTTAAACTACATGATTGATTTTGTTTTTTAAAAAGAGGTTAGTTGGGCTGATATCACATAAACAGAAAAGACTGGAAGTAGAGCTGTGGCTCAAGTGGTAGAGTGCTAGCCTTGAGCAGAAAGAAGCTCAAGGACAGAGCCTAGGCCCTGAGTTCAAGCACCAGGACTGTCAAAAAACAGGTCACTTAAAAAATTTTTAAGTCTGGGGGACTGGGAAGATGGCTCAGTGGTAGAGTGCTTGCCTTGCATGCATGAGGCCCTGGGTTCAATCCCTCAGCACATTAACCAGAAAAAGCCAGAGGTGTGGCTGTGACTCAAGTAATAGAATGCTAGCCTTGAGCTGAAGAGCTCAGGGACAGTGCCCAGGCCCAGAATTCAGGCCCCACGACTGACCAACTCCCCCCCTCTCCCCCCCCACACACAAAAAATTAAGTTTCTTAGAAGAAACTTCAGATGTCAAATATCCCTCCTAATATACATTTGGAAGGAAGTTAACAGATGGTAGTCAAGGTCATGCACAAGGATAACAGAAAAGCATGGGTTCCTTACATTGATGAATGAAGCATTGATGTAATCAGAATCTGGAACTCCTTCAACAGGTGTCAGGTGGACTCTAGAGTGGTCATCTAGAAAAAAAAATCAGCAATTAATACTTCACTAAATACAATTTGATTTCTTCCTGTTCTTGATGTAACTAGGCCAGTGAAGTCATCTGGACCTATGTGGACTGAGACACATGTTCATAAAGAAGTCACTCCAAAACTTTTTTTCTTTTTCTTATTCTGCTTGAACTCAGGGCTCCATGCTTGTTAGGCACTCTACTAGTTGAACCACACTTTTAACCCTTTCTGTTTTAATTTTTTTTTTTTTTTTTTGCCAGTCTTGGAGCTTGAACTCAGGGCTTTGGACTCTGTCACTGAGCCTCTGTGGGCTGATGGCTAGCACTCTACCACTTGAGCCACAGCGCCACTTCCAGCCTTTTCTGTATATGTGGTACTGAGGAATTGAACCTGGGGCTTCATGCATGCTAGGGCAAGCACTCTATCACTGAGCCACATTCCCAGCTTCTGCTTTAATTATTTTTGAATTAGAGTCTCATGTTTTTGTCCAGGTTGGCAAGCATCATGATCTTCCTATTTACCACGTCTTATATGTTGACAGATGTGTGCCACCAAATCCAGCTTTATTGGTAGCGATGGAGTCTTGCTAAGTATTTTCCAGGGCTGGCCTCAAACTATGAACTCCACCTCCTGAGTAGTTGGTTTGTTATTTTTTGTTGGCTGTGGGGCTTGAACTCGGCCTGGGTGCTGTCCTTGACCTCTTTTGCTCAAGGCTAGTGCTCTACCACTCTGAGCCACATAGCTCCACCTCTGGTTTTTTGAGCAGTTAGTTGGAGATAAGAGTCTCACAGAGACCTTTCTGCCCAGGCTGGCTTTGAACTGTGATCCTCAGATATCAGCTTCCTGAGTAGCCAGAATTACAGGTATGAGCCACTGGCACCTGGCAACCTCCTAAGTAGTTGCGATTACAACCATTATATCTGTTTTCTCACTCACACACACACACACACACGCACGCACGCACGCACGCACGCACGCACGCACGCGCACAACCAGTCATGGGGCATGAACTCAGGGCCTGGGCACTGATCCTGAGCTTCTTTTGCCCATGGCTAGCACTTTACCACTTGAGCCACGGTGCCACTTATTTATTTATTTTTTTTCTGTTTATGTGGTATGCGGTACTGAGGAATCAAACCCAGGGCTTCATGCATGCTAGGCAAGTGCTCTACTACTAAGCCACATTCCTAGCCTCAATATATATATATATATTTTGTCAGTCCTGGGGCTTGAACTCTGGATTCTATCCTTCAGCTCTTCAGCTCAAGGTGAGTACTCTACCACTTGAGCCATAGCACCACTTCCGGTTTTCTGATGGTTTATTAAAAATAAGAGTCTCACAGACTTTCCTGCCTGGGCTGGCTTTGAACCGTGATCCTCAGATCTCAGCCTCCTGAGTAGCTAGGATTACTTGCGTGAGCCACCATGCTTGGCATCCCAATATTGTTTTTAACACTCAAAATTTGAAAAACATTTCTACCACAAGGGAATAATATATCCAAAGTACAGAATACTAAACAGTTGATAAAAAGGAAAAATTACCAGTTGCCAGGCTAATGCCTATAATTCTAGCTACTCAGGAGGCTGAGATTGAGGATCTTGATTTGAAACCTGACTAGTTAGGAAAAATCTGAGAGATTCTAATCTCCAATTTATTACCAAAAAACCCAAAAGTAGTCGTGTGGCTCAAGTAGTCAAGTGGTAGACTTTACAAGAGATGTTAAGAGAGGGGCTGGGAAGGTGGCTCAGTGGTAAAGCACTTGCCTTGCATGCATGAGGCCCTGGGTTCGATTCCTTAGCACCACATAAGCAAAAACAAAAAGCTGGAAGTGGGGCTGTGGCTCAAGTGGTAGAGCGCTAGCCTTGAGCTGAAGAGCTGAGGGACAGCGCCCAGGCCCAGAGTTCAGGCCCCATGACCGGACCCAAAAAACAAACAAAAAAGAGAGCTAAGAGACAGTGCCCAAGCCCCGAGTTCAAGCCCCAGTAATGGCACAAAAGAAAAAAAAGAAAAATATTTCTTGATAGACAAATGGACAATAATGTTAAAAAAGGCAGAACAATGTGTACAATATACCAACTGTATTTAAAACTATGTAATAAATATACACTCATCTATGTATGCAAATAGGAAGGGCCTAGTAGAATAATCTCTACTTTTCTGGTCCCATATCTCACCAATAAAAATTTGAGCAGGACCCAGCATTAGTGAATTATGCCTGTAATCCTAGCTACTCAGGAGGCTGAGGTCTGAGGATTATGGTTTGAAGCCAGTCTAGGCAGGAAAGTCTGTGAGACTTTTATCTATACTTATCTACTCAAAAAAGCTGGAAGTTGGGAATGTGGTTTAGTGGTAAAGTGCTTGCCTAGCATACATGAAGCCCTGGGTTTGATTCCTCAGTACCACATAAACAGAGAAAGCACCAGGTGCTGGTGGCTCATGCCTGTAATCCTAGCTACTAAGGAGGCTGAGACCTGAGGATGACAGTTCAAAGCCAGCCTGGGCAGGAAAGGCTGTGAAGCTCTTATCTCCAATAATCCACCAGAAAACTGGAAGTGGTATCGTGGCTCAAGTGGTAGAGCGTTAGCCTTGAGCTGAAGAATGTAGGGACAGGGCTCAGGGCCAGAGTTCAAGCCCCATGACTGACAATAAACAAACAAACAAAGCCAGCCAGGGCAGGAAAGTCCATGCGACTCTTATCTCCAACAAACCACTGAGAAAACTGGAAGTGGTGCTGTGGCTCAAGTGGCAGAGTGCTAGCCTTGAGCTGAAGAACTGAGGGACAGGGTCCAGGCCCAGAAGAGTTCAAGCCCCACATGGACAAAAAAAAAAAAAAAGAGTTTTCAACAGCCAATAAAAATAAAGTTCAAGCCAGATGCTGGTGGCCTGTAGTCTTAGCTATTCAGGAGGCTGAGATGTGAGGGTTGTGCCAGCCAGGGCAGGAAAGCCTGTGAGACTCATCTTCAATGAACTACTAGAAAACCCAAAGTGGAGCTGTGGCTCAAAGTGGTGGAATACTAGCCTTGAGTAGAAGAGCTCAGAGGCAGTAGCCAGGCCCTGGGTTCAAGCTCAATGACTGACTTCCCCCGCCCCCCCCCCCCCAAATAGTTTAAATATCTTTCTCTCATACCCCGTTGGATTAGGCACATCCTATCTGGAGATGTGCCTAATACCTAGCCAAATACCTGTTAGATAAGAACAACTGATTAGCAGTGACTAACTCTGGGAAAATTAATTCAGTGTTTGAAGAAAACTCTGTACTGGAATTTCTTCCAATGAGCACTACAGGCTGGGAAGGTGGCTCAGTGGTAGAGTGCTTGCCTTGCATGCATGAGGCTCTGGGTTCGATTCCTCTAGCAACATATAAGCAGAAAAAGCCGTAAGTGGTGCTGTGGATCAAGTGGTAGAGTGCTAGCCTTGAGCTGAAGAGCTGAGGGGCAGTGCCCAGGCCCAAAGTTCAGGCCCCACGACCAACATAAAAACAACAACAACAAAAACTACACTCATATCCTCTTGTATCCTATGAAGTTATCTTTCTTGGACTCTAGAAACTTTAGGCCTGCAACAGAAATCCTGATCAACTGTCTCAATTGTCTCTATGGGATTTCCAGGGTACTCTAACCTGAGGACTGACCCTATTCTGGCTACAGGCTTCTTGTGACCAACTGCAAGATTCTTTCCATCTTCAGAAAATCTGTCAACAGGTATAATTTGAGGTTATAGTCCAGGAAATTCTACAAAACACTCACAAGGCAAGATGTTTACATATCGATTTTTTTCCTTGTTTTCTTCCTTGGAGGCAGCTTCACAAGTGGCTTGGATTGGACAAGCAGGAAGAGCCTGAAAGGTTAAAAAAATCAGAGGAGTTATTAATGGGAATAAACAACAAACATGCAGCCTGCTTCATCAAACCTACCTTCCTGTGTGGGGTACAGATTCAAGTAAACACTTTGTATCTTTCCCCAATAGCTCAAGATCCTTAGAGTTTAAAGTCAAGAATCTCCAGGAGCAGAATGTGTGCTCTTTACATAATTACTATATGGTCAGGGGCTTGGAACTACGCTAGGTTAAAATGGATATCCCAATCCTGTTGGGTGCTGGTGGCTCCTATGAGTAATCCTGGCTACTCAAGAAGCTGAGATCTAAGGATCATGGTTCAAAACTGGCCTTGGCAGAAAAGTCTAAGACTCTTATGGCCAAATAATCAGCAAAAAGCTGGAAGTGGAGCTCAATGGTAGAGCACAAGCCAAGAGCATGAGTTCAAGTCCTAGTACTGGCAACACACACACACACACACACACACACACACACACACACACAAACAACAACAACAACAACAACAACAAAAGTATTTCTGGGGTGCCATTTACTCATAGTAATCATTGTGAAGATGAGATGTGCTGCCCCTCAGAGTAAAACCACGTAGGAGGGATCTAAATAGTCAATTTATATTCTCATTAGGAGTCTGACAGAGGCAGAGCACCCTAGCCTGGAACAGTATGTGTCAAGGAAGCAGGACTGGTGGATGGAAGGGGGACTGCCACACAGGTACTGCAGCTGGGAAGAAGGGGCACTGGATATTGAGTGGGTAGCAGTTTTAGAGTAAATCTAACTGGGCTAGCACAGGGAGGTAAGTGGAGAAGCATGAAATATTTTGAGAAGAGAGAGGCAAGTTGTGTGAACTTGAGCGATATATCTGTTAAAAAAACTTTCTATACCTACACTTTCTCATCTGTAACAATGGAACCAATACCTGCCACTCAATAAGTAAATGTTATATTCTTAATAAGCATTAAAAGGGCACAAAATAAGCATTCAATAAGTGAGTTTGATGAAAGTGGGAAGCTAAATTTTATTTGAACTGTTCTGATCTTCCACATATTCAAAACTAGAAAACAAAAGGGAAATAGATTAAAATTCTAGCCTGGACATGCTTTCAGGTAACTGATTTGGTAATATGTCTTATGGGCTTTAAAAAGTCATACTTTTTGACCTAACAAATCCACTCCTGATAATGTACTATAAAGGAAATAAAATGTTCAACTCATTTACTTTATCATTATTTAGAATGAGAACCACCTCAGTATTTGGCAATAGGTAAAAAGTTAAGTACATTCATGTGTTACTTTTCATTATCTCAAATAAAAGACTAGGTACAAGGTTAACAGTGGTGAACCAAACATGCACATAGTTCTTACACTCATGCAAATGTGGGTCAAAGTCAGACATAAAATAACTAAAACAAATATATAACCACGTATCATGACAAATGCAATGAAAGAAAAGAAAATGTTCTTGGAGTATCAGAAAGAACCAAATTTACATCGAGGGTAGGGATCTATTAGGAAGATGAATGTGCAAGATAGTATTCTAGGCCTAGGTTACAGAATCTGTGATGACCAAGAAGCAGAAGGCTCTATTGTATGAGAACCTGAAAGGTCTGTGGGTGTGTCACACACAAGGAGAGGTTGGTAGGATAGCAGGAAGTGGGAAGACAAGAGCTTGAAAAGATCAGACTATTCATTTCCATTGTGTAGGGATTTTGGTAGGTGAAAAAAACCCCCACCAAATGTTTGAAAAATATTATTTGATTTACATGATAAAGAACAACTCTGGTTATTTGGAAAATAAGACAAGAATGGCAAGAGCTAAATTATGGAGTGGAAACAGAAAGGTGATGGTAAAAGGACAATGGATGCATTTGAAGTAAATTATAAATCTACTGGATTTAAAGATGAATGGAAAGAGAAATGGGTTAGGGAGAGAAAGAAGATGGCTCTTAGATAAAGGAAATGCCAGTCCAATAGGAACTACTTTTATCAGCTGGAAGCAGTGCCTTAAGAAGAGAACAAATATATTTCTTGAGAACCAGAATGGTATTGGTAAGAGAAATTAAATTAAAACACTTGAAGTGGAATTAGGGTCTCACTGTCCATCTGCCTTTACCTACTCAAGAGATTTTTCCTTCCAGAGTTAAAACCTTGGAGGGTCTATATTTTATTAAGGACAGTTATCTTTTGACTTTATGCTTATTAGTATATAAGGGAGAGAAGGAAAGAGTCTCCTCCCCCCTCCTCTTCCTCCTCCTCCTTCTCTTCCCTCTCTCCCTCCTTCTCTCCTTTCCTCTCTCTCCCCACCCCACCTCAGGTGCTGAACTCTTATTTGGAACAGAAACCATATTTAAGACTGGAATTTTCCAATTCACTCACGCTTTGCCTTCTCTTCCTTCACACAGGCTAGTTTTCCACAGGTTTCCATTCTGACACAGGGAAGGATAAACCATCCCTTCTCTACAATTTCTTTTCTTTTTGGTTGGTTATAGGGCTTGAACTTTGTCCCTGAGCTTTTATTCAAGGCTTGTTATTCTACCACTTTGAGCCAGAGTGCCACTTCTGGTTTTCTGGTGGCTAACAGACTTTCCTGCCCCAGCTGGCTTTGAACCATGATAATCGGATCTCAGCTTCCTGAGTAGCTAGGATTACATGTGTGAGCCACCAGGGCCCAGCCCTTCTCTACAATTTAACAATTCCTGTACATCCCTATCTAAAGTGATGTAGAAAAGAGATAGTGACATGAAGACTCTTGAAGGCACTCTTTAGTATAGAAAGGTCAGAAATAACAATGACTACTACCTCATATGGTCATATAAACATCTTATCCTTCCCTTCCCAACAGTCATAATGAAGATAAACACTATCCCAGTGGGCTAAGGCTCCTAAAAGAAAAGTTTGAAAGAAATCTCAGTTATTGTTTATTGGGAAACAAGAAAAGACTTTTGTTGGAGAATACAGAAATAGACTCAAAGGTTTAGACTAAAAAGTCTAAGTCTGGGATGAAAATCTAGCCCAAGAGCCAGAAGAGCAGACTAGATGATATAACATTCTCTAAAACCAGTAGATGGCACCAAAAAACCATTTAATGTCTCACTCAAGCCTTGAGAAAGAAGGCTAATAATTTCAGCATTAAAAAACAATCAACCAATCAAACAACAATAAAAAATATCAGCCAGGCACAGGTAGCTCGTGCCTGTAATCCTTGCTACTCAGGAAATAGACCTGAGGATCATGGCTCAAAGCCAGACAGGGTAGGAAAATCTGTGAGACTCTTATCTCCAATTACCAAGAAAAGCCAGAAGGTGAGTTATGGCTCAAGTGGTAGTGCTAGCCTTGAACACAAAAGCTTAGGACAGCACCCAGGCTCTGAGCTTAAGCCTCTTATGCCAATACTAGGGCCTGGGTACTGTCACTTAGCTTTCATTCAAAGCCAGCACATTATTATTATTTTTTGGGTCCAGTTGTGGGGCCTGAACTCTGGGCCTGGGCGCTGTTCCTCAGCTCTTGGGCTCAAGGCTAGCGCTCTACCACTTGAGCCACAGCGCCACTTCTGGCTTTTTTCTTTTTGCTTATGTGGTGCTGAGGAATCGAACCCAGGGCCTCAGGCATGCAAGGCAAGCGCTCTACCACTGAGCCACCTTCCCAGCCCATGCCAGTACATTATTATTTTAGCCAAATAGCTTCACTTCAGGCTTTTTGATGATTAATTGGAAATAAGAGTCTCACAGACTTGGCTCAACTGAATCATGATTCTCAGATCAGCCTCCTGAGTAGTTATGATTATTGGCATAAGCCACTGGTATCACACAATTTTTTTTAAAGTTCTTCAAATTTATTAAAAAAAATTATATCCATCATTCAATTTAACTTAGAAGTTCTCTTTGGACTCATCTACCCTGCTGATATCTTTCTTACCCTCTCACAGTAAACTTGGAACTTTTTCATTCCCTTTATTTTAATCCCATATAATTTTGTTATTATTCAGTCTATTTTTGTGATAAAAATGGAATCATAATGAAGGAGTAACTAACATTCGTTTCTTTTAATATATTTTTATTGTGAAAATACTGTACAGAGGGGTCACAATTACGTGGGTAAGATAATGAGCACATTTCTTATCAAGCATTGTAGCCTCCTGTTTTAACATTATTTTCTTAAGGATTATCCAGGTTGTGTATAACTGACACATCTCTTTACTGTTTAGTGTTCCAATTTGAGATCAATTAAGTATTGTTTTTCTCATTCTACTCCTGATACTCATTGCTTAGTTAACTATCCCGCTGCAAGTATGAATTTGCATGTGTGTTTCATGCATATGTATACAAATTCCAGGTATAAGCATGTTTAAGCTTACCAGATGAGGGCAAATTGTTTTCAGTGTAGTTGTACTAATTTATACTACTACTACTACCAATGTAAAATGTTCCACTTGTTCTGTATCCTAATCTGCTGTCAGATTTTAATTAAATTTCTACTTAAGCTGATATTTAATGAAGTTCACCATCTTTTACAATTTACTAAGTCTACAGTGTTTTCCTCAATGTTCTAGTGGATTATTTTTTCTTTCTTCCTTTCCTCCTTCCTTCCTTCCTTCCTTCCTTCTTTCCTTCCTTCCTTCCTTCCTTCCTTCCTTCCTTCCTTCCTTCCTTCCTTCCTTCCTTCCTTCCTTCCTTCCTTCCTCTCTCTCTCTTTTTGCCAGTCGTGGGGCCTGAACTCTGGACCTGGGCACTGTCCCTCAGCTCTTCAGCTCAAGGGTAGCACTCTACCACTTGAACAACAGCACCACTTCTAGCTTTTTCTGTTTATGTGGTACTGAGGAATCAAACCCAGGGCCTCATGCATGCAAGGCAAGCACTCTACCATTAAGCCAGCTTCCCAGCCCATCTAGTGGATTGTTTTCTTATTAATCTGTTTTTTCTTGAGGTTTGAACTCAGACCTCACACTCTTGGTTTGGCTTTTTCTGCTAAGTCTGGTGCTCTATCACTTGAGCCATACCTTTATTTCCAGTTTTTTGCTTGCTCATTAAAGAGTCTCTTGGATTTGTTTTCCCAGGCTGGCTTTGAACCATGATCCTCAGATCTCAGCCTCTTGAGTAGCTAGGATCATAGGCATGAGCCATTCATGCCTGGCCAATTAGTTTTTTTTATACAGTCTGGTTTTCTTTATCTGTTATTTTTGTTAGAAAACTATCTTCCTAAGTTTGTGGCTTGTCCTTTCATTTTCCTTTTCAGTATTTATGTATGAGCAGAATCTATGTGTTCTAATGTAGTTAATCCATTTTAAGTCTTTCTTTAAAATTTTAAGAATTTATTTTATATTGTTAGGTTACAAGTATATGTTCCTACACTATTGTCTTTATAATTTATAGTCTTGTCCTTTAAATTTCATCCTATGTCACCTGGATTGATGTTTTTGTCTGGTATGGGAAAAACATGCCATTTCATTTGCTCCCAGAGGGATGCCTGGTTATCCAGAACTATTTCTTGTAAAAGCCATCCTTTCCCCAACCAAAATGGCAACAGCATTTCTGTCACAAATAGATTTCTGGATTTACTTGTGGGCTATTTTTTTATTCATGGGCTAATCTGTCTATCCCAGTGTCAATATAAAACTGTCTTAATTACTAAATTTTATAATAACTTGTTATATCTGGTAAGGCAGTTCTCCTCACCTTGTTCTTCTTCTTCGGGAATGTCTTGGCTATTCTTGGATCTTTTCTCCTCCATATAAATTTTAGAATCAGCTTGTCAAGTTCCACAAATAACCTGTTGGGATTTTTATTGGAATTGCATTGAATCTATATATCAGTTTGGGGAGAATTGACATCTTTACAATATTGAGCCTTAAATTCATTAATTCTATTCCTTCACTAAACTATTTTCTTTACTGTCTTCCAATATTTTTATCATTTTCTCTAAAGATTTTGTAAATATTGTGGGAAATGTATTCTTAGGCACTTTACATTTGGATCCTGCTCTGAATGGCATAGTCTAAAAAATTCTACTATATTGTCTGTCTGTGGCATATATACAGAAATGCATCCATTTTTATATTGCTTTTGTATCTAGCAACCTTGCTAAAATGACTTACTAATTCTAATAATCAACCCGATGAGTCTGATTTTTCTGAAATTAATAGTCTCCTGGTGAAAAATTTGTGTTCTGTTTTTATATTTGCAGTTCTTCTTGCTTCACTGTGCTGCCTAAGATCTCCCAAACATGCTGAGTAATATTCACTTTTACATTTGAAGCCTAATTGTCATCTAGAAGTCACCAGTACATAAAACAATCTGCAGTGATAGGAAATTTATTACTCTCTAAGATAGTTCTTAGAATAGATTTATTTAAAAGAACACAACATCCATATTCATAATTTCTTTTATATTTCTCTTGTAAACCCAGATGTCAACTACTGTATTTTCTGCCTTTGGAAAAACTGGAACCCTCACCTTCTCTAGAATTTGTTGTTGTTGTTTTTTTTTTTTTTGACAGTCCTGGGGCTTGAATTCAGGGCCTGCACACTGTCATTGAGCTTTTTTTGCTCAAGGCTAGCACTCTACCACAGCACCACTTGCAGCCTTTTCTGTTTATATGGTACTGAGGAATCAAACTCAGGGCTTCAGGCCACATAGCCACTTCTGGCTTTTTCTGAGTAGTTTACTGGCAATAAGAGTCTCACAGACTTTCCTGCCCAGGCTGGCTTTGAACTATAATCCTCAGATTTCAGCCTCTTGAGTAGTTAGGATTATAGGCATGAGCCACCAGCCAGGCTCAACTTTTTTTTTTTGGGGTGGGGGTGGGGGTCCGGTCGTGGGGCCTGAACTCTGGGCCTGGGTGCTATTCCTCAGCTCTTCAGCTCAAGGCTAGCACTCTACCACTTGAGCCACAGCCCCACTTCTGGTTTTTTTTCTTTTTGCTTATGTGGTGCTGAGGAATTGAACCCAGGGCCTCATGCATGCAAGGCAAGCACTCTACCACTGAGCCACCTTCCCAGCCCCCAGGCTCAACTTTTCTACTGACTTATTCACTATGCCCTTGATGGGATCTACAATGTGGTCCTTGCTGGAGAGTTACCCTAGTAAGCAAGCATTCTACCACTAAGCCACATTCCCAGGCCTATAGAACATAGAATTCCAGAGCCCTTGCCACAGTTCCTTTGGCTGACTGCCTTTATTTGGTGGTATAGCTCACCAAGGCAGAGGCTCTTCTGCTCCAGTTTCAACTTAGATGTCCCATGAAGTGGCGCTGTAGCTCAAGTGGTAGAGCGCTCACCTTGAGCTGAAGAGCTGAGGGACAGTGCCCAGGCCCAGAGTTCAAGCCCCACGACCGACCAAAAAAAAAAAAAATCAACTTAGATGTCCCCTTATAGTCCCATTACAAGATGACACACCTGTCTTCACCTGACAATCCAAGAATTCAATTGTATTACTAAAGATATAGGGTTTTGAAGAAGGCCAGGCTCAGCAGGCAGGCTCTACCTCTTTTTGCTCTAAGGATCCATCCAAATTTGATCACCTTTTTTTCTTACCTTTTTAAGCCTTGAATACATAAGGGCTTTTCAAAGTGTTTCTATTAAACACTTCTTCCTAAGATAAATGCTAGTGAATAAAATAGTTCTAGTTTACAGCTCCACGATGAAAGCCATAACCTGAACTTCCAACCATGATGAGGATTAGAGAAATACTATATAGTCTCTTTTCAGCTTGTCAAATGAGTGAAAACAGCTGTCATGTCCTATGTTGATTATTTCTTCAGCTGTTCACCTACTGTCCAGTTTCTCTCCAGAACAATAACCCATTTGGTGATAGGCCTTTTCACAGATACCTGTCTACAGCCTTCCGATAGTTTTGAAAAAAGAACAGTAGCTGGGTGCCAGTGGCTTATGCCTGTAATCCTAGCTACTCAGGAAGCTGTGGTTCAAAGCCAGCCTGGGCAGAAAAGTCCCTGTGAGACTCTGATATCCAATTAATCACTCAAAAACTAGAGGTGGTGCTATGGCTCAAGTGATAGAGCGTCTAGACCCTGAGTTCAAGCCCCACAACTGATAAAAAAGAAAAACAACAGCAGCTTCTTCCTTCTAGATGCTATATATCCACTAAAGCAGATTGTGGACCATTAACTTTATTTCTCATTAAAAAACAAACAAAAAATAAAAACAAGTCTCGTGTAATGGCACATGCATGTAATCTCAGTATTCATGAGGCAGGAGGATCTTGAGTAACAAAATCTCTAAACCTTCTTTTTAAAATATTATGAAAGGAATATGCTTGTTGTTAAAGAAATCAGTAACTTAATAGAAATTGAAAGTTCTCTGTCATGTCTCTCCTTTTATCACCCTTGTAGGTAGCTACTGTTAACAGCTCAGTTTCTTCCAAACTTAAAAATAGTTGCATTATCATACAAAGTTACTCACATATTCCTAAAAACTTAACTGTGAAGCATGGAGCCAGTGGCACACATCTGTAATCCTAGCTACTTTGCATGTTGAGATCTGAGAACTGTGTCTTGAAGCCAGCTGGGAAAGGAAGTCGGTCATGCAGCTTGAACTCTGGGTCTGGGTGCTATCCCTCAGCTCTTAAGCTCAAGGCTAGTGCTCTACCATTTGAGCCACAGTGTCACCTCCAGTTTTTGGTTTATTGGAGATATGAATCTCACGGACTTTCCTGCCCAGGCTGGCTCTGAACTGCGATCCTCAGATCTCAGCCTCCTGAGTAGCTAGGATTATAGGTGTGAGCCACCTGCACTGGACTTGTGAGATTCTTTTTTTTTGGGGGGGGGGGGGGCGGTTGTGGGGCCTGAACTCTGGGTCTGGGCGCTGTCCCTCAGCTCTTCAGATCAAGGCTAGTGCTCTACCACTTGAGCCACAGCGCCACTTCCGGCTTTTTTCTTTTTGCTTATGTGGTGCTGAGGAATCGAACCCAGGGCCTTAGGCATGCAAGGCAAGCGCTCTACCACTGAGCCACCTTCCCAGCCCAAAAAGGCCATGAGAATTTGTTTTCTGGGATTTTTTTTGGTTTTTGTTTGTTTGTTTTTGTCAGTTGTGGGGCATGAACTATGGGCCTGGGTGCTGTCCCTCAGCTCTTCAGCTAGCACTCTACCATTTGAGCTATAGCACCACTTCCAGCTTTTTCTGCTTATATGGTACTAAGGCATCGAACCCAGGGCCTCATGCATGCAAGGCAGGCACTCTACCACTGAGCTACCTTCCCAGTTGCTTGTGAGATTCTTATCTCTAATAAATTACCAAAAAATTGGAAGTGGAGCTATGGCTCAAGTGGTAGAGCACTAGCCTTGAGCAAAAGAAGCTCAGGGACAGTACCCAGGCTGAGTTCAAGCCCCTGTGATTATGCTTCTATATTCATTTGTTATGTGTTTTCTTACATAATGTATCTTTCTAAGGCAACACATTTATTTTAATGACAGTTCAGAATTTCATGATGGCTATAAGATATCATTAGCCATTCAACTATTTGGCTTATACTTATTTTTAATTTTATTTGCTACTATAAACAAAACTGTAATGAATACCATTTGTACAAATATGTTTGTTCACTGGAAAATTATTCTATTAGAATCTCAGAAGCTAGACACGGTAACATTTTATATTTTAATTGGCAGAGCCAAATCATTCTTCTAATGCTATACTAATTTAAACTCCATTTGTGATTAAGAGCACATGAATCCCTTACTTTTGCCCATACTTGATATCAAGCTTAAGTTTTCAAATCTGAGGACAGGGGATGTGACTTAGGTAGTAGAACATTTGGGGAGCAAGCACAATTCCAACCCCACTGCTGCAAACAAAACAAAACAAACAAAAAAACCCTGAACAGTTTTATGTACTTCCTTAGCAGCTAATATTTTCATATTTATAAACTATTTGTATTTTCTTACATGAGGTGCTAATTTGTCACCAGAATAGTTCCCTTTTCTCTCAGGTTTACAGAGGCTCTTTATAGTATTACAGAAATGACTTTGTCTACCTCTGGCCAAGAGTTTCTTTTTTATGGCATTGTCACAGAGACATTTAACATTTTAATATGAGGGTCTTTTCCATTTTGGTACCTGAATCTTGTATTTTGCTTAGAACGATTATACAAATATTGAGGATTATATAAATAATAATCTGTGACAGTAGACATATAGATTGATGTGTTTTCCCTGTATCTCTGGGCTAAGTGACTCAAGCAAGCTTAAGTGACTAACAACGAGCTCGATTTTCTTTTCGAGGAATTTGAAAATTGGGAAGAAACATGGACTTTCCTAGGAGACCTCCAAGGCTTTGTACTCGAACTCAACTTTCAATTCTATCAGCTCTCCATGCCTTCCCAGTAGATGGCTGGCTTAGTTCCTTCTTCCTTCCCTGCCCTCCTTTTTCTTCCTCTCCCCCACTCTCTTGACTGAATTTTCTCATTTTTCTTTTTGAGCCGGAAAACACTTAGCACAAAGTAGAGGAGATTGTAGTGATACATAGTCCTCACAGGCTCAACTTTTCCTTTCTCCTCCCCGCCCTCCACCCCCCCCCCCACCTTTTTTTTTGGCTGGGCCTGGGCAATGTCCCTGAGCCTCTTTGTACTCAAGGCTAGCACTTTACCACTTGAACCACATAGCCACTTCTGGCTTTTTCTGAGTAGTTTACTGGCAATAAGAGTCTCACAGACTTTCCTGCCCAGGCTGGCTTTGAACTATAATCCTCAGATTTCAGCCTCCTGAGTAGCTAGGATTATAGGCATGAGCCACCAGCCAGGCTCAACTTTTTTTGGGGGGGCCCGGCCGTGGGGCCTGAACTCTGGGCCTGGGTGCTGTTCCTCAGCTCTTCAGCTCAAGGCTAGCACTCTACCACTTGAGCCACAGCCCCACTTCTGTTTTTTTTTCTTTTTGCTTATGTGGTGCTGAGGAATTGAACCCAGGGCCTCATGCATGCAAGGCAAGCACTCTACCACTGAGCCACCTTCCCAGCTCCCAGGCTCAACTTTTCTACTGACTTATTCACTATGTCCTTGATGGGATCTACAACGTGGTCCTTGCTGGAGAGTTACCCTAGTAAGGAAAGCACTTTAATATTTTAGAATAATATGAAAATGAGAAGCATATGGTTCAGCTTAGTTTAGGGGTCCTATAAGACTTCCCTGAATAGGGGAAGGGCCCTGCTCATCTAACTTCTATGCTTGGGTCTCTTTAATACAGAGGAGGCCAGACAACTATGAGGACTAATCACACCAGAACATATCAACACTCATATACCTTGAGTCTCTCCCTTATCTTCCTTTAAGAAACTAATCATTTATTATTTCTTATGATAACTGTGCACTGGGTAAAGTATCTTTTAGGGATTACTGGGTTCTGACTTTGAGCTACTAATTACTGAGAACTCAGAAGACGACTATGATATGCTACTTAGAACACTGCCTTTGCAGGCTAGGTGAAGGAAGTAGTCTTGGCATGAACTGGCTTCATATTAGGAGCTACGTCTTTTTTTTTTTTTTTTTTTTTCAGTTGTGGGGTCTGAACTCTGGGCCTGGGCGCTGTCCCTCAGCGATTCAGCATTTAGCTCAAGGTTAGCATTCTACCACTTGAGCCACAGTGCCATTTCCAGCTTTTTTCTTTTTGCTTATGTGGTACTGAGGAATCGAACCCGGGGTCTCAGGCATGCAAGGCAAGTGCTCTACCACTGAGCCACCTTCCCAGCCCCAGGAGCTACTTCTTAAGGAGCAAAATACTCACAGGGATTCTGTAACTCACTGGATAAAGACCATTACAGAAAGAGCAAATGAAAGGTCCCAAAGTAGTGATGCCTCTTTACCAAAAAGCTAAGTCCTTAGTGCTACAGAGAATTAGCAATGTGTAGGCCATCTAGGCAAGGTGGTACATAATTTATAGTCTCATCTACTTGGAGGCCAAGGCAGGAGCAACACTTTAGAACAAGAGATCAAGATCAGCCTGAACAATGAGACTCCCCCACACTGCTCCCCACTCATACCCCTGGCAAAAAGGAAGTTGTAGGACAATGAAGAGATAATCCATGGACATCTTAGAACTAAACATAAGAGTGGATGCTCAATAACTACTAGTACCACTATTGATGTTTCCTGTCACCTTCCATACAAGCACCAAACAGTCTTCAAGAAAGTCAACAAAAGACAGCCATGGTGGTATGCACTTGTAATCCCAGAACTCAAAAGGCTGAGGCAGGTGAATTGTGAGGCCAGCTTTGGCTACAAAATGAGACACTACTTTATGATAGATAGATAGATAAATAGGTAGATAGATAGATAGACAGACAGACAGACAGACAGACAGTAAATAGATTATGGTAAACTGAAAAACTGAAGTTAGAGTGGGGCGCTGGTGTCTCACGCTTGTAATCCTAGATACTCAGGAGGCTGAGATCTGAGGATCATGGCTCAAAGCCAGTCCAGGAAGGAAAGTCCATGAGATTCTTATCTCCAATTAACTGCTAGAAAATTGATGTGGCACTGTGGCACTGTGGCTCAAAGTGGTAGAGAGCTAGCCTTGAATTAAAGAGCTCAGGGACAGCACCCAAGCCTTGAGTTCAAGACTGACAAAAAAAAAACAAACCAAAAAACCCTGAAGTTAGAGTTGCAGATTTGCAGTTGCTTTTCCAGAAATTTTTCTGACAGATTAACACATGGACTCTCCCTTTTAATGGGTGTGTGTGTGTGTGTGTGTGTGTGTGTGTGTGTGTGTGTGTGTGTGTGTGTGTGTGTGTGTGTGTGTGTGTGTGTGTGTGTGTGTGTGTGTGTGTGTGTGTGTGTGTGTGTGTGTGTGTGTGTGTGTATTTTTTTTTTTTTTTTTTTTTTTGGTCGGTCGTGGGGCTTGAACTCTGGGCCTGGGCGCTGTCCCTCAGCTCTTCAGCTCAAGGCGAGCGCTCTACCACTTGAGCTACAGTGCCACTTCCGGTTTTCTGGTGGTTTATTGGAGATAGGAGTCTCACGGTCTCTCCTGCCCGGGCTGGCTTTGAACCGCGATCCTCAGATCTCAGCCTCCTGAGTAGCTAGGATTACAGGCGTGAGCCACCAGCGCCCGGCTGTGTGTGTATTTTTTAAGTTGTGCAAACTACTTGAAATTTCCCTTTTATGAAAAGAGCTGCTTCAGTATAAATAATCCTGACCTATCTATGCTGTGATCCAGTTCATGAGGACTTTGTCTTATTGGTTCACAGGACCTTACTCTCTGACATTATTCTGACAATCAGGCTGATAACATTAAGCCAAAAGAACCTGACAAGCAGAAAGTTACGTAACTTGGATATATGACAGAGAGTGAAAAAAACAAAGATTAAAAAGCTGTGGCTTGGGGCTGGGAAGGTGGCTCAGTGGTAGAGTGCTTGCCTTGCATGCATGAGACCATGATTCCTTAGCACCACATAAACAGAAAAAGCCAGAAGTGGTGCTGTGGCTCAAGTGGTAGAGTGCTAGCCTTGAGCTGGAGAGCTGAGGGACAGCGCCCAGGCCCAGAGTTCAGGCCCCAAGACCGGACCCCCCCCCCAAAAAAAAAAAAAAAAAAGCTGTTGCTTGTCACCTCGGCTGAGTTGTCTGAAGGTCAACAGCTTTCAGCATGTCAGTATATCTCCTCCAACTTAGAAGACTAGTTGCTACTCCTTGCTCTACTTTTATTTCCTCATTAAAGAGAAGAAGCAATGCTTACTGAGCCAAACTTTGTAGTTTGGAGACAATATATCACATGCAGGTATCCTGCTGTATTTATTGAATAATCTGAAAATAGCAAATTCTCTAGCTGTCTGGGCCAGAGAGGAATTGGCGTTGGTAGACTTGCTGAGACCCTAAAATGCCCATGATAAGGCTGAATAGAAGAATTGTAATGAAAAACCTCATGATAAGGTAACAAGCTCAAGATCATCAGCAAAGTCAGGATCCTAGCTTAGAATTGGGCTTTATAGTACAGATTGGGACACTAGGCATTAAGGTGACTTCAATTCCCCATCATAAGCTAGGTATCAAAACTGATCTAACTGGGCACCAGTTGCTCATGCCTGTAATCCTAGCTACTCAGGAGGCTGAGATCTGAGGATCACGATTCAAAGCCAGCCTGGACAGGAAAGTCCATGAGACCCCTACCTCCAATTAACCACCAGAAAACTGGAAGTGATGTTATGGCTCAAAGTGGTAGAGTGCTAGCCTTGAGCTTTTGAAAAAGCTCAGGGACAGTGCTCAGGCCCTGAGTTCAAGCCCCAAGACAGAAAGGGGCTTACAAAAAAAAATCTAATAAACTACAAACCAGAATCTTACCAAAGATAGAAGTGGTGTGGAGAGACACCAGCACCATATCCCACTCACTCCCTCAATAAATTATTTTTATCTAGCTGGCCAGTGGCTCACACCTATAATCCTAGCTACTCAAGAGGCTGAGATCTGAGGATCGAGGTTCAAAGCAAGCCCGGGCAAGAAAGTCTGTGAGACTCTTATCTACAATAAACCACTAGAAAACGGGAAGTGGCTCTGTGGCTCAAGTGGTAGAGCGCTCGCGTTGAGCTGAAGAGTGCAAGAACAGTGTCCAAGCCCAGAGTTCAAGCCCCACGACTGACAAAAAAAAAAATTTCCAATTTCCTGTTGATGTCAACATCTAAGGAAGTAAAAAGTCTAGCATGGTATACAAATGGCTCTGTGTGACAGTATGGCCAATGCAGAAAGAAGACCCATATAGTGTTAAGTACCTAAATGATGGGTCTGAAATCTCAGTAAACAGAACTTCAAGCAAGTCCTCATACTATCTATCTTACTGGAGGTCAGGACCTTAGCTGATCCCTAAGTAGTGAGTAATGGGAACAAAAGAGAGAGAAACACTTAGGCTCCATGTGAATATTTACCAGATAGCACTCACTGCCAGGAATCCAGGCAATGTTGGTCACTCTTTTCCTGTTATCCCAGTGCTAGCCTGAAGAGCTCATGAATATGAATAGCCATGGCTATCATAGCAAATGGTTATCATTATAATCTACCTCAATTTCTCTATTGTATTTCTAGGAATGCTCTATTCTCCAAGGATTTATTGGAATGCTTTATCATGAGATATCAGGAAATATTAACTACAAAAAGTGCATTTCACAGAAAAATATGACAACAGTATCACATATCTCATTACCTAGAGCAAGTGATATTACAGATATCTAAATAATACCATGTCTACCAAATTCAGCTGTGGTGCTGAGGCTGGGTGCTGTCCTACCAGATGAGGTAAATGTTCTCAATCAATAAGGAATATTAGATGGTGTGGTTTCTTCAATAGTTTAAAAAATAAAGAGAAAGCTACAAGGTATTCCATTCACTCTTACATCTTGCCTTGTAATGGTCCCTGGCTCTAAGTCTTGCCTCCTTTCTATATCTCCCCACCGCCCACCCTCCACTCCGCCCCAAAGTCCTGGGGCTTGAATTCTGGGCCTGGGTGCTATCCCTGAGCCTCTTTGGCTCAAGGCTTGTGCTCTACCACTTGGAGCCACAGTGCTACTTCCCGCTTTCTTTGAGTAGTTTATTGGAGATAAGAGTCTTATTGACTTTCCTGCCCAGTCTGGCTTTGAACCATAATCTTTAGATTTCAGCCTCCTAAATTGCTAGGATTACAGGTGTGAGCCAGTAGTACCCAGCTCTCCTATTTTTCTTTATATTGAAGACAGTGTTTTTTGTTTTTTTTTTTTGCCAGTCCTGGGGCATGAAATCTGGGCCTAGGCACTGTCCTTGAACTTCTTTTGCTCAAGGCTAGCACTCTACCACTTGAGCCACAGAGCCACTTCTGGCTTTTTCTGTGTATATGTGGTACTGTGGAATCAAACTCAGGGTTTCATGCATGCTAGGCAAGCACTCACTAAGCCACATTCCCAGCCCAAGACAGCTCTTCCACCGTAGATCTGATATGCCTATCCAATTAACTATTCCTCCTTTCCACTTTCCGCCCGGAGTTTCCACTCTGTGGGATCGCTGGCTAAGACCCAGGAATAATATGGATTGGTCTTATTCAGCTGCAATAACCCTATATCTCCCTTGTACATGGTTGGTTTAAGAACAAGTATGTGACAAGGGAAGGTTCCAGAAGCTTCTGGGAAACTGTTCCTCATTGGTAAAAGAAACAGTCACGTTTCCTTACTGTACTTCATTTTATCTCCATGTGATGATTCAAATCAAGGCAGCATCATGAAAAGGCTACTCCATAAGACAAAGCTGACCTATGGCACATCAGAAAGGTATGAAGGAAGCTTACACTTTAGCAATGATCTAGTCGATGAATGGGTCAACTGTGGAACTGTTCTCTGCCCTTCAAGCTACTTCCCTCTCCTTAACCATTAAGTATACCAGCTTTTTTTGATCTAACAACTGCAGTAAGCCCTGTATGTCCTGCAACTATTCTGGCCTTCCATGGGCTATTACCATACAGCAGCCAGAATCATCTTTTCAAAATATAAATCTACTTAGTTCATGGCTTTCTAATTCTTTCAAGACAATCTCTGAGATCAATGGTCTGGTCTAGTGTTTTTTGTTTAAATTTTTTATTGTTATTACAAAGGTGATGTACACAGGGATTATATTTACTTGAGTCAGGTAAATAATTAATTTCTTTTTGGAATATTACCCCAGCCTAGCCTTCTCTTAGTTTTATTTTTCACAACTTTCTTGACCTTTCTGAGGCTACTCAGAGTCCTTCGTTAATTTTCTCAATGTGGCTTTCTTTACTCCTAATAATTTGTTCCTGCTAGTTTCAGATCTTGGAATGTTCCCTAGTTCTATTTTCCTGCCACTCCTGCTGCTTCTTCAAGGAATTTCTTTTGAGCTGGTGGGTTGGGATTACCAACTGGTGGTTTGCATGTTATGCTTTCTGTTATTTATTTATTTATTTATTCTGTTGGTCGTGGGGCTTGAACTCTGGGCCTGTGCGCTGCTCCTCAGCTCCTCTGCTCAATGCTAGTGTTCTACCACTTGAGCCACAGCACTACTTCCATGTTGTGCTTTTTGGAGAGTTATAAAAATATGAATCTCAATATTCAAGATTCAAGATGAGGCCTGTGTTCTTTGACTGACCTAGTCCACACTGATTCACTCCTATTTACTGTGAACACATGGAGTCTCCTGTTCAAGACTATAAAAGGTCTCTCGATGGACACTGGTATAATCCTAGCTACTCAGGAGGCTGAGATCTGAGGATTGTGGTTCAAAGCCAGCCAGGGCAGGAAAGTCCATGAGATTCTTATCTGCAATAAACCACTCACAAAACAGGAAATGGCACTGTGGCTCAAGTGGTAGAGTGCTATCCTTGAGCTGAAGAGCTGAGGGACAGTGCCCAGGCCCAGAGTTCAAGCCTCACGACCACCATCACCACCAACAACAAAAAAGAAGTTGGAATCCAGAGAATTGCTGTTTGAAGCTGGCTTGGGCAGAAAATTCTTTGAGACTCCATTATCGAAATAATCACCAAAAAGCAAGGTTGGCGGTATGGTTCAAGTGGTAGAGCACCAGCTGAGTAAGTAAGCTAAGCAAGCACAAGCTGAAGTTAAATAATACCATTAAAAAAAAATGTGACCCTTCAACTATGCCCACTCTTTCATGTCCAGACTGTTGTTTCAATTAATTATTTCTATTCTCATACTAAGGTTTCCCTAGTGGCAGTGAATTCCTTCAGAGTAGACTGGCTACTATATCTCTGTCATTTGGAATGTTACCTGGTACACATTAGATGCTTGGTATTTATTAGACAAATGAAGTAACAGATATGATGATGGATGGATTAATAAATGGATGGGAACGTGAGGCAGATGAAGTAAATCTTTTTAAATATTTCTATGATCAAACAGGAAGGGAGTGAGAAAAACCTGGTAGAAAATTTCTCTATTAACCATTAAAAACCTATTTTTTACTTCTGAGTGAAAAGGCCTGACCTGAGGTCTGCCTTTCTCCCTGATGCTACACCAGCCTCAACAATGAACTCACGTTGAATTCTTCTCTGAAGAGCTTATTGTCATCAGCCATTCTTCGGTTAATCTCTTCTTCCAGTTTGTCCACAGGCAGAGGTGGGTACTTCCTGTTGGTGCTTGGGGACCTGGCCAGAAGTGGCACACTTTGGGGCTCTGTAGTACACAAAGGGGAAGGTCAGTGAGGTACCCTGGGGAGCCATCTTTTTTCTGGAGACTAATAGTTTTACTCTTTTAAAAGGATGGAGAGGGCTGGGAAGGTGGCTCAGTGGTAGGGCGCTTGCCTTGCATGACTGAGGCCCTGGGTTCGATTCCCCAGCACCACATAAGCAAAAAGAAAAAAAGCCGGAAGTGGTGCTGTGGCTCAAGTGGTAAAGTGCTAGTCTTGAGCTGAAGAGCTGAGGGACAGTGCCCAGGCCCAGAGTTCAGGCCCCACGACTGGACCCAAAATAAATAAATAAATAAATAAAAGGATGGAGAAACACTTAATTTCTTGGATTTTCCTTTGAACGTCCCCCCTGCCTTACCCACATCCTCGGTGCGGCCATTTGATAAGCGGAAAGAATTGGAATGGCTCCCAGCTTGCTTGTATTTCTTAAACCTAATGAGACAATGTTTATAATGAAAAACTGTGTACAAAGGCAGAAGTGGCCAATCATTGGCTTTGTATTCCTGCTTATCAATTCAGCCTTCCCAAATCTTTGTTAAATAATCAGACTTTTTTTTAGAGACAGGTCATGTACAGCTGAGATAGCTCTATTCTATGGTGACTGACTTCCTTGGATGTTTCTGCTTATTCTTGATACCCTAGAATCCAACCCAGGTTACACCACTGATATATTCTGGCATGTTGGCTCCTTTGTGTACTCTAGTTCCAGCACCCACTTGAGAAACAGTGAGTAAGAATGAAATATGGTAGGGGGAGACAGAAAGATCTACATGAAACAAAGTCCTGGTGTTAACCAAGGATAGCCTGGAAGCCCTGAGAAATTTAGAGCTCTAGACTAGATGGGCAAAGATCTGACAGAGGCACAAGTGGAAGTGTGTATGTGGGCATACTAGCCCTCCCACTTTCCTATTCCTACAGAAGAACAGAGGGAGGGAATAATGAGCAGGTTAGGACAAAAATAAGGCAGAGATAATCCAGGTCATCAGGGTAGTAGCTTTAGCAGGAAGATGACAAAAAGCACTACCGTCTTCTCTTCCTTGGATATCCGTCCTCCTTGTTCCTGTTCACTGTTGGAGGGTTATTGTCTAGAGAAGAACCCTGTAATGCCCTTCACTTAGCTCAGCATGCCAGGGCCAGCAGTTCTAGAGAGGTTTGGGGTCAAACCTAAACTAGACATAAAATAGGCTTTTGTTGTGCATGTAATCTCACTAGGGCTCTTTTAGGGATTATTTCCAAAGGGCTAAAGCTGAAGATCTTGAACAATGGTTGTAGTTTGTTCCCCCAACCTTTGAACTATCATTTTGGGCTTTAGGTTGAACTGAACTGAGATTTGGTTTGGAAAGATGGAAACAAAGGAGAGGCTAAAGCTTAAGTGGGACTATTTAGAACGTTTCAGCCAGTTCTAAACAAAATTTTAATCTTACCAGTATCATGAATGTATCTACTTATTGTTCTTATCTTCTAGTCTTCTGGACTGTATGAGTAAATTTACTGAGACACTAGGGTATTAGAAGAAAGTCTAATATAGAAACAGTACACTTACCTTAACATGTATAAAACTATGATAATAAACACGATCACTAGCAGAGAGGACAGGGCCACCATCACTGCGATAATTGGAGTCTCATCTGAAACCAAGAAAAGATAAGTCAGATAAGTCATTACTATGCTGTGCAATGGAAGGCTCAAGTTGGATGATGAGAGAAACTCACTGATGAAAAAGAAGGGCTTGGTTAATGCTTTTGTTCATGTCAAGTTATGGAACACACACACACACACACACACACACACACACACACACACACACACACACACACACACACACACACACACACACACACACACACACACACACACACACACACACACACACACACACACACACACACACACACACACACACACACACACACACACACACACGAACAAAGGAGAGTGAGAGAGGAGCATGCAAGGAAAAAGTACTTCCCTTTTACCTTAGGGCTAATAGGTAGGGTGTGAGGTAGGGGAAGAAGAAAGGGACCAACATCTCTTGCATTAGAATAAAAGTTATTGGGGCTGGGAATGTGGCTTAGTAGTAGAGTGCTTGCCTAGCATGTATGAAGCCCTGGGTTCGACTCCTCAGTACCACATAAACAGAAAAAGCCATAAGTGGCACTGTGGCTCAAATGGTAGAATGCTTTCCTTGAGCAAAAGAAGCTTAGAGACAGTGCCCAGGACTTGAGTTCAAACCCCAGGACTCGTTAAAAAAAAAATTTCTTTGAAGGCAGAGACTTTCATTATAACTATATTACTTGGGCACACAAAAAATACTCAAATATATGGATGCACAAACAGCAAACTGTGATGGCAGGCTTGTTATGCAGGGCCAATGCTATTCTTTCAACCTCATTTGGCTTCCTCTAGAGGAAGATGGGAGAAGAAAACAAAGTTTTAAAAACAAGAGCCTTACATCTATCTACCCTGAACAACAGGAACCAATATACAAGGACATGTGCACCTCCATGTTTATTGCAGCACTGTTCACAATAGCTAGGATATGGAAACAACACAGATGCCCCACCACAGATGAATGGATCCAAAAATTGTGGTATCTATACACAATGGAATATTATGCAGCCATTAGAAATGACAAAATAATGGCATTTGCAGGGAAATGGATGGAGCTAGAAGGAATCATGTTGAGCGAGGTAAGCCAAGAGCAAAGAGACAAACGGTACATGGTCTCCCTGATAAGTGGATGCTAAATCCAAAATGTTAGGTGATACGACAAAATTAACAGGACTTAAGAAACAAAGAACTCCCACTCATCTGGTCGAACCACTACTAAATATCCCCATGCTGCTGATCACATGTATGGTGTATATGTGTACACCGTTATATGTTTTAGACTGTGATAGACAATTTGCTCCAGGAAAGTTAGAATGAACTTGTGACTTTAAATGAGCATCATTATTCTACAATACTGTGAAATTTGGGAAATTATGTAATCACTTAATCACAATTAAAAAAAAAGAACCTGGGGAAAGTAGGGAGGGAAGGGATGGTAGGGGAAAAACAATGGAGGGGGTAACAATGCTCAATGGGAAGTGTACTCATTACCTTGCTCATGTGACTGTAACCCTCTGTATAGTATCTTTACAATAAAAAAATTAAAAAAAACAAGAGCCTTAGACACCATATATCCAAAACTGCTCCGTTTCTTTCCACCTCTTCCCATATCCTCAGCCATCTTCTGCCAGGAGCCCAACTATAAACAAGGCTAGTTTGAAAATAGACAAGCTCCATTCCACAGAACCTGGCTCCCTTTCCACTAGGTACCTAGCCTCATTTCTTATGCAGCTCACTAGGTAGGTCAGGTCACAATCTTATACCACCACAAACTTACACAACCAGCCTGAGTTTAAAACTATCTTCCCCATTTAGGCAGATATGTTGCTCTCATATAAAGGTTAATTCTTCCATAATGAGCTCTGGATTGCATCCATTACTGTCACTCCAAAGACATCTTCTTAACTTCACTTACATTCTGTCACTGCAGCCCTATGTTTCTCTTCTCGACTAAATTCTCACAACAGTTGCCTAATTTTCTCCCCTTAAATTCCTTACCTCCAGGTTTTCCTTTATCTTTCTGCTCTGATTCTCATCTTTAGTGCTCTACTGAAATTTGTAAGCAAGACCACCAAAAAAAAATATATATAGCATTTTTACAATAAAAACGTACCAAAAAATGCACACTGCCAAATCTACTGGCAATATTCCTATCCTCATCTGATTCAACCTTTTATCAGAATTTGTCCAAAAAATTTACAAAATAGTACCTGTATATCAGGCACCATTGTGATATTAGGAACACAGAAGTGCTCAGGCAGACCAGCAATAAAAAGCTCATATTCTGTGGAGAGGACTGCTCAGCAGTTTTTCAAGGAGGGAGTAATCAACTCAATCAAATCCTGCCAAGAGATGGAACAGGATTATCTTGCTAGAGTGCCAGCTAGAGTAGTTTCAGTTGAGTAAGGATGAGAAAGCCTAAATGAAGTAAAAAGAAGACAGAGGAGAGAGGCAGGTAATTATTCCTTCATGAGGACTTTTACATGACAGTATGCAGAGAAAAAAAGCAGTAGCTGGAGGAGATATTATATAGAGAATTTATTTATTCCTGGTGGTAGTGGTGCTTGAACTCAGGGCGTACTGTTCTCCTTACTTTTTCCACTCAAGGCTGCTGCTCCAACCCTTGAGTTACATCTCCACTTGTGGCTTTTTGCTGGTTCACTGGAGATCAGAGTATCATAGATTTTTCTTCTTTGGGTAGTTCTGATAATCAGATCTCAACCTTCAGAATAATTTTATAAGTATGAGCGACCAGTACCCAATTTAATAAAAGTCTTTTTTTCCCCTTAGACAAGGGGGAACTCATGATTCACCTGCCTCTGCCACCCAAGTGATAAAATGCTAGGATTACAGTTGTATACCTTTTACTCTCATCTTGTATTTATTTATTTGTTTGTTTATTTAGTTGGTCATGGGGCTTGAACTCTGAGCCTGGGTGCTGCCCCTCAGCTCTTCAGTTCAAGGAAAGCTCTCTATCACTTGAGCCACAGCACCACTTCTGGTTTTCTGGTGGTTTATTGGAGATAAGAGTCTCACAGACTTTCCTGCCCAGGCTGGCTTTGAACCATGATCCTCAGATCTCAGCCTCCTGAGTAGCTAGGATTATAGGGATAGAGCTATTATACCATGTTTGCTAATGGCAATTTTTTTTGGTAATTCACCTCAGTTCAATTACCACCAAAAATAATTGCCTCCTAGGTATATAACTATATAGCTATAACATTGAGCCATGCCTCCACCTTACTGATGGCAATTTTTCAAACATACTATGTATGTCTGTACTATGTAGGTAGCTCTCATCTTAAAACAAAGATTCATACTGGATGACTATGCCTCCTGTTTGAAGACTTTCCACAATAAAGCACTCTTCTGATTTTCTTTCTCTTGGCTGTTACAGCAGTCTCCCTTGTTACTTGTCTGTCTTGCAACACTAGCTTTCCTATCTTGGAAATGCCTCAGCTCTGTGCCTGATTACCTTTTCTTCCTTCCTTCCCTTCCTTCCTTCCTTCCTTCCCTCCCTCCCTCCCTCCCTCCCTCCCTCCCTTTTCTTTCTTC